>NC_134354.1:452807998-453171106 GCF_048569485.1 Anomaloglossus baeobatrachus
TGCAGCTCCTCTCCAGTTCCATCAGATTGGATGTTGAATGGTGGGGAACAGCCATTTTCAGGTCTCTCCAGAGATGCTCAATTGAATTTAGGTCAGGGCTATGGCTGGGCCAGTCAAGAATGGTCACAGTTGTTCTGAAGCACCTCCTTTGTTATTTTAGCTGTGTGCTTAGGGTCATTGTCTTGTTGGAATGTGAACCTTCGGCAAAGTCGGAGGCTCAGAGCACTCTGGAAGAGATTTTGTTCCCAGGATATCTCTACTTTGCCGCATCAATCTTTCCTTCAATTGCAACCAGTCGTCCTGTCCCTGCAGCTGAAAAACACCCCCCTAGCATGATGCAGCCACCACCATGCTTCACTGTTGGGATTGTATTGGGTAGGTGATTCCACACATACCGCTTAGAATGATCATCAAAAAGTGCTATCTTTGTCTCCTCAGACCACATAATCGTTCATGTGTTTTTTTTGCAAACTCTATGTGGGATTTTATATGTCTTGCACTTAGGAGAGGCTTCCATTGGGCCACTCTGCCATAAAGACCCGACTGGTGGAAGTCTGCAATGACAGTTGACTTTGTGGAACGTTCTCCCATCTCCCTACTACATCTCTGGAGCTCAGCCACAGTTAACTTGGGGTTCTTCTTTACCTCTCGCACCTTTGGCTGGACAGCCAGGTCTAAGAAGAGTTCTGGTTGTCCCAAACTTCTACCATTTAAGGATTATGGAGGTCACTGTGCTCTTAGGAACCTTGAGTACTGCAGAAATTATTTTGTAACCTTGGCCAGTTTCTTTGACCTCATGATTCTCATTTGGTCTGACATGCACTGTGAGCTCTTATATAGACAGGTGTGTGCCTTTCCAAATGAAGTTTTATCAGTTTAATTAAACACAGCTGGACTCCAATGAGGGAGTAGAACCATCTCAAGGAGGATCACAAGAAAATGGACAGCATGTGACTTAAATATGAGTGAGCAAAGGGTCTGAATACTTATGACCATGTGATATTTCAGTTTTTCTTGTTTAATAAATTAGCAAAAATTTCTACATCTGTTTTTCTTTTGTCAAGATGGGGAGCAGAGTGTACATTAATGAGAAAAAAAATTGAACGTTTTTGAATTTACCAAATGGCTGCAATGAAACAGAGTGAAAAATGCAAAGAGGTGTGAATACTTTCCGTACCCACTGTACATAACTGAGGCATAAGGACCATTTTTATCGGATTACCCCTTCCTATAGTCTTGAGACGTTGCTGTTACCGTAACTCCCAGATATTTGAATTTTTTTACCATGATAATATTTGTATGGTGTAATGACTGCCAGTCCGGTAACAGATCTAAGGTCTTAAGAACTGATTTGTCCCAGTTTATGAGCAGCCCTGACCATTTTCCAACTCCTTTTAGAATAGCCATGAACTTAACGGATGAGGGAGTGTCCCCAAGAAACAAGAGCATGTTATCTGTATAGAGAGATATCCGTTCTTCTACCCAGCCACATCTACATAAGCACATATCAGACACAACAAGAGTTCTATAGCCATCGCAAAAAAAAGGGGAGACAGGGACAACCCTGCCGCGTGCCCCTCCTCATTGCCAATCTGTCAGACAATCCTCCATTGACATGTATTCTAGCAGAAGGTTCATTATACAGCAATTTAACATAGGCATGAAATTTAGGGCCAATTCCCATCTTCTCAAGGACCATCCATAGAAAGTTCAATTCCACAGTGTCACATGCTTTAGCAGAATCTAAAGATAACACCGCCCTTCAACCAGTGCACTAGGAACTCAATTGCATGTTTAAAAAAAGTCTTCTCAAATGAATAGCTGTGGATTTGTTTGGCTTAAGCCCTAACTGGTCACTATGTATGATTTATCTAAGTGCCAAAACTTTGGCTAGCAATTTCACGTCTTTTGAGAGAAGAGAAATTGGTTTGTAGGAATCAGGGGAATTAGGATCTTTTCCCTGTTTGAGAATAAGGACAACAACTGCCTTAATCACAGAAGGAGGGTTATGGCCTGCTTTATGTGCCTTTTGAAACACCTCTAGTGAGGAATTATCAACTTAGCATAGCTCTTATAGGATTCACAAGTGAGTATATCCCCATTCTCTGTAACAGTTACCTCGTTTTGATCCTTTAATATTAAAATGTAAGGAGGCTCCTCCTGGGCCCTAATAATTGTGGCAAGAAGTTGTACAATACGCTCTCCCTCCTCAAATTATTTCTGCTTAATAAAGAATCTTTTATTCTCTGCTCTGTTTAATAAATGATCAACGTATAATTTCTGAGCTTCTTCCCAGTTACGTTGAGTTCTATCCGAGGGATCAATGAAAAACATATATTCCAAATTATCCACTTCATCTGTTAGTTCTCTACATTTAGTTTTAGGGGTCCAATAATTGGCTTCCAATCATAATTGAATTTCTACAGACCAGACATGAATATTTATGATAGGGTTCCACAGCAATATGGAGTAATTAAAAATCACTCAATGTAATGCTGTGTGCACTTTCATCCATGTAATTCAGACACAGCGGAGATCAAGTACAAAAGGTGGGGCTGACTAGTGGACTAATATGAATGGATACCCTGTAGAGCAATAGGCATTGGTAGTTTCAGCAACAGATCAGCATACAGGGAGCTGCAACTGATTAACTGTTTTTTTTTTTAGCTAAAGGGAACCTGTCAGATGCAATATGCACCCAGAGCCATGGGCAGTTCTGGATGCATATTGCTAATCCCTGTTTAATCATCCCTGTATTTAGTAGCATAGATAAAGGGATCGTTAGAAACAAGTATTTCTAAAGATCTTTTATCATATGCTAATGCGGGCCAGGGACTAGTCGCAAGGATGTTAGTTGCCTTGGCTAGTTGGCCCCCTTAGCATCTAAGTACACCCCTGTGGGTGTGCTAACATGCTAATGATTGCGCAGCGTCAGCGGCATGGTGGCTCTTCACCTCAGTTGCCACCGCTGATTTTAGGCTCAGTGGGCAAGATTAGAATGTCCTCGGACTTCCAATCATATTTGCACTACACCAGTTTGAAGCTGGGACGCGTACATCCGGCTTCATAGTACGCCTAAGTGGAAGTCCGGGACTTCTGATCATGTGCACTGAACCGAAAACCAGCGATAGCAGCAGAGAGGTGAGCGCGACCAGGCCTCTGACATGCGCATTCATTAGCATGTTAGTAAGCCCACAGGGGCGTGCTAACATACTAAAAGGGTGAACTAGTCAGGGGAAGTAACGCCCAGGGGACTAGTCACTGGCATCATTAGCATATGATAAAAGATCTTTAGAAATACTTTTTCTAAAGATACCTTTATGTATGCTACTAGATACAGGGACGGTTAGGCAGGGATTAGCAATATACAACCAGAACTGCTCGTGGTTCTGGGTGCATATTGCACCTGACAGGTTCCCTTTAAAAAAATATTTAGGAATATAAAATGATAAAGAATACTAATATGCATTTATTTGTAATTATGACAGCTTTCCCAAATCTCTTGTTAGTGTTTCAGCCACAGGGTCACCTGACCCACATGTACCATTTCTCAATGAGTACTTTCTTCAAGGTCCATCTAATATATCAGACCTAGGAAATCAGACCTATATCAGACCTAGGAAAAGTGCAGCCCACAGCCACATCTGGTCCTCTGCATGTTACAGTCAGACTGAGGACAGAGACAGCCAAAGGGCTAAAACTAGTGGCCAACCAGCCGCCACATAGTGTCCCGATGTCACTGCTAACTGCATCCCCAGGATTCAGATAGCAATGAATACATTCCACCAATCAGCGTGGGCGTATGAGACAGCAGACGCGATAATAACACTACATTGATTCTGAGGGGAGAGTCAGGGCACTGGAGACTGGAGCAGAGTACCAGGGGAGCAAGGCAAATATGTAATATAGGGTTTCATGCTGTATATAGGAGACTATATGGGGGTCATACTTTAAATAGAGGCTATGTGGTTGCTCATACTGTATTCAGAGGGCTATATGGGGCTCAAACCATATAGAAACTATGAGGGGGCTCATACTGTATATAGGGGCAGTGCTAAGGCTCATACTTTATATAGACTACGTGGGGCTCAAAATGTATATACACTTTGTGGGGGCTCATACTGTATATAAGGGAGCTATTTCAGGGCTCGTAGTGTAAATAGGAGCTCACTGTACAAAGTGGGATATGTGGGGGCTGAAACAGAACCTAGTGAGGCCTGTGTGTTGGCTCATACTGTATCTAGAGGGTCTATGTGGGGGACTCCTATACAGAGAGATTGTGTGGGTGTTCATGCTGTATATAGAGGACTAGGGGGGTTCATGCTGTATATAGGGGAGAATGTGGGGGCTCATACTGTATATAGACTATGTGGGGGATCATACTGTATATAGGGGGCTATATGGGGCTCATACTGTATATAGGATTATGTGGAGGTTCCCATTAAATAGTGGGTTATGTGCTGACTGATCCTGTACCTAAGATGACTGAGGGCTCATACTGCATTTAGGGGAACTGTGGGGAGTGGCTTGTTTATCTAGAGGGACTGAATAGGGGCTCATACTGTATTTAGAAGGTCTGTGTGTTTCTCACACTGTATATAAGGGGGCTGTTTGTGGAATCATACGATATATATGGGGTGTCAGCATATTTAATCAATATTAAGTGATAAAATCTCAATATCAAACAATTCTAATTAATATGTAAATATTGTTATTGAAGAGAATTAATTTCAACCTAATTGTTTCTCCCTCCACAAAAGTCAGTCTCGCATGTAGCCCCTCTACATATATAATTATATAATTTAAGATTTAAGAAAAATCACAAAATCCAGGGCTTACCCTGAAATGGGAGGGGATTAACTAAGCGCCTACCGGGTATAAACAACAGCCCCAGAGGGTGAAGAAGGGCATGGCTGACCGTAGATACCAGTGTCTGGGACTTTGACAGCTGACCTACAGGGTAGGGATGGGCTCAGGTATGGACAGGCAGAGTCACTAGTGCAAACAGGTGCAGCTGGGATGGCTCATGCAGACAGGGCGGCAGGTATGGAGAGTACGACAGGTACCGAGACATAGTTACGGGTAAGTAGGTCCCAGTACAGGTAACGGCACTGTATTAAACGGGACTGACAACTAGCTAGCTGGACATAAAGTGACTAACTTTATCATGTCACTATGCCTTCAGTACCTAGGGCTTCTCAGCCAGACACAGAGAGGCACTTCCGAAAATTAGTGCGCTGGACCTTTAAGAGGGACAGCAAGTACACACGAGCCTTAAGTATGCTCCCAGGGGACCTGTACGGTGTGCAAGAGGCAGCGGGGAAGCATCTGGAAGACCGCGAGAAGGCGACGCAGGGCACAGTGCAGCCGCGATGGTAAGCATGTCAGCGTCCCTGCTGGAGGGAAGAGGCAGGAGCATGCAGAAACGCTGGCACAACACACACACAATATTCAGCTTAAACTAACACACCCCTTTAGAAAAGTAAGATATCAATATCAAGATATCACTGAATACAAGAACAGTTTCCAAAATTTTGACAAAAGTGTTCATTACAGTGAATTTTCCATTGGGAATTTTGTCTGAATCACATTTTTTAGAGATTTACATGGAAACCTCAATGTAACCGTTCAGCTTAGAGCACAGGATTAAAGGGGTTGTCCGACATTAGCTTAACAAAAATGTTTGAGTTTATCTGTGCTGTATTGTCATATAAATCACACCTACATTGTTATTTTTTGTTTTCTAACTTTTGTTCCTCTTGAATTATACCTTTATTCTCTGCAGCTTCTTGTTTACATTCAGCTCTAGCAAACTGACCACTTCCTGTGCTGAACCTCCCAGTCACAGCTGTCACCGCCCAGCCTCAGTGTCCAGCCCCGTCCCCTGCCCCAGTGTCCAGCCCCGTCCCCTGCCCGGCCTCAGTGTCCAGCCCCACCCCAGTGTCCAGCCGCACCCTCTGCCCGCCCCCTGCACACATTCCCTGTCAGTATATTCTTCCCCAGCACCTGACCTGGTATCACTACAGCATTGCAAATAACAGCCCCACATCGGACTCTGCACCGTACACGCACACACATGGCTCTGCACCGTACACGCACACACATGGCTCTGCACCGTACACGCACACACATGGCTCTGCACCGTACACGCACACACATGGCTCTGCACCGTACACGCACACACATGGCTCTGCACCGTACACGCACACACATGGCTCTGCACCATACACACATGGCTCTGCACCGTACACGCACACACATGGCTCTGCACACGCACACATATGGCTCTGTACCTCACACGCACACATATGGCTCTGCACCGTACACGCACACACATGGCTCTGCACCGTACACGCACACACATGGCTCTGCACCGTACACGCACACACATGGCTCTGCACCGTACACGCACACACATGGCTCTGCACCGTAAACGCACACACATGGCTCTGCACCGTACACGCACACACATGGCTCTGCACCGTACACGCACACACATGGCTCTGCACACGCACACATATGGCTCTGTACCTCACACGCACACATATGGCTCTGCACCGTACACGCACACACATGGCTCTGCACCGTACACGCACACACATGGCTCTGCACACGCACACACATGGCTCTGCACCGTACACGCACACACATGACTCTGCACCGTACACGCACACACATGACTCTGCACCGCACACGCACACACATGGCTCTGCCCCGTACACGCACACACATGGCTCTGCACCGTACACGCACACACATGACTCTGCACCGCACACGCACACACATGGCTCTGCACACGCACACACATGGCTCTGCACACGCACACATATGGCTCTGCCAGCCCCCCCATCCCCATAGGGAACACATGTGGAGTACATACTCACCTGTCCTCGGTCCCCGCCGCTCCTGCACGTTCGTGCGCTGTCTGTGCTCTGTTCAGCACAGTAGTGACGTCACCGCTGTGCTGCAGATTGCACAGACAGCCGGAGGGACAGTGATGAGAAGCAGCGCTGCGCTGCTTCTCATCAGCACTTTCAAATGTACCGGCATCGGTGATCTGTGATGCCGGTACATTTGAATGTGCGATCCTGGGCAGGGGGCCCGGTGCTGGAGCTGACACCACGGCAGCTGCCGCCAGGCCCCGCCCCCAGGTCACGGACCCCCACAGCAGTGCAGGGGGAGGTTACTGGAGGTGCGGGGGAATGTGTGGGAGGGTGCAGGGAAGGGGGCGGTGACTCCTCGCACTGTAGACACCCAGCAGGGAGGTGACATGCTGCTCCACATTTGCATGTCAACATGGCCCTGCCCATGTAGACGTGCAAAGACCGGAAGCAGCAAAATCGCGGCAGGAGCGGTCACATGACCGCTCTGAGCCGGGGGAGAGGGGCTGACAGCAGGGCAGGTAAGTGGTCTCTATCTACTTACCTGCCCCAATGTAGCCCAATAGGGAAATAAAAAAAAAAAGTCAAAGAAGCCGGATAACCCCTTTAATGTGAGCTGAGGCCTCACTGCGATCTTTGGGAGGCACAATGAATAAATCAAGAGCAGTTGAAGAATTGTTTTTATTTTTTATGCCGTTCACCTTGTGGTATAAATAATAAGACCGCTTCATTCCTCTTGTCAATACAATTACAAAGATACCAAATATATAAAGTGTTTGTTTTTTTTTAAGATTGGTTACTATCGCAGTAAAACATTTTTTTTTTTAACCAAAGAAAGGTTTTTGGCATCACCGAACTTTGCAGGCTATAGTTTTTTTTATTTTTCTGTCGACACTCATGTGAGGGCTTGTTTTTTTTTTGTTTTTTTTGTTTTACACAATAAGTTCTGTTTTTTTATTGGTAACATTTTGGGCTTTCTATTTCAATTTTGTGACGCAGAATCGAGCAGAACCAGCACTTGTTCTTTTGTTTAGTTTTTTTTTTTTTTTACGCCGTTCACCATGACGTAAAACGGATATGATAGCTTTATTCTTCAAGTCAGTGTGATTACAGTGATTCAACATTACATTGTTTGTGTTTTGTTTTTTTAATGTTTTGACACTTTTACATAATAAAAACAATTTTATAGAAAAAAAAAAAAAGTTTTTGCATTGCTTTATTCTGAGAGCTATAGCTTTTTTTTATCACTAATGGAGCTGTAAGGTGGCTAGGGTTTGTTTTTGTTTGGCAATTTAAAAATCTATAATGTTTGAATTGCGTTTTATTCCACTTTTTTCAGTTCTATGATGAAAAGAGAAATTTTGCTTTTTTATTAATTATTATTATTTTTTTTCAGTGTTAACTAAAAGGGCTAACTAGTGTTTAAGTCCTATATATCCAGTTGTTCTGGGTGTGGCAATACCAATTATGTGTACTTTGATTAATTTTTTTTTTTTCATTGGTATAATATTGTTACACTGACAAACCCGCCTGTTAGACCATGCTCCTAGCATGGTCTAACAGGCCACTATAGCTGGCAGACTAGAGGTCCTAATTTGACCTTGGGTTGCCATGGCAATGATCAAGCCCTTAAGATCACGTCGCTGGAGCCCTGATCAGGTGGGAGCACTTCCTCTGCCAGCCTCATAAATGCTGCAATCGCTATTGATGGCAGCATTTAGAGGATTAAATAGCCAGGGGCAGTGCAAGTACTATCCGTAACTGAATAGGATAACTGAAGTGAGCACTAATATATATATATGAGTGCAAGCCAAAAATACATACTATATATAAGAATAAGGCTGCACATCAAACTTAGATAATGGTATAATGCCTCAAGCATATGGAAAAATATTGGAATATACAATGAAAAATGCTACTTGCTAATTTGAACATGTGAATAATGAATTGCATACCTGCTATGAATATTAGGAAAAAGGAGATATTTAGCAATTGCATTGATCAATGTAACTGAGCCCCAAAACCTCGTCAAGGTACATCTCTATATTGGGGTCCCTAGCTCTGTGACCCTAACTGTGTGTCATCTCATTGCAATTAAAAACTGCTATGGGTGGAGAGGGGTAACTAAGGACTTTCTTATATAGGAGATGGAACAAACATGGCCGAAAGGGGCGGAGCTGTGTTCACATTCAGAAAAAAAAACTACATATAACTGAATAGGATAACTGAAGTGAGCACTAATATATATATATGAGTGCAAGCCAAAAATACATACTATATATAAGAATAAGGCTGCACATCAAACTTAGATAATGGTATAATGCCTCAAGCATATGGAAAAATATTGGAATATACAATGAAAAATGCTACTTGCTAATTTGAACATGTGAATAATGAATTGCATACCTGCTATGAATATTAGGAAAAAGGAGATATTTAGCAATTGCATTGATCAATGTAACTGAGCCCCAAAACCTCGTCAAGGTACATCTCTATATTGGGGTCCCTAGCTCTGTGACCCTAACTGTGTGTCATCTCATTGCAATTAAAAACTGCTATGGGTGGAGAGGGGTAACTAAGGACTTTCTTATATAGGAGATGGAAAAAACATGGCCGAAAGGGGCGGAGCTGTGTTCACATTCAGAAAAAAAAACTACATATAACTGAATAGGATAACTGAAGTGAGCACTAATATATATATATGAGTGCAAGCCAAAAATACATACTATATATAAGAATAAGGCTGCACATCAAACTTAGATAATGGTATAATGCCTCAAGCATATGGAAAAATATTGGAATATACAATGAAAAATGCTACTTGCTAATTTGAACATGTGAATAATGAATTGCATACCTGCTATGAATATTAGGAAAAAGGAGATATTTAGCAATTGCATTGATCAATGTAACTGAGCCCCAAAACCTCGTCAAGGTACATCTCTATATTGGGGTCCCTAGCTCTGTGACCCTAACTGTGTGTCATCTCATTGCAATTAAAAACTGCTATGGGTGGAGAGGGGTAACTAAGGACTTTCTTATATAGGAGATGGAAAAACACATGTTTTTCCATCTCCTATATAAGAAAGTCCTTAGTTACCCCTCTCCACCCATAGCAGTTTTTAATTGCAATGAGATGACACACAGTTAGGGTCACAGAGCTAGGGACCCCAATATAGAGATGTACCTTGACGAGGTTTTGGGGCTCAGTTACATTGATCAATGCAATTGCTAAATATCTCCTTTTTCCTAATATTCATAGCAGGTATGCAATTCATTATTCACATGTTCAAATTAGCAAGTAGCATTTTTCATTGTATATTCCAATATTTTTCCATATGCTTGAGGCATTATACCATTATCTAAGTTTGATGTGCAGCCTTATTCTTATATATAGTATGTATTTTTGGCTTGCACTCATATATATATATTAGTGCTCACTTCAGTTATCCTATTCAGTTATATGTAGTTTTTTTTCTGAATGTGAACACAGCTCCGCCCCTTTCGGCCATGTTTTTTCCATCTCCTATATAAGAAAGTCCTTAGTTACCCCTCTCCACCCATAGCAGTTTTTAATTGCAATGAGATGACACACAGTTAGGGTCACAGAGCTAGGGACCCCAATATAGAGATGTACCTTGACGAGGTTTTGGGGCTCAGTTACATTGATCAATGCAATTGCTAAATATCTCCTTTTTCCTAATATTCATAGCAGGTATGCAATTCATTATTCACATGTTCAAATTAGCAAGTAGCATTTTTCATTGTATATTCCAATATTTTTCCATATGCTTGAGGCATTATACCATTATCTAAGTTTGATGTGCAGCCTTATTCTTATATATAGTATGTATTTTTGGCTTGCACTCATATATATATATTAGTGCTCACTTCAGTTATCCTATTCAGTTATATGTAGTTTTTTTTTCTGAATGTGAACACAGCTCCGCCCCTTTCGGCCATGTTTTTTCCATCTCCTATATAAGAAAGTCCTTAGTTACCCCTCTCCACCCATAGCAGTTTTTAATTGCAATGAGATGACACACAGTTAGGGTCACAGAGCTAGGGACCCCAATATAGAGATGTACCTTGACGAGGTTTTGGGGCTCAGTTACATTGATCAATGCAATTGCTAAATATCTCCTTTTTCCTAATATTCATAGCAGGTATGCAATTCATTATTCACATGTTCAAATTAGCAAGTAGCATTTTTCATTGTATATTCCAATATTTTTCCATATGCTTGAGGCATTATACCATTATCTAAGTTTGATGTGCAGCCAAGTACTATCCGTGACTGTGACAGCCAGAGCTCGACTATCACTTAAACTGAGCTCCCGATGGCGATTGTGTGGGCACAGCTCCTGTGCCTACAAGATCGCCATGATATAGATTTACATCAACTATCGTGAAGGGTATAATAATTTTTTTCATTACAAAATCTTCAGTTATAATCAAATAGTTGATGCAAATAGGAATACAACCAATATCAAAAACAACTACATCTACAACTTCATGATTTTTAAGGATAGCACCATTTTTCTAAGCATAGAATGAACAAGTTGGCAATATATTGCAATCTTTTTTTTTCAAGAACAACTTCTTTTAGAGCCTGGATACCAGATGGAGAGTGATGCCCAACTTGTCTACTCAGTTTCAGGTGCGCTTCGATCAGGAGACATACTTTGCCACTGAATTACTTTTACCCTGTTCTTCTTTAGAAATGCAACAGATGTGTTTTGGATCATTGTCATGTTGGAAAAGTGCACATCTACCAAGTAGAGTGATGGAAGCATCTTCTTCAATATAGAGCAATAAATCTGTGAGTTCATGATACAATCAATAAAATGGAGCTCCGAGACATTAGCAGCACTCATGCAGACCTACATAAGGACACTGCCACCACCATGTGCCTCTGTAGAATTTTTCTAAATTCATTTAAACTTTGTGTTAAATTCCTATGTGGAGTTTTGAAAACGATTACTGCACACCTCCACAACTAAAGTTTTTCATTTGCATTATATTTTTGTTTATATGTCAGCCTATGCTCCTAGCCACTGACTGAGGTATGTGTGATAGAGCTTTTATGGGCTAATACACAGGTATTGGAAGCTGTATATCTTTAGACTGCAGCCCATACGGATATCTGACTTGGGTGGGCTGAAGTTTAAATTATACCAGGAACACCATTTTATTTCATTTTCGTTTAAAGTCCCGATGCACACAGATCAGACGCAGCATGATCAATATGACAAGTACCCTTATAATGTGCAACTAAACTGAATAAAACACTTTGTGTATCAAGTACCCATCACGAATATATTTTGGCTCAAAAGGAACCTATCCTAGATATATTCTGAGCAAAGAATTGCTGCAACTTCAAGATACTGTTCTGCTACTCCCCAGCTTTATGTAACACAAAAAAATCGTTTTCTATTCAAGCAGCCAGCTTTTACAACCAAAGAGACAGACATGGATTCACACTGGTCTATGTTGGCAAATGCTACTGCAAAAGTCAGCACAGAAGCATATTATATTATCCATTCATTTACTACAGATTTTTGGAGCAACTGCCAGTTGAATTCTGCAAGTCTGTACAGCTAAGCCATCTACAAAGACCATGGGGATCAGGGAACCCACTTATAGACATCTGTTTTGTCCTTTTATAACAAGAAGTCCAAAAATGTTGTTACATATAAATGAAGCTAATGTAATAAATCATAACATAGTAAAACAGTCCACACTTCCATCTTTATCCCTCCATGACAAGTGGCTTTCTAACAGATCTGTCTAGAGCTATAACTCAGAATACTAAACCATATATAATATCTCCAACTGTGGCATGGCTGCAATTAGTGATATCACAATACATATTGTGGAAAGTACTGAAAAAGCATTTTATTGTGTGTGCGTAGAGATATATATATATATATATATATATATATATATATATATATATATATATATATATAGTATTTTTAGCAGTTTTTTAGGAACAAAAAAATCTGGCCTTGTTCAAAGGCTACTTTAACACATCCGGTTTTTGCTCTGCGGCACAATACGGCGCTCTGCAGAAAAACCACAACCGTTTTTTTTGCCGCCGGTTGCGGTTTTTTTTGCATAGTCTTACATTAGTGCCGTATTGTGCCGCATGGGCTTGCGTTCGGTCCGGTTTTTTGCCGCATGCGGCAGATTTAGCCGATGCCGCGGCTGGATGGAACGTTGCCTGCAACGTTTTTTTGCTCCGGCAAAAATACCGCATCGCGCCACGGCGCAATTTTCAATGCATGCCTATGGACGCCGGATGCGGTGCGTTGCGGAAAAAACGCATCCGGCTGCTGCATGCGGTTTCTTCCACTGCGCATGCTCAGTAGCATGCCGCAACCGGAAAAAAACGGACGGGCCGCATGTAAAAACTTATGAAAAGGATGTGGTGTTTTCGCCGCATCCGTTGCATAGGTTTCACAGCCGGATTGAGCCGCACTGCTCAAACCGGATGTGTGAAAGTAGCCTTACCCTTTAGAATACAGGGATATATACAGAGATATACTGCTTCGTACCCGGGGGAGGATGAGATGCGGAGTAAGCGATGGAGAGGTGGGAGAAAGTTGGGACAAAAGCCGTGACTGCCGGGACACTGGGACTGAGCCTTCATGTTGGGATTGTCCCACTGAATACAGGATGGTTGGGAGTTATGCATTCTATACTGCAAAATTAGATAATAAATTCCAAAGTGTGGTGAAATTGCAATAAAAAAAATAAATAAAATGAAATTGTGGCATTGTTTTTACAGCATACATTTGTAGTAAAAAAATGATCTGGCAATATTATTCTGCTCACCAGTAAGATTATGATGATACCAAACTTGTCCAGATCATTAATTATTTTAGTGATAAGAACATTTTTCAGTTGACAGCGCTGTGTGAAAGCTTATATTTTGCAAGCTAAAACGACATTTTTATTGTGGGAATATCACCTTATTAGCTGTCACCCTGAACACACAATTAGGAAAATTCCTTATAATGAATTCATACGTGCATGACGCATATGCTTTGACCCACACATTTTCTAATGAAAGTGACGAAATAAAAAAAAAAAGGTTAAAAATGTGATGATACAAAAACAAACAATGATATTAACCCCTTCACGACATCCGCCTTAAATGTACAGCTCATGTCAAAAGCGGGTTTATGGAGCAGGCTCACTGGGTGAGATCGCCCCATATTTGGCAGGTAATGACATTTTCACAGCCATGACCTGCTGCTAATAATCGCGGGTGGTAGGAGGTCCACTCGTGATTGTTAACCTGTTAAATCCTGCTGTCAAACTTTGCCAGAGGCATTTAACACGGACTGCCATAGGGGTGCACCATTTTCAGTCCCCATCGGCGCACATGTGACATGATCGCAAGTCACCGATTGGTTGCTATGACAGCAATGGGTCTGATGAAGACCTCTGTGCTTGTCACAGCAGTGCCCCTTTAAATCTAGCCTATAGCCGGGCTTCAAAAGAGACAGTGACTTTCACTAGATGCAGCAGTGCTATGACACTGCTGTATAACGCACAAGCGAGCAGAAGAGAGCAGGTTATAGACTATTAAAAACAGTGAAAAATTAACAAAAAAAATAAAGAAATAAAAGTTCACATTACCCCCCTTTTGCCCCATTAAAAACAGAAATAACAAAAAAAGTATGTGTTATTGCTGCGATCTATCAAAAAATAATCAAATACTGAGAATTTTCCAAACAAATCCTCGAGTTCCCCACTGAAATCCATTATACCCGGTACTTGGTCTGGAGCCCATCTGAGCATCAAAATGGGATCAACCAAATATTTGTAAATATGGAGACAGGTAAATGCCGGAGAAACAATAGTAAAATTAACTTCTTTCCAAAAAACAGAAATATGAGAACAAAACTAAATTGAAAAACTGTACGTGGAAACATGGTAGCTCTTGCTAAAGCCTTGAGAGGATGACAATCCAGCTTCATGGTGTGTGGATCAAATATAAAATAAAAATAAAATGATTGTGCTTGATTTATATGTAAAGTTATCATGATAAGGAATCGTTAAAAAGAACTATACTTTTCAAATTATAATGTTTCTATTATTATTATTTATTATTATTATTATTTATTATTATAGCGCCATTTATTCCATGGCGCTTTACAAGTGAAAGAGGGTATACGTACAACAATCATTAACAGTACAAGACAGACTGGTATAGGAGGAGAGAGGACCCTGCCCGCGAGGGCTCACAGTCTACAGGGAATGGGTGATGGTACAATAGGTGAGGACAGAGCTGGTTGCGCAGTGGTCTACTGGGCTGAGGGCTATTGTAGGTTGTAGGCTTGTTGGAAGAGGTGGGTCTTGAGGTTCCTCTTGAAGCTTTCCACGGTAGTGGAGAGTCTGATGTGCTGAGGTAGAGCGTTCCAGAGTATGGGGGATGCACGGGAGAAATCTTGTACACGATTGTGGGAAGAGGAAATAAGAGAGGAGCAGAGAAGGAGATCTTGTGAGGATCTAAGGTTGCGTGCAGGTAGGTACTGGGAGACTAGGTCACAGATGTAGGGAGGAGACAGGTTGTGCATGGCACTATTCACACTGATGTCTGTATTTTACCTCTGGATGGACTTTCAATAAATTTCGATTTTACCCACACACCGTGAAGCGGAATTTTCACCCTTTCCTTTCTCCACATTTACCATTGGTTCCTTTGCTCCGGAGAGCTGGTTTAATGGGGAGCTGGACATTCTCTTTTTTCTTTATTTAGTTCCTTATAAAGCCTACACAGACAGACATTATGCAAGGTACTCAGCTTAACAGGTTCCAGAGGAAAACTGGTGTTCACCCTTTAACCCCTATAAAAAGTGATCTGGACTTACAAGAAGGTTCTGTTTCTTGCATCCCCAGAGCACCGCCCGGTCAGTGGAACAATTGTCGACTAAATGGGTCAAAACCAGAAAGGGGAAATACAGGACAAATTCAGGTGACAGGTACGAGGTCAGTGTGGTGGCCAAGTTCAGAGCCATAAAGATGGAGTCAGAGGAAAAAATTGTAAGACAGGCAGTAGATAAGGTCAGTTACAGGAATCAAGCAAGCACGGTCAGAGCCATAGTGTGGTGGGAACAGAGGATATATCATTGAAGAATAATCTGGTTTCAGGGTTGGTATATACAGCACTATAGCCATATAGGTAATAAAAGCTTCCTCTAAGTTTTGCAATGTATTGAAAAAAAGAATGGCTATTAAGGTGAGCTAAAGTTTATATGAAATTATAATGGGTGCACAGAATATAAACTCTGCATATGGATAGGCTAAATCACGGTACCTTGAATTCGAAGCAATACGATGTAAATGTTAATTAATGGGACAAAACAATATTAAATTTATCACTAACAAAATTCCAAACAAATAGAATTTTATCTCAATGTGTTAGGGTGAACTCTTAATCAGAGATCACTAGTTGCCTACTGCCTGGCCTAATTGGTATAGACCAAGTGCATGCATAAAGAATTCACACCAGACACAGTCGGATATGAAATCTCTTCTTGGTCACAGTAAAAATGGCACCGAACAGAGCGAGTACAAGCATGCGTCCTCTTGATATAGGCTAGGGGCGTACACAAGTTCAGATATGCCCATTTAGTGAGACAGTTCATGGGCTAGCCAATGGGGAGATCTGTGTTGCTGTTGATGGGCGGGTCTGACTTCAGTGGATGAATCCATGATGATGGTGATGGGAGGGACGTCATCTGGTGGATCCATGCTGATGGTAGGGTCTGTGATGTCATCGGGGGCCATTTTTGAGTTCCTCTGAAAACTGACTGGCTTATATATAGAGAATTGATTTCATTGAACACACTTCTCACAGTGCTCTATGTCCAGAGGTTAATTAAGTATTTCATCTTATGGCTCTCCTCAACAAATGTTTAAAAGCTATTTATAAGATGAACATACATGATAATTTCTTAACCTAGTAGGCAGATATAATTTGTCCTGAAAAAAATACTTTCTCAAAAATTGAATTTAGCCTACATGTAGCCACATTATTTTTAAATTAGCACCAAAGTAAGGTTCAACCTATTTTTTATTTTACATACTAAGCCCCTTTACGCATGCTGCCGTTTGTTCATTAGTGCTCTGTGTAGGAGGGTGAAGCGCTCAGATCATGAATGTAGCACGCATACAAAGCGGTATACAATCGTAAGTCCAAGCCTGTGCGCAGAGCGCTGGTCAGATTAGTATACCTTCTACCGTAGTAAGTCCATACACCGCTTTGTGTTTATATTTCAAAGAATTTATTAACTGAAATAAATAAAAGCATTAAAAAACAAAATAACAAGTATTGCCTTCACTGCGTTGGATAAAGAAATGTTGTCCTTGGTGTTGAGCAGCCCCCTGGAATGCTGACAGCTGTTACCATCTGACTTTGGCATTTAACAGCTTTACAAGGTTAAGGACCTCCTTGAAAGTGAAGCTTAGACAACTCGGAACTAGGTCTCCTTTGATGAGTTATTCGATTTGTAGCCTCCTGCTGTCAGTGTGTAAAAAGGCAGACTGGGCAGATTCCTCATTTTTCCTCCTCTAATAGTGGGAGTTCGGTCAACATATAAATAATCTTTTACTACACTACGTACAATGATACAGCAAAGCAATCCAAGTGAAAAAAAAACAAAACTATATTCCTGCTGGAAAAGTGGATTTCAACTATAAAGAAAAAAATGTGCACACACTTTATATAGCACAATAAACCCCAAAAATGATCTATAAGTATATGACTAATAATAAGACACAAGGGCACCGACCTGTCAGGTTTAGCACAGCAGTCATAAAGTGATCTCTTATTTCATCGCTGAGTAAACAAGGTACCTACTAGGGGCCTGTTACTGAGACACAGATATTTCACAGATAATTCTATACAAACAGCTCAGTGTGGAATTAGCCAACACTGGGCATAAGTGCTAAATAGCAGAAAATCCAATCTTACTCAATAGAGCTGTTTACACTGTAATAGAATTTACACGCATCTTAAAGCAAAAGGTGAGGACGCAGGCAAATTCTCCTTTAAAGATTGGATTAGTTTTATTAATTCATTCGTTTTTGGATCATTGATTCTTGTCCAGAAAGGTTTCCAACAAAGTTTATAGTAAGGAGCATAAAAAATGCGGAAACTCAGTAAATTGTGCAGGATATTTACTTTAGATCCGTGAAGGCAGTGCTAAATTGGCATCAATTCTAACACAATATGCTGTGGGTAATGAAAATGTGGCAAATATATAAAGCTATAGGCTGTCAATGTAATGGACAACATTTTCTGGAATAAATGAACAGCAAACTTGTTGGGCTAAGGGAGGCTATGAACCGCCATCATTGCTTACTTTTGTTCAAAAGTGCCATGAGTAGGGTGAAAAATACATGTGAGCAAATGATTGCAATAAACTAAATATTCTCTCATTATGCCTTAGCTCAAATTGATGTAGATAATTCCCAAGTTCAAACACATCAGACTATTTTATTCATATTGTCTGATGTGTGTATGTAATATATATATATATATATATATATATATATATATATATATATATATATATATATATATATATATATATATATACACACACACATACATATATACATATACATACATATATACTATATATATATATATATATATATATATATATATATATATATATATATATATATATATATACACACACACACACACAGATACATACAGGGTGGTCCGAACGTAGGTGGACAGAAACATTATATTTACTAACACAAGCATAAAATTGACAATTCAATTTTATTTTGAACAATAATACAAAAGCCCTTAAATGTTATCAACGCAGGTGCTCAAACTGTTTACCATTACAATTTGCACAGCTTTGAAGTCTGCCTCTTACGCTTCGACAAACAAATTTCTTGAAATGCATCTCATGTAATTTTTCTGATCATTGACACTTTTTGGTTTTCGACTATAAACTTTGTCTTTGAGTACTCCCCAAAAGAAATAATCCATTGAGGTCAAGTGTGGTGAACGTGCCGGTCAATCAAGTGAGCCTCTTCAGCCAATACATTTATTAGGAAATGTTTCATCAAGATACTCGCGGACAACTCTTGAATAATGTGGAGGGGCCCCATCTTGTTGGAAATAAAGGTCATTTGAATTAGGCTGTAGCTGTAACTAGGGAACAACTTGATTCATTAGAATTTCGAGATACTTATCTCTTGTGACTGTTCAATCAAAAAATAAAAAAATATTGGTCCTAAAACAAAACACCAAAACTTGAAATACCACCCCAAACATTGACACCAGGCTCATTTAGTTGTTGCTCTAATGTTAAATGCACTGGCTTTTCTTCAATTTCGATAAGCATAATCTCAGTAAATTGCAGCCGCCTGTCTGGATCATCCTGCAATAAACCATGAATTAGACGTGGACGATAAGCTTTCCACTCGATAGATTTCAGGATTCGCATGATAGAAGCTCGTGAAATTCCCAATTCTAAAGAGACTCTTCTGGTGGACTTCTTTGGACTCTGAACAAATGTTTCAGCAACAAGTTGTATGTTATTTTCTGTACAGGCTGTTTTGGGTCGACCAATTTTTGGAGCATTAAGGATTGAGCCAGTGGCATCAAATTTGTCACTAATGCGGTAAATGGTTTGTCTCTTTGCGGCTTGAGTACCAAATGTGTCAACCCAATTTGCTCTAACTGTTTCAGCATTTTGAGATTTCCAATGCTCTTTTAAAATCTATTTTCTTTGATCTGTATTTAAATTATTTGCCATTATGAGTTATCTGAAAAGAAAACATTTGGGGGAGATTTATCTGTGAAAACTGGATCTGTGAAACTGACTCAGTTGCCCTTAGCAACCAATCAGATTCCACCTTTCAATGGAATGTCTGAAGAATGAAAAGTGGAATCTGATTGGTTGCTAAGGGCAGCTGAGTCAGTTTCACTTTAGACCATATTTGATAAATCTCCCCCTTCATAACCCTATTGCACATACTGTCTGTGACGACATGGACTCTCATGGGTTAAAGTTTCTTAAAATCCAGCCAGACAGCATGATGGGGGAGAAGTCCCTCATTGTTTTTACAAGACTCTTGTTGACTCAATGTAATTGTGTTGGCCACTGAAAGCTAGACGTATTGTTCTCCAGACTTTTCCAGTAATCATTGTATTGTAGTTGTGTATTGCTAATGTGATCACCTTAGTAGCCATTGTTGAGTCGGTGACTTGCCGACTCCATGTAGATATACTGAGTCTTTCTATGCACATCATTTAAATGAACATTATCCATGCAGCTTGAAATTCATCCAATGGGAGAAGCAATCTTGTCCAACCAATCGATGAGGACGCAGTGTATCCTAAGGGAAAGTTATGGCTATAAAAGGGACTTCTTTAAGCCACCAGGGTTGATGAAGGTTGATGGATCCAGTCTAAGCTCTTTGGAGCTGACTAGAGGATCAGGATATCTTATGGCTTCAATCTAGGGACTCCGGACCCGGTTGGAGACCATATCCACAGCCTAGGGATTTCGACTCCGGCTGCCAGGATTTTAACATCAAACCAGGACTACCTAAGGAGGACACTCAGGTTTGGACAGTTCAGTCACCTGTTACAGACTTTGCAGACCTCAGACAGCTTGGAACCTGTGAGGCATGGACATTCTAAATCCCTGGTGAGCCAGCGGAAGGGTGAGACTCTGTTGCCTGTTACATTTGTGTGTTTTGCTGGTTATGTGTTATGTGCCGTTAATTGTTTGGGGATCCAATAAAGTCTAATTATTGTGGTTCCCTCACCCTGTGTTGTCTGAGTAGTGTTACGCCCACGGTTAAGGAGGCCGGCGTTCAGTTGGGATGAGCCCTGAGCCACGCTGTCTTTCTAAAGGTGGCGGGTTTTAGTGGACGAGAGCACCCACTGAGCACCGTGTCTCCACAATTGGTGGCAGCAGTGGGATACTACTCAGCCTGGTTTACCCAGGGGAGCTGCAGCGGACTGGTGTTTTCGGACACCATCCAGGGCTCAACAACCAGGGAGGCACATAAGCATACCCAGCAGGCCATAGGGGAGGCATTCAGGTTTCGGACGCTGCCATGTCCAACCCCACCAGCTCAGCCATGGGACAAGGACAAGAGAGGAGTTACGACCGCTGCAGTAAATGGATGCTACAGGATCTGTGCCAGAGGCGAAAGATTATCTACTGGAACGCTGAGACTCGGTCAGTCTTGATCCAGAAATTAGTCCATTGGGATGCCCAGAATGATGCAGAGGACGATGAGGATCCCGCCGATATTGACCCAGAGGATTTAAACTATGTGCGACATCATGGATCTAGTGACAATTGGGAATCAACTTTGTCCAAAATGGCTGGCCCAAGCCACAGCGTTGTTGGATGCATTGGGGCCTAGATCCTCAAGAGAAGAGAGGGCTTATGTTCTGGAATATGTTTATGGGATTCCAGCTGCAGTACTGCTAACACCAGCCGGTCGAGAAGGATGGTCCCGCTACCCAGCAGAAGCTGCGCCAAAACAAAGGACTACAAACAGGGCCTGTGACTCGCCCAATCTATGGCGCTGTTATACATGTGGGCGCAATGGACATATAGATAAAGATTGTCTCCAAAACCGAGGCCGCATGCTTGGAGCCCGTCTGCCACTCCAACCAGTCAACATATGCCGAGATGAACCAACGAGACCTGAGGAATGCTACTCCCAAGAAACACTAATAGCTGAGGAAGTGGTTTATCCAGTCCACACCCTACGGCAGGCCGGACACCGTACACCAGCCAACCTCCATCCCCACATCCAGACGGTCAAGGTCGGTGATATACAGGCTCAGGGACTTCGAGACATTGGATCTTCCATCACTCTGGTAAGCCCAGTTATTGCTTCTCCAGAAGACCCTGTACCAGATTCCCAATTATCCATCTCCCTGGCTGAGGGCCAGCGCTCAGACGTCCCTCTGGTATGTGTGCAGTTGGACCTAAAAACCGACCAGGGAGAGGTCGAGGTGGAGCTTGTGGATAGCCTCCCCACACCTGGTATTTTGGGGACCATCCAGGAAGTGATCGATGTGGGGATTGTGAACAGCCTCCCCATACCTGACATTGTGGAGACTGACCAGAGCAAGGCTGATGTGGAGCTTATGGACACCGTCCCCACACCAGTTATTTCGGGAAAGGACCAGGGAGAGGTTGATGTGAGACTTGTGAACAGCCTCCCCACACCTGTCATTGTGGAGACTGACCAGAGCAAGGCTGATGTGGAGCTTATGGACACCGTCCCCACACCAGTTACTTTGGGGTCTGACCAGGAAGAGGTCCATATGGAGTTTATGGACAGCCTCCCCACACCTGTTGTTTCAGGGACGAGCCAGGAGGAAGTTGAAGTGGGGTTCATAGATGGCCCCACCAAGCCTGTTGTTTCGGATACCACTCAAAGGGAAGTGAAAGTGGGGCTTCTGAATTACCTGCTCACACCAGTCATTTTGGAGAATGACCTAGGACAAGGACTATCCAGTCAGTTTGAAGCAGCCATCACCCACCTCCAAGCCAAGCAGGACCCTGATGTGGATCTTTCTAACATCTTTTCCAGGGATGGTATGCATTCCCGGTCTCCATCATCCACTTCTGAGCCAAGAACTGTGAGTAAGCCTAACCACACTGTGGCTATTGACTGGGGGAGGATTGATAGTGGGAGATTTGTGCAGGCCCAACTCATGGACCCCACCTTAGTGCTTGTCCACAATATGGCTGCTCAACTTGGGGGAGGTAATCAGGGGGAGGTGTATAGATGCAAGCCTCTGTTGCTGACCTCACCATTAAAAAGGACAATGCCGTCAAGAGGAGAAGGATGATCGGAAGCCTATCATGTCTGGCTAATATTAAGAAGGGGGAGGAATGTGACGACATGGACTCTCATGGGTTAAAGTTTCTTAAAATCCAGCCAGACAGCATGATAGATTGTCTATAGATGGGGGAGAAGTCCCTCATTGTTTTTACAAGACTCTTGTTGACTCAATGTAATTGTGTTGGCCACTGAAAGCTAGACGTATTGTTCTCCAGACTTTTCCAGTAATCATTGTATTGTAGTTGTCCACCACACTGTCCACCTACTTTTGGACCACCCTGTATATAGTGGCTCAGTGGTTAGCACTGCAGTATTGCAGCGCAGGGGTCCTGGGTTCAAATCTGAACAAAGACAACATCTGCAAGGAGTTTGTATGTTCTTCACACAAACTCAAAATAACTAATTGCTTCCTTTAACCATCTACAAGCTTCTTCTGCAAACTCCTCCAGGTCTCTTATATTTGTAAGGTGCCTTCTACCAACAGCAATATTAAGATCTCTCCATAAGTGATCAATGGGATTTAGATCCGGACTCATTGCTGACCACTTCAGAACTCTCCAGCACTTTGTTTCCATCCTTTTCTTGAAGTATATTTAAGGTCATTGTCCTGCTGGAAGGCCCATGACCTACGATGCAAATCCAGCTTTCTAACACTGGGCACTATATTGTGACACAACATACTTTGGTAACCTTTAGATTTCATGATGTGTTGCACACAGTGAGGGCACCCAGTGCTAGAGGACACAACAACACCAAAACAGCTTTGAACCTCCAACATATTTGACTGTAGGTATTGGGTTCTTTTCTTCGTACGCCTCATTTCATTTTTAGATAAACAGTAGAATGATGTGCTTTACCACAAAGATCTATTTTGGTCTCATCAATCTACAAGATGCATTTTCTTAAGAATCTTGGCTTACTCACATACATTTTGGTAAGTGCAGTCTAGGTTTGTTATGTATCTACTGTATGTCAGCAGTGAGTCCTCCTGGGTCTTCTGTCATAGCGATTCATTTTATTGAAATGTTGCCGAATAGTTGTTCGCGCTGATACTGATGCATCCTGACCCTGCAGGACAGCTTGAATTTCTTTGGAACTTGATTAGGGCTGTTTATCCACCTTTCAGACTATCCTGTGTTGCAACCGTTCATCAATTTTTTTCTGCCGTCCATGTCCAGGTAGATTAGCTATAGTGCCATGGTTTGAAAACTTCTTGATTATGTTGTGCACCATGGACAAAGAAACATCAAGATGTCTGGAAATGGACATGTAACCTTGAGATGGTTGATATTTTTTGACAATTTTAGTTCTCAAGTCTCGGTTCTCTTTTCTTCTTTCTGTTTTCCATTCTTGATGTGGCAAACACAATTCAAAGATTGAGACATCTCCCCTTTTTCAGGTGTGATTTTCATATTGCCCACACCTATTACTTGCCACAGGTGAGTTTGAACGAGCATCACATGCTTGAAACAAAAGTTGTTTACCCACAATTGTGGAAAGGTGCCCACAATTTTGTCTGGCCCATTTTTGCAGTTAAATGTGAAATGTCCAATTTGATATTTTTTTTTTCCCCAGTTTTTTGCATTGTTCCAAAGAAATAAGTAATTGCAATCTTTTTCTGGAATAATTTAAAGGGTGTAAACACTTTCAGCTATGACTGTGTATATATATCTTTCTGCACTACACGAACAGTGCACTTATTTCACGTAGCACCATGTATGGTTTAAATTACCCTGGATTGGCGCTACACAGTAGTCACAGGGTGTGAGGGGCTAACAGACTGGCTATCCGGCTAGGGATCCTAGCTGTCCCTACTCCCAGAGATATGTCTAAGTGTAAGAATGTCTAGGATGGCTGACTTGCCCTGCTCCTGGCCAGCCCTGATTTAATACCCCTTCACTCAAACCAAAGGGGAGGGTCAGGACAGGAATAGCTGAACCCACAGATATGAACAAACAGGGGAAACCAAAACTCTATCATGCAGCACGTTCACCCAGAGTTATCAGGCAACAAATTATGAGGAAAATAATGAGCAGGGAGGAAATAAGACGATGGGAAGAAATAAGACGACGGGAGGAATTCCACAACACACCAAGCAACATCGAGTAAATCACCAGTCAGGGTGGATAAAAATCAATGTTTTTTTTAAAAAAAAAAAATCGGATTTTTTTTATTTAAATCGGATTTTTTTCAATAAACTGCTTTTTGAGGAAAATATTTTACCATCCAAAGGTTCTTCCATCATGAGATAAAGCTGAGTTGTTTAACTCAGTAGAATAAAGGCTGTATATGTGTAACATTCACAATGCCATGCTCTTCCAGAGGTTTCTGTAGGATTAGTGGGCAGTTTCTCTCCTATATTATCACAGACGCTCGCTTTACTTACGCAGTTCTCAAAACTGAATTTGACTCCGCAGAGGTCCCAGCCTCTTCTTCACGGCAAAAATATTACAACATGAACAGAGTTGAGAAAAAGACCTTAATCCTATTGTTCTACAAACCTATGAATACAGAATCAACCGCTTCAGTGCCAAGTCCAAGACGTTAGACAATATGTTTCTGATTGTTTGGAGTGGAATAGATCTACACAACACAAGAAGAATGTGAATCTAAGTGTGAGGAGGAGGAAGGGCAAGCAGACAAAAAAATGAAAGTGAAACTTTGAGCACAATACTGCAGCATAGCCACAGACAGACAAGTCTGGATCTGTTTGTGTGTACGATCTGAGGTTTATTACATTCTTTCCTTATAATGGCAGCAGGCCGTAAAAGAGACCCAGTTTGGGAATATTTTAATGAAGCTCCTTCGCCTATCGGTAAGGCAGGCATGCGTGCAAAATGCAAACGATGCAACAAAGATGCAAGGCCTAGTGGCGCGAATGAGGCAACATCATGAGAAGTGCGGTGATGAAGATGACCAAAGAAACACTTCTGAACAGGCCGGTTCTTCAGGTTGGTAAACATTTTTATTGAATCCTATTTCTAAAGACTGAACTGTCATGTGTGAGAAAAATTATATTTCTTATTATTACTGCATGTTACTGTCATTTGGTACAGTTATGAAGACAAACAAATATTCCTTTTGGGGCAGGGGCAGTGATGTGTTGTGTACAATAAGCAGAAATTGTATAATAAACAATAAAATAACAGCATTGACTTTTTTTGTTTAGGGGAATTCATGGATTCTGTAAACTATCCACCTCCAAGATCACCATCATCCTGTTTTACAGTTTCAGAGTTATCCATCCAGGATAGTGCTTCATTAGCAGCAGCATCATCATCAGACACCCACAGCCACATATCACCATCACCGAAAAGGAAGAAAAAACCTTTACCTCCTGGAACCACCATAGATAGGTTTGTGATAAGAACTAGCAGATTAGAAAAAGAGTTGATTGATGAAAAAATTGCCCAGTTTATTTATGCAACGAATTCTTCTTTCCATCTGACTGAGAACCCACATTTCATTAATATGGTTCAGTCACTGAGACCAGGATACAGTCCACCCAGCAGAGCTGATGTTGCAGGGAAACTGCTGGATCAAGTGTATGACAGAGAAATGGAGCAATGTGCAACAGCTCGGGAGGGTAAAATTGTTAACCTAAGTATTGATGGGTGGAGTAATGCCCACAATGATCCTATTGTATGTGCTTGTATAACAACAGAAGAAGGTAAAGTCTTCCTTGCACAAACAACTGATACGTCAGGAAATGCACACACAGCAGAATACTTACAAGAAGTGGCAGTAAAAGCTATAAACGACATGTGAACAAAAATTCAAATGTCTAGTACGCAGTTTGGTCACTGACAATGCTGCAAACGTATCCAAGATGAGAAGAGATTTAGAAGAGCAGGGAGGGAATACAAAGCTGCTAATAACATATGGTTGCAGTGCTCATTTGCTGCACCTCTTAGCCAAAGACTTAAGTGTTCCAGAAATAAAGGCTAATGTTGTTGAAATTGCTAAATACTTCCGTAATAATCATTTTGCTGCAGCAGCTCTGAAAAGGATGGGTGGAACCAAGCTAACGCTCCCACAAGATGTTAGATGGAACTCTGTAGTGGACTGTTTTGAGCAGTATATCAAAAACTGGCCTATTCTGATGACACTTTGTGAAGAAAATCGAGATAAAATAGATGGCACTGTCACGGCCAAAATCCTCAACATTGGGCTTAAGAGAAATGTTGAACATATGCTGAGCTTCCTGAAACACATCTCTCAAGCTTTAAACAAAATACAGAAAAATAGCTGTTTTATTGCGGATGCTGTTGAAATTTGGAAGGAACTGAGTGAACACTTAAAAACAGAACTACACATGGACAGAATTAACCCTTTAGTGACGGGGCTAATTTTCACCTTAATGACCAGACCAAATTTTGCAATTCTGACCAGTGTCACTTCATGAGGTTATAACTCTAGAACGCTTCAACGGATCCCGGTGATTCTGAGATTGTTTTTTCGTCACATATTGGACTTCATGTTAGTACCAAATTTAGGACAAAATTTTTTGATTTTATTTGTGAAAAAATATGAATTTTGGCAAAATTTTTGAAAATTTTGAAATTTTCAACTTTTGAATTTTTTTTCCGTTAAACCAGAGAGTTCTGTGACACAAAATAGTTAATAAATAACATTTCCCACTTGTCTACTTTACATCAGCACAAGTTTGGAAAAAAAAAAATTTTTTGTTAGGAAGTTAGAAGGGTTCAAAGTTTATGAGCAATTTCTCATTTTTACATCAAAATTTACAAAACCATTTTTTTAGGGACCACATCACATTTGAAGTGATTTTGAGAGGCCTAGATGACAGAAAATACCCAAAAGTGACACCATTCTAAAAACTGCACCCCTCAAAGTACTCAAAACCACATTCAAGAAGTTTATTAACCCTTTAGGTGCTTCACAGGAACTAAAGCAATGTGGAATGAAAAAAGCAAAAAATAAAATTTTACCTAAAAATGTTGCTTTACCCCAAATGTAATCAATTTTAGAAGAAATAACACAACAAAATGGACCCCAAAACTTGTTACCCACTTTTTTATGAGCGCGGTGATATCCCATAAGTGGTCAGAAACCTCTGTTTGGACAAATGGGAGGGCTGGGAACACAAGGAGCAATATTTGAAGTTTGGAAAGCAAATTTGGCTGAAATAGATTGTGGGCACCATGTTGCATTTACATGTCCGCTAAGGTACCTAAACAGCAGAAACCCCTCACAAGTGACGCCATTCTGGAAACTAGACCCCTCAAGGCTTCTATCTAGGGGTATAGTGAGCATTTTGGACCCACAGGTACTTCACAGATTTTGATAACGTCACGTTGTCATATTGAAAATTTTCATTTTTTTCTCAAAAATGTTGCTTTAGCATTAATTTTCTTACTTTTTCAAGAGGTAATTCCAAAAATTGGACCCCAACGTTTATTACCCACTTTCTTATGAGCGCGGTGATACCCCATATGTGGTCAGAAACCTCTGTTTGGGCAAATGGGAGGGCTGGGAACACAAGGAGCAATATTTGAAGTTTGGAAAGCAAATTTGGCTGAAATAGATTATGGGCACCATGTTGCATTTACATGTCCGCTAAGGTACCTAAACAGCAGAAACCCCTCACAAGTGATGCCATTCTGGAAACTAGACCCCTCAAGGCTTCTATCTAGGGGTATAGTGAGCATTTTGGACCCACAGGTACTTCACAGATTTTGATAACGTCACGTTGTCATATTGAAAATTTTCATTTTTTTCTCAAAAATGTTGCTTTAGCATTAATTTTCTTACTTTTTCAAGAGGTAATTCCAAAAATTGGACCCCAACGTTTATTACCCACTTTCTTATGAGCGCGGTGATACCCCATATGTGGTCAGAAACCTCTGTTTGGGCAAATGGGAGGGCTGGGAACACAAGGAGCAATATTTGAAGTTTGGAAAGCAAATTTGGCTGAAATAGATTGTGGGCACCATGTTGCATTTACATGTCCGCTAAGGTACCTAAACAGCAGAAACCCCTCACAAGTGATGCCATTCTGGAAACTAGACCCCTCAAGGCTTCTATCTAGGGGTATAGTGAGCATTTTGGACCCACAGGTACTTCACAGATTTTGATAACGTCACGTTGTCATATTGAAAATTTTCATTTTTTTCTCAAAAATGTTGCTTTAGCATTAATTTTCTTACTTTTTCAAGAGGTAATTCCAAAAATTGGACCCCAGCGTTTATTACCCACTTTCTTATGAGCGCGGTGATACCCCATATGTGGACAGAAACCTCTGTTTGGGCAAATGGGAGGGCTGGGAACACAAGGAGCAATATTTGAAGTTTGGAAAGCAAATTTGGCTGAAATAGATTGTGGGCACCATGTTGCATTTGTAGGGCCCCTAAGGTACCTAAACAGCAGAAACCCCCCACAACTGACCCCATTTTGGAAACTAGACCCCTCAAGGAATTTATTTAGATGTTTGGTGAGTACCCTGAACCCCCAGGTGCTTCACAGAATTTTATAGCGTTGAGCCATGAAAATAAAAAAATTAAATTTTAACACAAAATTGTTACTTCAACCATGTAGCTCTTTTTTTCACAAGGGTAAAAGGAAAAAAAAACACCATAAAATGTATTGTGCAATTTCTCCTGAGTTCGCCGATACATCATATGTGGCGGAAATCAACTGTCTGGGTACTCGGCAGGGTGCGGAATGAAAGGAGCGCCATTTGACTGCAAAATTGGCAGGAATCATTAGCGCACGCCATTTTGTGTTTGGAGACCCCCTAAAGTGGCTAAACAGTAGAGCTCCCCCACAACTGACCCCATTCTGGAATCTATACCCCTCAAGGATGTTATCTAGGGGTATAGTGTGCATTTTGAACCCACAGGTACTTCACAGAATTTTATAACAATAGGTTGTCATATTGAAAATGTTCTTCTTTTTCACAAAAGTGATGCTTTAGCACCAAATTTTCCACTTTTACAAGATGTAACACCAAAACGTGGACCCCTCATTTTGTTACCCACTTTCTTACGAGTCCAGCGATACCCAACATGTAGTCAAAAACGTCTGTTTGGGCAAACGGCAGGACTTGGAAGGGAAGGTGCACTTTTCAAATTTTGGATTATTTGATTTGCAGAGCCTATGTGTTATCAGAACAACTGAAAACCCACATAAATGGATTTTTTGTACATTTTATCTTGGAGTGAAGGGCAAAATGTGGAGGAAAATACCGCCAATTATATGGCAGACTTGTGCTTGTTCCAGAGATGAAGGAACACCAGGAGGGCTAGAAGGACACGTTAATTTTTCAGAGACTGGTCGTACAACGTCTGTTTAGCACCATCAATCCCTATATGAGGGACAATTGTGCCAGCCGACGTGGTACACCATAACAGGCTCCTACCTGCCAAGGTCGGAACCGCTATATGCACAAAACAACCAGTCCCCCACAGGGTTATAAACGTATTGTCCAGTGCAGGAGGTTCGGCAAGAACCATGCAGTAAAGCCCAAGGTGTAAAATTACAGAACAGCTTCAGATCCTCCAATAAAATTATCATGCCCGTATCACCAAGACATAGTTGTAATAGCAGTCAGACTAAGATGACTGGTGCTAACACTTTGTGAGTGATCAAATCTTGGAATTATTTGTCAGATGATCAGATGTTTCAAGAACATTTGCGGGGTCCACATTCTGGAGTACGCAGACGTGGGCATATGACGAGAATTTGTCTGCATAACACTTCGGTATGTGAGTGATCAAGTCCTGGAATTATTTGTGAAATGGGGTAAAATGTGTTTTACTGATGAAAATAGTAAATTTTATTTGACAAGTAACACAGGGGCTCACTACACAGAAAATATAAACGTGAAAGAAAAACCCTACCACACAATTTGGGAATAGTGTATGACGTCTAATAATTGTGGGATGTGTGGTAGATCTCGAAGCAGGGGGTAACACAAAGTCCTGGCTGGGAAGGGCACATGGGACAATAATATCTTGAGTCGCTTCTCCTACCCTGCTTGCGACATACCCGGCACCTTTTTTTAGGACGGTTTTGGGTGGGAGTAGGAGGCACGAGATGCATAAAATGCCGTTCCGTTAGTCTCCGGGCATTCTCTGACTCGAAGGCTGCCTCTGGTGCCGCTGAGTCAAACATGAGGGACTCAATAATTTTTTCCTGGTACTGCAGAAATGTGAGGGCCCCTTGTGATTTTTTAAACAGTACAAAACTGTTGTAGGTAGCAATCTGTATCAGGTAGATTGCTACCTTTTTGTACCAGGCCCTCGTTTTCCGCTTTACCAGGTATGGTTGGAGCACCTGGTCAGACAGGTCCACGCCACCCATAAACCTGTTGTATTGGGTCACACAGAAGGGTTTCTGTTTGTCCCTGGTGGCTCCCCTCTCTCTGACCGACACAGTGGTGTCCTCATGCAGGGTGGTGAGCATGTAGACGTCCTTGCGGTCATTCCACTTTACGGCAAGCAATTTGTCACTTGCCAGTGCGAATGACGCCCCCTTCTCTACACGTCTGGACACTAACTGTGCCGGCAAACCAACACGGTTTTTCCTTATTGTCCCACAGGCCCCTGTATTTGCAGCATGGAGGGATTGGTATAGGGGGATACTAGTGTAGTAGTTGTCGGTGTACACATGGTAACCTTTACCAAGAAATGGGGACATTAGCTCCCAGACAATTTTTCCTGGGACGCCAATTGTCTGGGGACAGTTGGGTGGGCTTATTTGGCGGTCCCTACCCTCATAAATGATAAAGTTACATGTGTACCCGCTGGTGCTTTCGCACACTTTATATAATTTTATGCCATACTTGGCTCTTTTGGAGGGAATAAACTGACGGAATGAGAGACGGCCCTTATAGCTCATTAGGGACTCGTCAACCGAAACATTCTCCTCTGGGCTGTAGGAAGTTAGGAAGGACTCTTTCAGGAGGGATATTAGGGGTTTCAATTTATTAAGGCGGTCATAATTGGGGTCAGTTCTTGGGGGGACTTGGGAATTATCACTAAAATGGAGGAATCGCAATAGGGTCTCATATCGGGTTCTGGGCATTATGGCTGCAAATACAGGGGTGGCGTGGACAGATTTGGTTGCCCAGTAGGAGCGGATACTGGGTTTTTTCACTATACCCATGTTGAGGGTAATGCCTAAAAATTTTTTGATTTCCGGGACACTTGTGGGGATCCAGGAACGGGAATGGACAGATGTTGGCTTTTGGGCAATATATTGGCGGGCGTACAAGTTGGTGTGGTGGGTGATAAGCTCAAGTACTTGTTGGTTAACAAAAATTTGGAAAAAATCCAGTGGGGCAAAATTGGTGACAATTATTTTTATGCCAGGGTCTCCTATGAAAGGGGGAATTTGTGGGGTAAAGGACGGGTTGGGGTACCAGAGAGCATGGGGGACTGCAGAACTAGGTCCTGCCCCTGACTCTTCAGCAGTGGCGACTGGCGGGGTGTGGGACCCCGTGGAGGAAGCCGAATCGTCACCGCTATCCGAAAAATCTCTTTCTGAGGCAGATTCGGTCTCTGACCCAGAACTGCCGGAGGCAAGCAGCGAGTACGCTTGCTCTGCCGTAAACATCCTGCGGGCCATGGTTTTTGTTTTTATCCCTGGCTAACAAAAAATAAACCTAAACCTAACACTAGTATTTTTTTTTTTTTTTTTTTTTTTTTATATAAACCCTAAATTTTTTTATAAAGATTATAAAAAAAAATATTTAGGGGAATGACGCAGCGAGGGATGACGGAATGATGGAGGGGGGATGATCACAGGGGGGTGATCAGAAAAATTGGGAATAGATTTATGATGATCTTTGTGAATTGATAACTTTTTCTCTCTATATGGCAGCACGTAGTCTCTCTCTCTTCTCTCCCAGATAAACTACAAGGGAGAGAGGAGAAAGGCAGACCTAAATGCTGCCATATTTATCAAATATTGGCATTTTGACTACTGTGATAGGATCTATCACAGTATTCAAATCTAAACAGCCAATCAGAATTTTTTTTTTTGTTGCCGGGTGCAGGAGGCAGATTATGGCAAGCACACTGCGCATGCGCCCGCCATTTTCCCGGAGAAGAGAAGAAGGGGGGCCGCGGGGGACCGGGGGACCGGTGATTTTTTTTATTGAGGTACAGGGGAGGGGATTGGGGGAACGGGGGATCCCAGATCGGGTGGGAGAGAGACTGGGAACGGTGGTGAGAACTCCGGTTCTCCAGATCCCTCTCTCTGGTCCCCCGGAGGGGGCTCCGGGGGACCAGAGAGCTCCGGTGTACCGGAGGAGAGGTCAGGGAAATGAATGCAGAGCCGGCGGCAGCAGTTTTCAGCGCGCCGGCGCCATCTTGCACGCTCCGGAGGGGGGCTCTGAAGAACCGGAGGGGGCTCCAGGGTCCAAAGAGCTCCGGTGTACCGGAGGAGAGGTCAGGGGGAGGACATTTCCCTCCGATCTGAAATGTTTGATCATTTCAGATCGGAGGGAAATGAATGCACCGGCGGCGGCAGTTTTCAGCGCGCGTCGGCGCCATCTTGCAAGGTCTGGAGAACCGGAGGGGGCTCCGGTGACCAGACAGCTCCGGTGGACCGGAGGAGGGATCAGGGGGAGGACATTTCCCTCCGATCTGAAATGTTTGATCATTTCAGATCGGAGGGAAATGACTGCAGAGCCGGCGCCGGCGGGAGTTTTCAGCGCGCGTCGGCGCCATCTTGGATTTTCCGGGGGGGGGGGGGGGGTTGGATGGCTTTCTCCGGTACCGGGGGCCTTGGGGGCACTAAGGGCTAACATTTATTTCTCATCTGACATGTTTGATCACGTCAGATGAGAAATAAATCAATTTTACCAGCCATTTTTTTTTTTTTCATGTTGTCGCCGGTATACGGTGTATACTGGCGATCGCATTAACGGGGTGCATAAAAAACACCCCGATTCATAATCTGGGGGGTCTCAGCTACCCCCGGTAGCTGAAACCCCCGAGATTTTCGGTCGCTGGGGGGCGCTAGAGGGTTTTTTCGGGCCGCCGCTTTAAAGCGGCGGAACAGAATAAGTACCCTGTTTTGCCGCCGCTTTAAGTCGTACGGCCGTCGTTATGAGGTTAAATTACAAGCAGTAAACAAACGAATGGGACAAGCACTGACTCCAGCTCATTTTTTGGCAAATATTGTCAATATCCAATATCAGGGTCAAAACCTAAGTGCTGAGGAAGAGGAGTTAGCTATGACATGGGTATCCAGCAATCATCCATCTTTAATGCCAACTATAATAAACTTCAGAGCTAAGGGGGAACCATTCAAGAAATATATGTCTGCTGAAGATATTTTAAGGAAGGTCACACCAGTAAACTGGTGGAAGTCACTTAAGCGCTTGGATTTAGAGACTGTTCAAGTAATGATTTCACTTTTAACAGCAGTAGCTTCTTCTGCAGGCGTTGAAAGAATATTCTCTTCCTTTGGACTCATTCATTCTAAATTGAGAAATCGGTTGGGACCCAATAAAGCAGGAAAGCTTGTTTTTCTTTTCCAGATTATGAATAGGAACAAAGAAGAAGATGATGATGATGATGATGAAGATGACGACAAGTGAGCTACAGAGGATAGCAGGGACAGTAGTATTTAAGTTTTTCATGTGTCGGCTGGGCTGACAGTCTAAGTTTCTTAAAATAGATATATATATTTTGTTTAGCCAAATTAGTTAACAAACATGGATATTTGTTTAAGCAAATAACTTATGCTGTAATGTTGTTATTGTTTCAGTTGAATAAATCTATTTAAATTGTTATTAAGGTCAGGATTATTTTTCTCCTTCCTAAGTACAACAGAACAGTGGTGTCCAAATATGAATGATTAACCCATTAAACTGGGGAGAAAAAAGTAATATAAAAAGTGATTCTAAAAATCTTCATCTACTTGCATGTTAAAGTAGCAAGAACTAGTTTAGGTAGAAACTTTGATTTAAATCACTGATTTAAATCAAGCCTTACTGACTAGTGATTTAAATCAAATCCACCCTGCCAGTTACTAGAACACAACAGCACATGGACAGGATAAGAAGGCAGGGAGTAACTACGATTGTTCTCCCGCAACATGTGATCTAAAAGGTAACCAGCAGGCTAGCAGAAATAAACTCCTGTTACCCCGATCACTAATGAGTACACAGCTGGTGAACGCCCGAGCCTGGTTGTGCAACTCAGACACACCAGAGACAGAAAGAATTTATACAACTACTGATCTACTACATGTAAGTCAACTAAAGCTATGTAATAGCCACGTAGAGAAAAAATAACATTAAAGGGGTCTACAAGAATGGCCTTTTGACTGTCAGACAAGTATGTGCATCGGAGGTGAGTGCATAATGTGTGTAATGTATGGTCGGGGGATATAAGGCCCTTGGGACTAGTCCCCTCGCTAATTAGCACAAGATAAAGATCTTTAAAAATACTTTTTGTAAAAATCTCTTTATCTATGCTAGTGTATACTGGAACAGTTAGGCAGGGATTAGCAATATACACCCAGAACTGCTCGTGGTTCTGGGTGCATATTCCACCTGACCAGGTTCCCTTTAAGTCACAAGCTCTCAATGCAAGTCTATAAGAGCCAGAGCAAGGCTCTCATAGCTATGCATTGTGTTCTAACCTCGGGCGTGCTCCATTAAACATTGGAGCTTCCAGCAGGTCATAAATTGCCGGAGACAGACAGGAACAACACTGGAAAGTCTACGACGGCAGCAGGTAAGTATAAGACAGGGAGCAATACAAAAAAATGCTGTGGTAGTGCCTATATTTAAAATGGGATAAAAACTGTAGGTACTGCTAATGGCAAAGTATTGATTTTGCTAGGGACTGTTGCAGCCAGCCAGGTATTTCCCCAGCAGTGAAAAAATGTAGTATTGTGGTACATGGCAGCCATAGATAGTAATCCATCAATTTAATTCCTACCTTAAATCCAGGATGAAAGATTCCTGTACAGAACTAGTTGCCATCTTGGTGAAGAAGTCCTAATAAAGCACCCCCCTCAATGATACCCATATAAACTAAAAAGGAATATGAAAAGGGATTGTGTTTTTGAGCCAACCCCTTTAACATTACGCATTGTTAATTATGTATATTTCAGTTATGATATTTTTTTTTACACGGGGTTATCTCAAATTCTGCAAATGTATCACACAGTATAATCATATGTGCTTTACAAGAAAAAGATATATACCGTATGCGTAGGAAACATCTGAAAAAAGGCAAGAAAAACTCAAGGTCATATATTAACCAGTATTTTTGTTGGGGGAAAATTAACTTCCTAGGTGGTCATGCCTGATAATGGCTTGTGCTATTTCCATTAGTCTGGGATAAATAGATACAAAATAAAAGCTTAAACATGTCACAAAACAAAGATCTACACAAATGTATCACAAAAACATTCATTCCCTCCCTGAACTACTCTCCACTTTACAGCATATAAACCACATCTGCCCAAATTATTAGCTCTGGAATGTGATCTCCAGCTTGGGAACTATGCAGTCTGAGGCTTTAATTACAGTTAATGCTATGCAGATATACAGTATCACTTTCTTTTATTTTATTCTTCACAAGCGATAAAGGTACTTATTGTATATTTTCTATAACACAGTTGAAAAGGGGAGATTTATTGTGCTAAATGCGTCAGATTTCTGGTGCAAACCCCGTCTCATTGCTTGCACCATATTTATTGTGCGTTTTAGACACATTCTCTACCCCATATAATTAGGAACACAGCTTGTTGAAAGGGACGTGGTTTGACAATAAAGGAGTCTGGCTTAACAGGAGACTGCATGCACCAAAAATGCACCACAATTTTGATGCAAAACTGCACAGGGGATATAATAATATAATATTTTATTAGTAGAGTGGAACTTTGGATTAAGAGTAACTTGGTTTGAGAGCGATTTGCAAGACAAGGAAAGCTTTTTACAAATTTGTAACTTGGTTTACAAGCAATGCTTTGCAGTAAGAGCAAATACTCGCCTTGCACACTTCCGGTTCTGTCCTTTCACCACGCTCTGACCAGCTCTGGAGGTAATTTTCTGTACATATGTACTGTATACTTTATACTAGTGTACAGTACAGTATATACTATACAGCAGGTCTATCAGTTTGCATTTATGGATGTAGTTTTGTACTTTCTTTCTGCTATCCAGTACATCACATTGCTTATACTGTACCTCCCGCACACCAACAATTTAATGTAAACTAAAGTGCAGTTTAATTTGCTTTATGTTTTTTACTATACTGCACAGTATTTTGTATTAGTGTACTGTAATCATTTTATATGAATACAGAACATTATTTTGTATTACTGTAATAGGTTTGTATAAATACAGTAGATATTTTTGGGTTGTGGAACGAATTGTCTGTGTTTCAATTATTTCCTATGTGAAAATTCACTTTGATATAAGAGTAATTTGGTTTAAGAGCAGATTTCCGGAACCAATTATGCTCATAATCCAATGCTCCACTGTATATATCCTCTACATATCTGTATAGATCATACAAATGTTTTTTTTTTTATTATTCTATGTTATGTACAAAATTATTTTTATTCAAAAATTCTCTACACTACAGCCACATAGATATATGAAATGGAATTACCTTTTGAAAGAACAAAGATCATTGTGCACAAATGTGGAGGGGGTGGGCTATGACCATTACGCACTGTCAATACTATTACCCTAGGTTCTATTTCATCTTTGTAATGAATGTTACCCATCATAATTAGAGATGAGCGCACCTTTGGAAGTTCGGTTCGCTGGGCACTTTTGAATCTTAAAAGGAAGACAGTAATTGGGCAGATCGTGGCTCCACGCACATGCAGCCATCCATAAGCAGAATATTTCTGGGGTGAGGGTGGGCGGCGTTTTTCAATTTTTTTTTTTTTATGTTTGTGTGTGCACACTGCATCTGATCACGCTGTTTAGCCCAAATGTCAGCTGATCAAACACTACACATGGCTCGCACAGGGCTGAGCATCACTCATGCCCAAGCACAGCACTGCTCGCTTCAGTCGTTTGCACTCGTAACTTACTCGAACTTTGGTTTTTTTTGGAAGTCAGTTTCCGAACCCAATGTCTGAACATTGAACCTCAGGTTCGCTCATCTCTACTCATAACCATGCCAGTGATACGGACATGGTGGTTGAGAAGTGATCTGTACAGAGCAGGAAATAGGTATTTTGAAGCCTAATGGTCAGACACAATGAATAGTGACGAACAATTCTATCAAAAAGATAAACTGTATATTGACAACATTTCTGAAAAATTGGTTCAAACAATAGACTAATTTCTGACTGTCTTATTTTGAGCTGTTTTACACTGAAAACGTATTCCCATTAAATCTGAAGACATTTATAAAATGTATATTGTTCCATATATATATGTTTATAGCATTAGTGTAAAATATGTATAATGAATATATTTAAATTGCAAAACTGACAAAAGGTTTTCTCTATTGCTTTCTTTGGGACTTCAGCTTGGGGCATACCATAGGTCAGACAATTCCAGGAGACCATACATTGAATGGTCACCATGTAATACTCCATTTTTCCCAGCAGAGGTAAAACAGGGATAACAGCAGTTATCAATCGTGAAGCAGGAATGCAGCAGCAAGACTGCAAATAGTAACCATACAAAGGAGCTACACTATGTCAAGACAATAACAGTTATTATAACTGATGGCTCAATTACTGCAGTAATAGAAATTATGCAAACATAATAGGTATACAAATATATAAATATGTATATTATCCAAAAAGAAAAAACAAAATACAACTGTCTCCTGTATATATAAAGCCAAAGCTTTCAATGAAATCTGGTACTCCCTTCATAGGAATTTTCACACCCAGCCTAAGCCATTTCCACACATGAAAGGAGGATGTTAGCAGCCTTCAGATTTTATTTTGGTCTAAATATTTTAGCACATCCTGCAAGATCAGGAATGGCCCAAATAAACTTACATGAATGGTTTAAGGGCCTTGCTATTATTACACTTCAAAATACTGTGTCAATCTTCTAAAAGAAATCAACACATACGGTGGTAGAGGGGTGTCACGGACCGGTTTAATGTGAAAGTAACGTACATCTTTTTTTAAATGCCAGAGTTCATGCTAGTTACCACCCAAATTTCCAAAAAACTGCATAATCACAAGGTCCTTTACAAGAAGTCTGTGAAAGAAGGACCCCAATCTATTCCCCAACTCTCCAGAAAAACCTTGGAGGGCTCAGAACCAAACAACCTCCCTTTACCAAAGGATTATAAGCACATGCTTTTGGGTGCCAATGGCACATAATGGCAACACATTTAACCCCTAAACCTACAAGAGTGGAATCGCATATGATTAACAAATTTTAAAAGAAAACCCCTTCTCAAAGATTATGTTTCACTCCAGAAATCTAATAACAGCTGTACTCCCCTCCGGTGCGGGCAACGTTCCAGAGCTCATCATTCAGATAAGGCCTAAGCCACACGGCGAGAAAATCGGTGTGAGTGGAGTGCAATAGAACAGCCGAGTGTCATGCGAGCATCGCACTAGTGCCCCGTGTGGTCCCGGCCTAACTGCTAGATCTGCAGTAGATAGAGCTTCACCGTCCTCTCCTTTGGACAAATCAGACGGAAGAAGTGAGAGCAAAGGAGGGGACAGTGAAGCAGATGCTGATTGGCTGCAAGGATCATGAGACATAATGCCACAAGAGCTCTGAAAGAGAATACCGACACCACTGGGTACAGCGCCTGCACCAGAGGGGAGTATAGCTATTGTTATTTTACATGGGGTTGTCCAAATGGTGGACAACCTCTTTAAAAGAAATCGGTCACTAGGTTTTTAGCTACTTCTGAGAGCAGCATGATGTAAGGGCAGAGACACAGATTCCAGTGATTTGTCACTAACATTACTGGTATCTATAGTTATTTCAAGCTGCATTATCTGCTGCAAATCTACCAGTTTTTTGAATGCTGAGATCTAGTGGGGGTGGGGTTGGCCTACTGCTAGTTGTCTAGTGATAATCTCATACTGATTTTTCTAAAAACTACCCTAAGCATCCCAGTAAGTGATACATTGCTGGAATCAGGGTCTCTGCCTTCATATTATGCTGCTCTCAGATTATATAGAAAAACCTGCTGACAGATTTCTTTTAAGATGCATATAGTGAACTAAACAAATAGGGCAACAGTCATACTGTCCATCATGGAATACTCCTGTACAGTGGCGGACTGGCTACTGGAGGAACCGCCAGTAATACCAGGCCTGACTGCGGTTACCTGCATTGAGCTCTGGAGCTCTCACCTGAGCTCCGCAGTGCGGCCTGGACTGAAGGGCTTGCAGGACTTAACTGTGAGCGCCGACTGATTGCCCGGCGATTGCGGATCAATTCATGACAGCTGTGGACAGGCCGAGCTGAACTCCAGAGCTCAGGTGAGAGCTCCGGAGTTCAATGCAAGTAACTGAATCCAGGCCTGGTATTACTGGCGGTTCCTCCGGTAGCCAGTCCGACGCTGCTCCTGTAGGATCTGCAGAGAGACCGCCGCTGACAGATGTTACTGTGTTGGCATACAGTAACATTCGTTGTCAATACACTCATAATAAAAACTGAAAAAATAACCAAACACATTAAGTATACTTTTTTATGCTAGCTTGAGCTATTTCATATAGCAAAGAAATAAAAAACAAAATTAAGCACTTGTGACCTCTATCAGGTGAATTGGGGCCTATGGATACATGTGACATATTTGTTGGGGGCTTTCCTGGCACATTTTGAATGTAATTCTGATAAAGTATTGTACTAGCCTTCATGATTCCTAATAAATAAGAACCTATCCAGAAGACCTGAGATGAAATAGAGGGGAGTCCTGAGAAAGTGTCATATAAGAAGCGGAGTGCCTCTACTGATTAGGAGGGTTTCCCAAGTGTCCACGGGGTCACTACTCCAAGGCTCTGTGGAACAAGTAAGGTCCTGATAGCTGCACTGTAAAAACAATGTCTTATGAATGTTTCCAGAGTCATTTAGCAAAACCTTTGGCAAAGACAGAAGAATTCTTCAAAACAGAAAAAATAGGAAAACTTAGAATTAATGCATACCTGCCTCCCATCCTGGCCAACATTTGTTTGACCTCGTACTACAGTTCTTATACTGTCATCCAGACGTCTGGAACACAAAAAAAACATATTTGTCATAATACTGCATCATAGCGTTACTTGTTCTACCGAAATCCATTATGTGATATCACAAACTTCATTTCAAACAATGAATTTCAAGACCGTAGGTTTCAAAACACAAAAAGAAACAAAACATTCAAAAGAAGTAATGACAGAATGTCTGCGCCATGCTCCTTGTGCCCTACACTATGCAAAGCATAATATTTTTCACTAGCTTTCCTTTAAGGTCACTGAAGCTCCAAAAACCGTTTCAGTACAATTTAGAGCGTCCCAATATTGGTTCTGATACCGGAGACATAGGTTATGCACACGCTGCAATGTGTGACAACTTCCTGCAATGTGTAACAACTTCCTCACTTGCTGGGTCTCCTCATCTATGCCTAGACAGCAAAGACAATGCGAGCCTGTGCGAGACTTCATGCACAGAAGACTCAGTGAATGAGGAGGATGCCAGTCACACCCAATGAATCATGGCTACAACATATAAAGCTGGACTGCTCTTAGAAAAGAAAGGTCTTCCCGGACTAGTCAGGAGGACGGCTTTTAAAAGCTTATTTTTCTTTAATAATAGCTATTTTCTCAGTTACCAGAAATATTAGCAAGGGAGTCCAGCTCAACAATAAATGGTATTGGGGTTGGTTACTGACATATCAGTGATCCAACAGGTATTCTTTGAAAATAGAAACAGACATTTTTCAAATTCAATTATCTGACTGTTTTCTTTAACACTAGAAGTCCCAGAGAGGGGTCATTTAACATTTCTACCATTGGAACCCTATGGAGCTCGAAATTCCTAGGACTTCTAGTGTTAAAAAGGTAATCAGTCAGCAGGACTTCACCCCCAAAACTATTAATATGTGCATGTATCTCTTTCAAAGAGAAGTCCAGCAATACCTTTACATGGCCAGCCGTTCCTCCATTACTGAGAAATCAGTGTTTGAATGGGTATGCAACTAAGGCTGTAGTTCTGAAGCCTATGTCACACCAGCTCTATTCACTACCCAGCATCGCCTCCTCATGCTTTAATGTCGGCCTCTATATATAACGTATAGGTAGCGCTGGGTGGGGAATAGAGCTGGAATGACGAAGGCTTCAGAACTACAGCCTCATTTGCATATCGATAATTTCTCAGTAACGGAAGCCCTGACTGGTATTGCATGTAATGGTATTGCTGGACTCATCTTTGAAAAAGCTACATGCAGATATAAATAGCTTTGGGGTAAAATCCTGCTAACACATTTCCGTTAAATCCCGGAATCTGTCAACAGAATTACATAGACGACATGATGATATATAGTCATGGCCAAAATTGTTGGCACCTTTGAAATTGTTCCCGAAAACGAAGTAGTTCTCCCAAAAAATGATTGCAAATAAACGTTTTGTTATACACATGCTTAAAATGATTGTAATTACACAGGTTTTGTCATATATATGTTTATTTCCTTTGTGTGTATTGGAATAACACACCCAAAAAAATAACAGGAAAAAAAGGCAACTTGGACATCATTTCCCACAAAACACCAAAAATATGTTGGACAAAATTGTTGACACCTTTCAAAAAATGTGGGCAATAATACATAATACAACATTGTTTCAGCATGTGATGTCGCTCAAGCTTTACCTGTGGCAAGTAACAGGTGCGGGCAATATGAAAATCACACCTGAAACCAGATTAAAAAAAAGAGGGTAAGTTGACTCAATCTTTGCATTGTGTATCTGTGCGTGCCATACTAAGTATGGGGAACAGAAACAGAAGAGAACTCTGAGGACTTTAGAACCAAAATTGTTGAAAAATATCAATAATCTCAAGTCCATTTCCCGAGATGTTCATGTTCCTTTGTCCATGGTGCACAACATAATGAAAAAAGTTAACAACCCATGGCACTGCAGACAATCTCCCTGGATGTGGATGACAGAGATAAATTGATGAAAGGTTCCAAAGCAGGATAGACCGGAGGGTTGATAAGCAGCCTCAATCAAGTTCCAAAGAAATTCAAGCTGTCCTGTGGGCTCAGGTTGCATCAGTGTTAACGTGAACTACCAATACACATTTCAATGAAATAAAATACTATGGCAGGAGCCTCAGGAGGACCCCCACTACTAACACAGACATAAAAATGTAGACTTCAGTTTGCCAAAATGTATGTGAGCAAGTCAAAATCCTTCTTGGAAAGCATCTCGTGGACAGATGAGACCACGACAGAGCTTTTTGGTAAAGCACATCATTCTACTGTTTACCTAAAGTGGAATGAAGCCTACAAAAAAAATAACAGTACCTATAGTCAAATATGGTGGAGGTTCAAAAATGGTTTGGGTTGTTTGTCTGCCTCTGCCACTGGGTGCCTTCATTATGTGTAAGGCATCATGAAATCTAAAGATTACCAAAGGATTTTGGGTTGAAATGTAGCGCCCAGTTTCAGAAAGCGGGGTTTGCATCCTAGGTCCAAGGGTCTTCCAGCAGGACAATGACCTCAAACATACTTCAAAAAGCACTCAGAAATGGATGGAAACAAAGCGCTGGAGAGTTCTGAAGTGGCCAGTAATGAGTCCGAATCTAAATCCCATTGAACATCTGCAGAGAGATCTTAAAATTGCTGTTGGGAGAAGGAACCTTCAAATATGAGAGACCTGGAGCAGACTGCAAAAGATCAGTTCTCCAAAATTCCAGTTGAGAAGTGTAAGAAGCTTGCTGATGGTTATAGGAAGTGATTGATTTCAGTTATTTATTCCAAAGGGTGTGCATACAAAGTGTCCAACCAAATATTAAGCTGAGGATGCCTACAATTTTGTCTGGCCCATTTTTGGAGTTTTGTGTGAAATTGTGTACAATTTGCCTTTTTTCCCTCCCTGTTTTATTGTGTGTTGTTCCAATACAAACAAAGGAAATAAACATGAGTAACTGCAACAATTTTCTGGGGGAAATACTTTCTTTTCTGGAATAATTTCAAGGGTGCGAACACTTTTGGTCATGACTGTAACTTGTTAATACAGCTATTTTATTATCTTGAGTTTAAAATGAGCACACGTTGTGCATACAGAGATTACCAGCTATTATAGTGCTGGAATATTGAGACGCTGTGGGGTGCTGACTCTCAGAATGTTAATTCTTAGGCTAGGTTCACATTTCCGTCAATTTGTATCAGTCAAAATCCGCGGCTCACGTAAACAACGGAATCCTGTTTGGCGGATTCCGTTGTTCCCATATACTTGTAAGAGTGGCGGATTGTGACTGATGACGCTGCGTTGCATCCTCCGCCCGACTGATCAGTCGTTGAACGATTGACTGTCGGACGGCAGGAATACAGCATGTAGCGTTTTTTGAGCAGCGGAATTCTTAGGATTTCACTGCGCATGCTCTCTCTCGACAGCCGAACGATCAGCTGATCACCCGGCGGCCGGTTGCTGTGAGCGATCAGCTGATCACCCGGCGGCTGGCTGTGAGCGATCAGCTGATCACCCGGAGGCCGGCTGCTGTGAGCGATCAGCTGATCACCCGGCGGCCGGCTGCTGTGAGCGATCAGCTGATCACCCGGCAGCCGGCTGCTGTGAGTGATCAGCTGATCGCTCTCATTAGCCGGCTGCCGGGAGATCATCTGTTCGCTCTCAAAAGCCGGCGGCCGGCTATTCTGAACAATCAGCTGATCATTCACGTTTTACAACGGAGTCCGACAATTCTAATTCTTGTTATCCGTTGTACAACGCATCAGTCACAAGCGTCAAGCAACGCATGTGAGTGATGCAAAACAATGGAAATGTGAACCTAGCCTTACTTAAATGACAATTCCCTATGTGATTGAAGTCAGCAGTCGCTGTGCAGAAAATGGGTATGTCAGCACAGAATGGGTATACCCGTAGTCAGAACATTGACAGTGCCCAGCACCGCCGCCTTGCCTCTTAGCAAGCTCACGACATAAAGACAGAAGAAGGTTTACAACACTGTTAACAAGTACTAAATCATCAAGCCTTTAGATTAAACAGTAGTACTTTGGTAGCAGGATTCAATTTGCGAACATTTTGCGATATTGCCCCTTGTCAGTACAAAGTGAGAGATCTGATTCGGCTTTACGGGAGGCTTATGACTAGGATCCAAGGAGTACTCCTTGTGGAGAGTGACTTTTAGGATTGCTACTTCCTATCACTAGAGTTCAAGTCTTCTTCCTCACTGAACAGGAAATGTACATACAGTATTTAATTTCCCAGAAGAGCATTGCATGGCTATCCTCACCAGGCATGCTACACATGTCACTGTCAACAAAGAGAGACATTACCCCTTGAATCCCAGTCATAAGCCTCCCAGATAGCCAAATCATACTTTGCACTGATGGGGGGAATTAGCCCGAAACACTGTCTGAAAATTAAGATTCTGGTTTGGCTTATATCCGAAGTCATATGACAAGGTTCATTATAGGGTCAATACTTACTTTTAGGACTGCTACTTCCAATAGATGGCACTAGAGTTCAAGTCCTCTTCATGTCTGAAGAAGCAATTTACATATCTAGTTCTGTTGTGAAGATGTGAACAGATCACCAGACTGTTGAATGAGGGTGCGGTGCCCGGAAACCTGACCAGCAGTCAGGTGGAATTTGAGAAAAAAAGTGAAGGAAAATCCAGCATCCGCATATAAAATTAAAACATGGCTTTATTGAAAAAATTAAAAACTAGAAAAATAAGAATTATTCTTACCGATAATTCGCTTTCTAGGACCTTCCACGACAGCATAGGAGGTTGTCTCTCCACGCCCTAATTGGGACAGGAAGTTCAAGAGGTTTAAAAGGACCCTCCCACCTCCCACAGCCAGTGTCTTACAAAGAATCCATAGCATATGAGAAGTACTACACATTCAGGAATACATGAAAACATAGGGGAGGGAATTACCTGCTGTCGTGGAAGGTCCTAGAAAGCGAATTATCGGTAAGAATAATTCTTATTTCTCTAGTCCCTTCCACGACAGCATAGGAGGAATACCAAAGAATTGATACCTAGGGGGGGACCACAGCCTGCAGGACTTTCCTGCCAAAGGCCAAATCCCTGTTGGAATCCAGATCCAGACGATAATGCTTCGTGAAGGTATGGAGCGAAGACCACGTAGCCGCCTTGCAGATCTGCTCAGGGGAGGCCCCTGCCCGTTCGGCCCAGGAGGCAGAGGTAGCCCTGGTGGAGTGCCCCGTGAATCCAGTAGGCGGAGAGAGATGCTGAGCGAGGTATGCATCTCTAATTGCTCGCACAATCCAGTTGGCGACTGTACTCTTAGCCACCTTCTTGCCCTTATTGCGGCCAAAGGGCTGGATGAACAGGTTAGAATCAAGGCGCCAAGAAGCAGTAACCTCTAGGTAGTGCAACACTATCCGACGGACATCCAAAGAATGAAACACTTCCTCACCCGGAGTCCGAGGATTCTGACAGAATGAAGGCAGGACGATGGACTGCGAACGGTGAAAATCCGAAACCACCTTGGGAAGGAAGGAAGGGTCCAGCTGAAAAACAATGCTGTCATCTCTGATGGTCAGATAAGGTTCCCTAACAGACAAAGCCTGAAGTTCGCCGACTCTGCGAGCAGATGTAATAGCCACAAGAAAAGCAGTCTTGTGAGAAAGGGAACGAATGTTACAAGAGCACAGAGGTTCAAACGGAGATTGAGATAGTCCTGTAAGGACCACATTGAGATCCCAGCGAGGCGTCAGGACCCTCCGACGTGGACAGAGTCTACCAGCGGACACAAAGAACCGACGGATCCAACGATGATCTGCCAGAGCCGTGTCAAAGACTGCACTGAGTGCTGACACCTGAACTTTCAGGGAGCTGGGCCTAAGACCTAAGTCTAAACCACTTTGGAGAAAGTCCAGAATCTGCGCAATATTAGGCCGAAAAGGGTCAGGAGGCCGAGAACCACACCAGGAGGAAAATCTCTTCCAGATTTTGTTGTATATACTATTAGTCACAGGTTTACGGTTCTTCTGCAGCGTAGCCACAACTTTGTCAGAAAGCCCTTGAGCCTTCAGTGCCCGGGCCTCAGAAGCCAGGCAGCCAAGTTGAGTTTCTGAGGAGCCGGATGGAAAATCGGACCCTGTGACAGTAAGCTGGGGTCCGAACCTAAGAGGACTGGGCCGTCGATTCCTAGCGTCATGACCAGGCTGTACCAACTCCTCCGGGGCCACAGAGGGGCTACCAGTATAGTTGGGACCCCCTCGTCTCTGATCTTCCTCAGGGCCCGTGCGAGAAGAGGAAGAGGGGGGAACGCGTAAGCGAGGCGAAAGGACCAACTGTGGCAGAAAGCGTCTACCCCTAAAGCCTCGTCCCTTGGGTTCAGGGAGAAATATGTTGCGACCTTGCGATTCTCTGCTGAGGCAAAGAGGTCCACCTCTGGTGCACCCCACCTTGCCACTAGAGAGCAGAACACTGCCTTATCCAGGCTCCATTCCCCTGGATGAACATCCCGACGACTCAGGAAATCCGCCTGAAGATTGAGGGAGCCCTTCAGATGGACCGCAGAAAGGGAGAGCAGAGATTGTTCTGCCCATTGAAAGATTCGGGAGGATACCGACTTCAGGGCGCCTGAGCGTGTACTGCCCTGATGGCGGACATGTGCCACTGTTGTGACATTGTCTGAATATACCAGGACGTGAGAGTCCCGGACGAGGTCCTGAGCCGCAAGGAGGGCTTCCCTGACTGCCCTGAGCTCCCGGTAGTTGGAGGATTGGGAGCTGACGTAAGGACTCCAGACCCCTTGAAATGGGGAATTTGCCACCATTGCCCCCCATCCACGTAGGCTGGCATCTGTGGTCAGTGTAACCAGGGGTTTCTGAGTCCAGGCAACCCCCACCTGCAGGTTGGCGGGACTCAGCCACCAGAGAAGGGATGAGGAGACGGACTCCGAGAGGCGAAACCTTCTGTTTAGGGATGACGGGAGTCTGTCCCAGTGTGCCAGGATATGATCCTGGAGACACCGAGAATGGGCCTGAGCCCACCTGACCGAGGGGATGCAGGATGTCATGGAACCCAGGGCTGACATAGCCGCTCGAAGCGTTGGGCGAGCCTGCCTGCGGAGCTTCGAGATTTTGGATAACAGAGCTATCCTGTGGCCCTCTGGGAGAAAAGATGCCTGTCTGTCGGAGTCCAGCAGCACTCCGAGAAACTGCCGTGTGGAGGAGGGGGTTAACTGTGATTTTTTGAGATTGGGAATCCATCCCAGAGACCGAAGGATTCCCAAAGACCTCTCCACATGGCTCCGGAGGGTTGGAGCAGACGGAGCCATGAGAAGAAAGTCGTCCAGATACGGAACTAGACAGATACCCTGCAATCTTATGAAGGCGACCACCTCTGCCATGATCTTGGAAAAGATCCTTGGAGCTGAGGAGATCCCGAAGGGAAGTACATTGAATTGGAAATGAAGTACTTCTTCCCCGTGAAGCACCGCAAACCTGAGGTATTGTCTGTGTCCCGGATGGACGGGTACATGGAAGTAGGCATCTTTCAGATCGATAGAGGCCATCTGGTGGTGTAGACCTATCAGGGGAATAGCTGATCTCACCGACTCCATCTTGAACCGCCGGTACCTGACCTGACGGTTTAGACTTTTTAAATTGATAATTATACGGACGTCGCCGGATGGCTTCTTGACCAGGAAGAGACGGGAGTAGTGTCCTATCCCTTCTTCCCGACTCGGGACTGGGGAAACGACCCCCGAGTGCACTAACTCTAAAATCTTTGTGTACAACAGAGTCTGTGAACCCGGCGATGCCAGCGCAGTGACTCGGAGACCCGGAAGAGGGGGGGAAAGGAATTCTATGAGAAGACCGTCCGAGATGATCTTCAGAACCCATTGGCAAGAGGTTATGGACTGCCACTGGGTAAGAAACGCTGAGAGTCTTCCCCCCACCCGGGCCGAGTCACTGCTTGTCCTGCTGAGGACGTTGCTGATGTGGAGGGATGAGGATGTTTCTCCCTCTACCTTTGGGATAGCTCCACCTGCCTGCCTTCCCTTTCCCTCTGGGCTGGGAGGCCTGAGGCATCGAGGGACGAAAGGACCGCTTCCTGGTAGGTCTAGGATCGGGCAAGGCCTTACGATCAGTCGCCTTGTCCAGGATATCATCCAGGGCAGGTCCAAACACCAAATCCCCTTTAAAAGGAAGGGAACAAAGCCTCATTTTAGAGGTGGAGTCTCCACTCCAGGCCTTAAGCCAGAGGGCACGTCGGGCAGAGTTAGAAAGCACCGAGGTCCTGGCTGCCAGGCGGACAGATTCCACCGAGGTATCTGCCAGAAAACAGGTAGCCTTCCTAAGCAAGGGAAGGGATTCCAGTAATTCCTCCCTAGGGGTCCCTTGGGAAATATGAGCCTCCAACTGGTCCAACCACCTAATTAGGGACCTGGATACGCAGGTGGAGGCAATGTTGGCTTGAATAGAGGAAGACGATGCCTCCCAGGACCGCTTCATCAGGCCCTCTACCTTCCTATCCATTTGATCCTTCAGTTGGGAAGTATCCTCAAAGGGAAGAGCCGTTTGCTTAGCTACCCTAGCCACCTGAACGTCTACTCTTGGGATCTCCCAATGTAGTCCCGAAGGTTCCAGAGGAAACCGGCGTCTAAGGTCACTCCGTACCCGCCTCTCAGGACATTCCCATTCCTGAGAAACAATATCCAATATATTGGCATGAACTGGGAATCCCAACTGTTTGACTGACTTCAGGCCAGCAAACATTTCTTCCTGGATTGAAGGAAGAGACTGCACTTCCTCTAAACCCATAGTGCTCCGAACTGCCTCAATAAGATCCCCCAACTCTTCTGAGTGAAAAAGAAGGACTGGTCAGACCCCCCAGATGGAAATCCTTCATCAGGACCCTCAGAGGTGGAATCAGCGTCCTCCTGATCAGAAGGGGTCGACTGGAGTCTCCTCTTTTTTGGAGGAGAGGGTCCAGTAGCAGGGCCAGGAGCAGGGCCAGGAGCAGGGCCAGGAGCAGGGCCAGGAGCAGGGCCAGGAGCAGGGCCAGGAGCAGGGCCAGGAACAGGGCCAGGAGCAGGGCCAGGAGCAGGGCCAGGAACAGGGCCAGGAGCAGGGCCAGGCACAGGGAGAGAAGCCAGTGAGGCCCTAATCTCCTGTTTCATCATGGACCGCAACTCATCTATCAGAGATGGTTGTTCGGCCCTAATAACCTGGTCCGTACATTGCTGGCAAAGCTTTTTATCCCATACTGCAGGGAGCTTCTTTATACAGATGGGACATTTTTTAATTTTGTCCACTCTGTCAGGTCTATCAGGCTTATCGGACTTGTCAGTTTTTTCTGACTTCTCAGGCCTCTCTGATTTCTCATTTCTGTCAGTTTTCTTGGTGGCCTTGTCCTCCTAGAAAACACAGAGCAGAGAGCCATAATCACTGATGAGACCTATGTCCGAGGGACCAGTCCCCTCCATACTCACAGTAGCAGGGGGCACACTGGGTTCTGCAGAGGCAGCTGCAGCGGAAGACATGACAGGGAGCACGGTCTTACCATGATCTGATGTCTTCGTGGCAGCCCTTATGGACAAGGGCCTGCCTCCCCAGTGACGGTGCACGTTTCCCCGCCTCCCGCATCCGGTCCTGGGCAGGTCGAGTCGCAGTCGGCGTGCCTCCACGCTGCCTCCGCAAACCGGAAGCGCTCGACCGGAAGTCCGCAAGACCAGAAGTCCCGCCTCCGGGAGCACTTCCGGATCGCTCCGGCAGCGTGCATGCGGGAGGCGGCCGGCGGCTCAGGGAGGACGCCGGCCGGGGAGCTCAACAGCCTGCATCACCCCTCAGGAGGATCCGGAAGGCTGGAGCAGCGGTCCCCCACAGCGTGAGGGAACAGCAAGGGAGGAGCGGTGAAGGCCCGACCGATGCCGTCCGGCTGAAGGTAATAGGGGGAAAAAAAAAAAAAAAATATACTGCAGTTCGCCGGCCACCACAGCATAGGAGAAAAAACAAAACCTCTCCATGCCCCATGGGGACAGGAAAGACACTGGCTGTGGGAGGTGGGAGGGTCCTTTTAAACCTCTTGAACTTCCTGTCCCAATTAGGGCGTGGAGAGACAACCTCCTATGCTGTCGTGGAAGGGACTAGAGAAAACCATGACAAAATTTTAAGTAGACTAGATAGTCCGTCTACGCGTTTCTAACAGTTAACCTGTTCTTGTCATTATTAAGAACAGGTTAAGGCCCTGTGCGCACACTGCACTTTTTTGCTGAATTTCTTGAGAAAACGGTTGTAATCTTTCTGCAGACATTCCCCAGCAAAACCTATGGAAAAAAAATAGCTGTGCTCATGCTGCATTTTTTTCTCAAGAACATTCTTTCTGCAGAATTTCTTGAGAAAACGAATGAGCATGTCACTTCTTTTCTGCAGGTATCTGTGTTTCTTGCCACAGATAATGGTAAAAAAAAAACCAAAGGGTCCAAACTGTGGTAAAAAAAGCACCAAACGCACAAAATCGCGGTAAAAATGCATGCTGGTTATTGGTGCATTATTGGTGCATTTTTTGACTGCAGGTGCACTAATCTTTCAGACAAGAAATTTCTTGAAAAAAAATCCTTTTTCTACTGTAGTGTGAACAGAGCCTAACTGTTCGAAACGTGTAGACGAACTATCTAGTCTGCTTGGAATTTTGTCATGGATTTTTCTAGATTTTAATTTTTTCAATAAAGCCATGTTTTCATTTTATATGCGGATGCTGGATTTTCCTTCATTTTTTTCTCTAGTTCTGTTGTGTTTGTGGATAATCTCATAAATGGCAGAAAAAGAATATTAGAGGCACAAATCTGCACCAAGGTCATAGACAAAACTCAACACACTAGTCTTCTAATATGTGCGCACTAAGATTAATCATGTAATATGATAGTAGAGTTTAATATAAATCTTGTACCTTATTTTTAGACGAATTTTGTTCACAACATCATCAATGTTTGATAAGGACTGCAAAGAAGAAGAAACGTTACCAAAATCAGACCCAGAAAAAGAGGCAACATGTCTTGTAACTACAGCTGGAAGACCATTTCTAAACATATAAACTAATGTGTGATACAACTAATAATAACCTAAAAAACTGTTCATGGTCATTATATTATTTAATGTTTGAGGATATACTAATCGTTACAGAGTGGCACAATCGCCTTCTGCTAGGGGACACACAAAATTGGGCAGATTCCATCTCGGTGAAAAAGTTAAAACTGACCAGAGACATGAGTTTGATGTAAACATATGTCCGGTATGTACTAAAGACAGGTGGAATAAAACCTCATAAAGTCAACCAAAGAGCAGTGTTGAATTTTGATAGCCCTTTATGGTTACACCTATTGGGTATATAAAACACACACAATAAATAAATCACCCATTGGTCAGGAGCCTGTTCCGAGTCAGGCACGTTTGAAGTGGGATACTCCAAAAATATGGAAAAATTAATGAAACTTTTCTATACATAGGCATATAGTAAAAATACATATGCAGTGCAGTTTTTTAACCTGGTATACAGCAGGAGGTGCCGAGCAGGGGACACTAAAGGATATTCACACAACACATCCAGAGATTAAGACCACACCATGGCATGGTTTAATGCTTTTAAGGCTATGTTCACATTTCCGTTGTTTTGCATCAGTCACCTACGTTGCTTGACGCTTGTGACTGATGCGTTGTACAACAAGTGACAAGTATTGTCATGAGAAAGCGGATTCCGTAGGTGAAATGCTTTCAGTATAAAAACGAGAGCCGGCCGCCGGGAGATCAGCTGATCGCTCTCAAAAGCCAACGTCCGGCTATTGTGAACGATCAGCTGATCTCCCGATGGCCGGCTTTTGAGAGCGATCAGCTGATCTCCCGGCAGCCGGCTTTTATGAGAGCGATCGTTCACAATAGCCGGCCGTCGGGCGATCAGCTGATCGCTCACAGGAGCCGGCCGATCAGCTGATCGCTCACAGAAGCCGTCCGCCGTGCGATCAGCTGATCGCTCACAGAAGCCGTCCGCTGTGCGATCAGCTGATCGCTCACAGAAGCCGGCTGCTGGGCGATCAGCTGATCGTTCGACCGCCGAGAGAGATAAACATTGATTTGAATGATTAAACACAAGATTTGCGCATGCGCAGTGAAAACAAAAGGATTCTGCTGCTCAAAAAACAATACATGCTGCGTTCCTGCCACCCGACGGTAAGTCGTTCCATGACTGATCAGTCACGCGGTGGATGCAACGCAAGGGCATCAGTCGCAATCCGCGGCTCATACAAGTGTATGGGAACAACGGAATCCGCCAAACGGATTGCGTTGTTTATCAGAGCCACAGATTGTGGCTGATCCTAAACAACGGAAATGTGAACATAGCCTTATATAACAGCAGCAACATTACTGACCCATATGATCTCCCACCATTGTGTTTTACGTTGCATACAAGACCTTGTAAAGAAACATTCATACTCTTAGCAGTTTAAAAACCAACACAATGTAACAGGTTGTTATAAATTATTCTAGATTTTTTTTTCCTTTCCACAATTCCAGCTTCTTAACATAAAGCAGCAAACCATGTCACAGGGAGATTATTAGGTGAGCTGGGACTGACTGGTGTACAATGCAAGAAAAGCAACGTGCACACAAAGGAGAACAGTGCCCTCTAGTGGATAAGGATGATACAACCATGGATGAATCTGGTCTTCGGTATAGACTTACATTAAAATGTATTATTTCCACCTAAAATAAGTGAAACTTAAAACTTGTAAAATTCTCAGAAACATTAGTCGGCATATTGCGGGGTCTGCAAGAGACTGCACGACTGTCATTTGGCACACTGTATTGAGATAATAAAATGTATTCTCTCTGCTTCCAGTAGGACTTTGGGTAAACATACGACATTATATATCCCAATGTACAGAAGAGAATACAATTCTTACATCTGTATAAAAATAATAGGAAAAATCCAGTTTAATTGTTTTCTATCATCACAAACAGAAACCTTTCCCAAAGTTTTGTGCAGAAAAAAATCAAAAATAATAAACCAGTGTTTTAGTTACATCACCAGTTAAAGGAGTTATTCCATACAGCACTTTTACCTCCGACCCAAAGGGGATGACGGCTGAGTCCTCCAGCAATCACAAGAAAAGGTCGCCTGTGTGAATGAAGCGTTAGTGAGCATGTGCAGCCACTGTGCCTCTAACTATGCAATAACTGTCTATCAACATTAAAGGGGTATTCCCATCTCCAAGATCCTTTCCCAATATAATAACAACGCTAGCAAATACCTCCAATTAGAAATGTAGTATAGTTCTCCTGATTAGCTATGTTGATTACCTCATGTGCAGGGCATTGCACATAGGTATCCATGGTTATGACCACCCATATAGTTACAGTAAAGCGGGCTTTACACACTGCAATCTCACTAGCGAGATCACAAGTGATCGTACCCGCCCCCGTCGGTTGTGTGACACGGGCAAATCGCTGCCTGTGGCGCACAACCTCGCTTACTCCCGTCACACGGACTTACCTGTCCTGAGACGTCGCTCTGGCCGACGATCTGCCTCCTTTCTAAGGGGGTGGGTCGTGCGGTGTGACAGCGACGTCACACGGCAGCCGTCCAAAAGAAGCGGAGGGGCGGAGATGAGCGGGACGTAACATCCCGCCCACCTCCTTCCTTCCGCATTGCCGGTGGAGGCAGGTAAGGAGATGTTTGTCGCTCCTGCGGTGTCACACACAGCGATATGTACTGCCACAGGAACGACGAACAACATCGCTAATTAGAAGAGAACAATTTTTTGTTTTAGGACGGCCTCTCCGCGGCAAACAATTTTGGCCGCTTTTGCGATCGTTTTAGAGTCATAAGAGTCACACACTGCGATATCGTTAATGAAGCCAGATGTGCGTCACAAACGATGTGACCCCGACGATAAATCATTAACGATATCGTAGCGTGTAAACCCCGCTTTAGTTACTAGTGGCTGTAACCATGGATCCCTAGGCTACTGCAATGCCATGCACACAATGAAAGCAACATAGCTAATCAGGAGAACTATACTACATTTCTAATAGGAGGTATTGGCTAATAATATTATTCCTACATCTATTACATATTGGGATAGGATCTTAGAGATGGGAATAACCCTATAAAGATAGTGACTGCTGCACATGCTCGCTACATTCACACAGGAGACTTTGAGGCCTCTGATATCAGGAACAGTCTTAACCACACATTTTTCACCTGTCCTGAGCATAAATGATTATTGGACAACCCGTTTAAAACAAGAGTAGTCAACTTATAAAATATCCTCTTAGACAATAAGAACATGGGCATACACTGCACATCTCTGTAGACAGCAGCTCCTATGGAGCTAAACAAAAGCAGCAAAGAGATCAGCCCCCTAGTGGTGACAACTGGCAGCAAAGGTGATTACGAATGTATGGAACATCAGTCCAGCCCAGGCTTATCAGGCATTGTAGGACAACATTACAAGTCATTTATGCATCTATTTACACATTGCACAGCTAAATATGCAGGAAATTATATTATCTCAATTTTTTAAACTTGGTTTTATTTGTAGAGAAGACATAACAATGGTTAAGAAAGATAAGGGAAGTGGCAAAATGGCAGTAAAAGGGTATGTACACTGCAAGATTATCATGAATGAGCATTCGTTTATGGCAGCGCATCATCATGTGCAGACAAGACTTCTGCTGGCGAGAACAATGGCAGCCTATGCGCTCGGAACCATCTATTGTGAACCCTCAGTGGCATCATTAAAGAGAACCTGTCACCACTTTTTTGGCCTATAAGCTGCTGCCACCACCGGGCTCTTATATACAACATTTTAACATGCTGTATATAAGAGCCCAGGCCGGGGTATAACATAAAAAACGCTTTATAATACTTACCTAACGGTCGCTCGGCTGGCCAGATGGGCGTCTCAGTTCTCCATTGCGGGTGCCTCCTCTTTCGGCCATCTTCGTCCTCCTTCTCACTCCTGTGTGCATGACGCGGCTACATCATACACACTCACCGATCCTGCGCAAGCGCACTACAATACTTGTTCTGCCCTGCTCAGGACCTGAATGCCGGCGAGTGTGTATGACGTCGGACCTGTCATGCAACGCGGCTAGAAAAGAAGATCAAAGAAGGCCAAAAGATGTGGCGTCAGGAACCGGAGACGCCCATAAGGCCCACCGCGCAACCATTAGGTAAGTATTATAAAGGTTTTTTTATGTTATACCCCCAGCCTGGGCTCTTATAAACAGCATGTTAAAATGTTGTATATAAGAGCCCGGTAGTGGTGGCCGCAGCTTATAGGCCAAAAAAGTGGTGACAGGTTCCCTTTAAGAGCAGTCTGCTGGTGTAAATTGTATATTATAAAGCTGGATAGGTACATGTTTACTGATCAGTGGATGTTTAATGCTGCTAAATCAAGTAACGAAAACCCACCTTGAGAACAGTAAGCATAACCGGATAGGACAATAGATGGAGGGACAAGAGGTGTAAGAACACAAAAAAATATTGCAGTAGGTGGACTAGGCTAAGAAGGAGACAGTAATGAAGGTTGAAAACTTGCATGTGCACACTTTAAGGCAAGAAACTATACTGTGAGGGTAGCCTGTAAGACAACAGGTGTGACCTGTCTGGAGCTGTAGGAAGTTGATGACTGAAGTGTTATGATAATCTATCCACAACAGTAGTACACCCCGAGGAACTCATTCACATCGTCTTTGGTGCATGGGTCACTTTTTATTATCAGTGTTTCAGCAGGAGTTTTACACTGATGGGGAAAAATAATTGCAAGATGTTTATCTATTGCAATGTTCATCTGAATCTTTGAAAATCACAGACAGCATACTGTGGCATCCATGTGCTGTCCATGATCTTCAAAGATCCAAATTTTGATCCATGACGTGTATCAAAAACAGACCACTCGCTCTGCAAAAAAAGGGACATGGAAACAGCCCCATAGACTATACTGGGTACAGGTTTTAGTTGTAACAGATAAATGTACGTGATTCACAGACATCTGGGAGGGGCCCTAAGGATAAAGGGCTTGTGAAAAAAAATAAAATAACACCATGGGCCTAAAAATCAGCTAGCAGTTTGTTGCTAACTACCTAAGTGTTCTGCCCAACGCCAATCTCTGCCAGCACAGAGCCGTCACTGCCCTCTCCTGACAGCGATTTAGCTGCTTTAAATCAACAGAGCACCTCTTCCTCTTTCAGTCTGCTCCATTGACAGGGCATGGCTGCCAACATCATGCTGATGGCAATCCGGCTCCCTGCAGTTAGGCAGCGGGGAGCCTCCTCTCAATCAACATAATGTCAGCAGTAGAGTGGGAGAGAAGCCGCTGCTCTGGTGACATGACACGAGCGAAGTCACTGAATGGCCGGAAGAAACAGTCTGTGATCACTCTTTGTTAGAGGAGATCAGCGTTAGGATCAATAGGAAAGTAGATAGCCACTATTTGCCTGTTAGGGGTGCTTCACACACACAGCGAGCTCACTGCCGAGATCGCTGCTGAGTCACGCTTTTTGTAACGCAGCAGTGACCTCATTAGCGATCTCGCTGTGTGTGACACTGAGCAGTGATCTGGCCCCTGCTGCGAGATCGCTGCTCGTTACACACAGCCCTGGTTCGTTTTCTTCAAAGGCGCTCTCCCGCTGTGACACACAGATCGCTGTGTGTGACAGCGAGAGAGCGACAAATGAAGCGAGCAGGGAGCAGGAGCCGGCGTCTGACAGCTGAGGTAAGCTTGTAACCAAGATAAACATCGGGTAACCAAGGTGGTTACCCGATATTTACCTTAGTTACCAGCCTCTGCAGCTCTCATGCTGCCTGTGCTGCCGGCTCTGGCTCTCTGCACATGTAGCTGCTGTACACATCGGGTTAATTAACCCGATGTGTACTGTAGCTGGGGGAGAGCAAGGAGCCAGCGCTCAGTGTGCGCGGCTCCCTGCTCCCTGCACACACAGCTAAGCGGTGTGCGCTGGTAACTAATGTAAACATCGGGTAACCATACCCGATGTTTACCTTAGTTAGCAGTCTCCGCAGCTTCCAGACGGCGGCTCCGTGCAAGCACAGCGTCGCTTGCACGTCGCTGCTGGCTGGGGGCTGTTCACTGGTCGCTGGTGAGATCTGCCTGTTTGACAGCTCACCAGCGACCATGTAGCGATGCAGCAGCGATCCTGACCAGGTCAGATCGCTGGTCGGATCGCTGCTGCATCGCTAAGTGTGAAGGTACCCTTAGTTCTTAGACCCATAGTAGAAAGCAAATAAATAGTCACACAGAACACCTTTAACCCAAAAGAAAAGAGGAAGATGAAGAGTTTTTGTCTGGGTCAGCAAATTGGGGAGAGAGCCATGTACAGTCATGGCCAAAAGTGATGGCACCCTTGAAATTGTTCCAGAAAATAAAATATTTCTCCCAGAACGTTATTACAATATTACACTTGTTTTGTTATACACGTTTATTTCATTGTCTGTATTGGAACAACACAAGACAAATTGCAAAATGAACATAATTTCACACGAAACTCCAAAAATGGACCAGACAAAATTGTATGCACCTTTCCAATTTTGTGGGTTAACTTGTGGCAAGTAACAGGTGTGGGCAATATGAAAATCACACCTGAAACCAGATAAAAAGGAGAAATGTTGACTCAATCTGTGCACTGTGTGGCTGTGGGTGCCACACTAAGCATGGAGAACAGAAAGAGAAGAAACCTGTTGACTTCAGAACTAAACATGTTGAAAAATATCAACCATCTCAAGGTTACAAGTCCATCTCCAGAGATCTTGATGTTTCTTTGCTCACGATGTGCAACATAATCAATAAGTTTACAATTAATGGCACTGTAACCAATCTCTCTGGACGTGGGCAGTAGAGAAAAAGTGATGAAAAGTTGCAACGCAGGATAGTCTGGATGGTGAATAAGCAGCCACAATCAAGTTCCAAAGAAATTCAAGCTGTCCAGCAAGATCAGAGTGCATCAGTGTCCACGCGAGGAACTATCAATCACCATTTGAATTAAATGAAACGCTATGCCAGGAGACCCAGGAGGAGAAGGAACTCTTCAAATCAGGGTGTACTGAAGTGGCTAGCAATGGGTCCAGATCTAAATCCCATTGAACTCTGTGGAGAGATCTTAAAATTGCTGTTGTGAGAAGGCAACCTTCTATTGAGAGACCTGGAGGAGTTTGTAAAAGAAGAGTGGGCCAAAATTCCAGATGAGAGGTGTAAGAGGATTGGTGATGCCTATAGGAAGCTATTGATTGCAGTTATTTATTCCAAAGGGTGTGCAACCAAATATTAAGTTGATGGTGCGAACAATTTTGCCGGGACCATTTTTGGAGTTTTGTGAGAAATTATGTCCAATTTGACTTTTTTCCCCTCAGTGTTTTTTTTTGGGTTGTACCAATACACACAAAGGAAATAAACGTGTTCATAACAAAACCTGTAATTGTAATAATTCTCCTGGAGAAACACTTCATTTTATGGAATAATTTCAAGGGTGCCAACACTTTCAGCCATGGCTGTACATACCGTATTTTTCGGACCATAAGACGCACTTTTTTTCATCCAAATTTGGGAGGAAAGTGTGGGGTGCGTCTTATGGTCTGAAGATGCGGGGTAGGGAGCTGTGGAGGAGTCAGCGCTATGCAGTGAGATCACAGGAGGCAGGGAGGGTCGCAGCTAGAGGAATCCGGCGCTGGAGAAACCACGTGTGCCCGCTGCTTAAAGTAAGTGAATATTCATTAGCTGCTCCCCGCCCACCTCTCTCTGCAGTCAGCGGGGGTGAGGAGCAGCTAATGAATACTTGTTTAATGTAAACAGCGGTCACACGTGGGTTCTCCAGCCCCCGGCTTCCTGCAGCGGCTGGGGAGACTGTGTGTCCGCTGTGTAGGAGGCAGGAGCAGGGTTCCGCTGCACTCATGTATGGCCCAGGGGGAAGTGCAGATCACTGCAGTGTCCAGGCCAGAGCACGGCATACCTTCACAGCACGGCCGCAGTCTCTGTGCTGAGGGCTCACATTACTTTCACTTTGCTCCTGCTGCCTTTACACTAGAAACAGTCTCCCGTAGCTGACAAAAACCTACAGTGATGTAATGCAGAGGGGTGGGCCAGAACAGCACAGAACAGCACAGAGCCCGCCTCTTCATTACATCACTGCAGGTCCTTGACATATGGGAGACTGTGTTTGTAATGCCAGGACCAACCTGAAGCATGGTGATCAGCACATCAGTAAAAGTAAGGCAATAAATAGCATAGTATATAAAGGCATTACTGTAAACCTGGATGGGGTTGGATCATATATATCTTTACACACACACACACACACACACTATATAACTATATAACTATATACACACAGACACACACACACATTATATACATACACACACACACAAAATCCAGATTGGAGGATCACACACATAATGATGGGGAACATACATATTCCACGATGGGGGCCATATATACCTGGAAGGTACCCAGAATGGGGGATATGAGGACAGAATTTGGGGATATTATTACCTCAGTAACACTGTCAGCAGTAAAATAACAGTGTGTCATGACCACATTCTTTTACTTTAATTTTATTTTTTTCTATTTTTTCCTCCTCTAAAACAAGGGTGCGTCTTATAGTCTGGTGCGTCTTATAGTCCGAAAAATACGGTACTTGTTAGTAACAACAATCCCTACATTACGAAATAAAAAGCAAGAGCATCTTCAGCTTGGAGGAACATAGGGAGATCTCAGAATATAAACCATCACAGACGACATAAATTGCTGCAGGATGCTAGAGGAGATAAAGAAAAGTGTACATAACAGGGCTTTATGGACTCATTACAGAGACCTCCAGATTGTTGTGTGTTTAAGTTCACAGCACTATGAATGTGGTATCAGGGTACACACCAGGCCTCTGCCACCACATCTGCGCTGATGTAAACGGTGCCCACTACTTGCACTGGTGGAATCCATCATCTTTGCATTGACCAATCAGACTTACCTGTTCAGTTGGAAACAGAGTGTTGATATATTCTACAGCATTGAAATCTGACCGATCCAATGGGTCCTGGCTTGGAAACACCTACAAATGAAAAAGAAACTACTTTATAACCCTGAAAGAAAATCAATCATTCAAAATATTCTGAAAATTCATCAAGTAGATTTGTATTTATCCAAAAACAAATAAAATCTCATTTAAAATGTATAATAGAAAACCTATTAGTTACCTAATGTCAGCACAACGGAGTTTTCTTACACCAGTGCACTCCAACCATTCTTACATTGAGAGGCTCATTCTATAAATCTCACACCATGCTGATACTACATCATAACATAATAGTTTTGGGTGACAGTAAAGGCCCCTTTACACAATGCAACATCGCTGTAACGTCACCGGTTTTGTGACGTAATAGCGACCTCCCCAGCGACATTGCAGTGTATGACACGCACCAGCGACCTGGCCCCTGCTGTGAGGTTGCTGATAGCTACAAATCTTTCAGGACCATTCTTTGGTCCTTTGTTTCCCGCTGTGCAGCATGCATCAGTGTGTTTGACACCGTTACAACTACTTCATTAGCGACTTCCCTTTCAAAAAGCTGCTTTGACCCATCCCCAGCTAGGTCGTTCTGCAGGTCCGCATCGCTGCTGCGTCTTTGGCCAGATCTGCCTGTTTGACAGATCACCAGCGACTCACCAGAGGCTTTCCAGCGATCCCGGCCAGGTTGGGATTACTGGTGGGATCACTAGAAAGTCTCAGTGTGTAAAGGGGCCTTAAAGGGTATATAATCTGAGATCAGAAGGCACCTATTCCTGTATTGATAATATACTACTGATAAAACTTGATTTTATTTACAAGCAACACACAGCCTAGTAAGTCACACATCACTGAAGTCAGTTAATCTGCCCCTATGTAATACTGCTCTCAGATTACATAGCAAATAACTATTGACAGACTCCCTTTAAAGAATGCTACAAGGTACTATGATATACAAGTTACAAAAAAAAAATAGGACAGCTTATTACATTATGCTGCAATGTAGCAGCGTCATAGTGCGATTGTTGGCTGCATGATGTGTATCACTCCCGAAGTCACTGTAGTTCCACAGCCTCAGGCTTTCAGACAAAGGAATGTCATGATCCTAATGTGGATCACAATGAAAGGTCTCCTGACTTGAAGAATCAGTCTCAGGTTGGAAAAGGCGGTTTTGTAGGACCGGCCGCCCTATTAGAATGATACATTAGTTAGAATGCTGGGTGGCCGATATAGCCCTCCGATGGAAACCATGGCCCTCTAGGATCAATGGCATTAGGTTGAGTCAAGTTTGAAAGCCCAAGGTGCAAAGTGCCCTAGAAATGGTGACCGTGCTGTGCCTTAATTCACTGGGCCTGGGAAACCCACGGATTATGGTACGGTTTGCACTAGCACTTTTTATTTCATTCTTTTAGCACACAACCTTACTCCAGGCCTCTGGCAAGGAGAGGAGAATTCTGAAATTCCAGGTGGGAGGTACGGTCAGCATTATGCTGGGAATTATTCACTTTAAATTATTTCTTGTTTTACTGTGTGTCCTGTCACTTTTCATTGACTTATAAGGGTTAAGTCCAAAACGCGCATGTCTACATGTGCTACTATTGGATTTTAACCATAAATTTATGATTTACATTCCTGATCCACGATTTTTACTATGTACTCATTAAAGAATGATTTTATGAAGATACCGGTTGCTGGATATCCTTCCCTCTCCATTTGCTGCCCTGACGGCACAAACAGAATCCACTGCAACGGACTTCATCATGATGTGGTAAGCTAACAGAATTATTTTTGTTTTTGCTAGACATAACATAGCGCTATACGTAATAAAGCAGTGGTGGGAAATTAACGTGATGCTTTTTTTGCCCGGAGATACAGATTTGGTGCAGAAATGTCTGCAACCAAATACTCAAAGTGTGCACATAGCCTAATCTCGTAATCCACCATTGAGTTCAATGAGTTCACCTGAAGTTACAGCTGGGGTTCCAAGAGTTCAATGCTGCCAGATTATTGACTTCAATGGTGGCCGGTTAATCAGGTAATCTGGCACCATAGAAATCAATAATCTGTTAATCCAGGACCATTGAACTTAATGCCGGAATACCAGATTTGAGTTCAATGATGGGGCCGTAGCTGTGACGTCAGTGAGTTCACCTGAGGTCATAGCTGGGGTGCCGTGAGAACCAACAACTGTGACCTCAGACGACCTCACTGATGTCAATGCTCTCACAGCCGTGGCTTTGTCAGTGTGTTGAGGCACATTTTCTAATGTGATTGTCCACTGCAACCTCAGATATATCAGAGCCGGGATCATTGTAGGACGTCCTGTCTGTGGATTACGTCAAACCTGCAGGGGTGTTTTGGGCATTGATAAATTGGAGAAATGGGGTGTTTTTTTTGTTTGTTAAATAACAAATTTTTCTCTGTAGTTTTCTGTTTATTTCCTTTTACTTACACAATTAGTAATGGGGGGTCTCATAGATGCCTCCCCATTATGAACCACGGGTTTGATGACAGCTGTGATTTTTTGACAAATCACTGCTGTCATTAATCCCTCATATTAACCCGATTGCCTCCGCACCAGGGCAATAGGCATGAGCCAAGTAAAGCGCTGGAACTGGAGCATCTATTGGATGCGACAATTCTGGGGCGGCTGCGAGAGGCTATTTTTAGACTGGGGGGGGGCAATAACCATGGACCTCCACAGCCTGAGAATACCAGCCCTCAGCTGTCTGCTTTATCTTTGCTGGGTATCAAAATTGAGGAGGACTGCACGCCATTTTTTAAAATGATTTGAAATAATTTAAAAAACCTGAGTGGGGTCTCATGTTTTGTTACACAGCCAAGATGAAGCACACAGCGGGGGGCTGCAGCCTCCAGCTGTCTTCTTTATCTTTGATGGGTATCAAAATACGTGGGACCCTACGCCATTTTTTTAATTATTAATTTATTTTTACACTTCACTTTGAGACCCAGACAGCTACTGTGATGGCAACTAGAGACTCCAGCAGTCTGACTGCAACCAAACCCAGATGCTGTCACAGAGCGTGGGCGGGGGAAGCAGTGAATATGCATGAGGTTTAAGGAGCAGACCTGGAAGCAGTGTGACAGCCACATGGAGACTTGGTAAATATAATGTCCTGATTGATTTAATCCTCATTTGCTTTCTATTTTTATTTTTTTTTATCTGGGTGGCTGAACTTGAACAGTAACCCTGACTTCCCTGAGAAGTCTGTATTTGGGGTCCGTAAACAGACACTAGGTGTCAGATACAGATCCCGAAGATTACAGTTCGGGTTCGCCCATAACCAGTCACTAGATTTCACAATACACTCTGTATGCATTCTTCAATAGATCGCTTAGACTTGATGATGTTGGTGTATTTACTTTGAAAATCCAAAAGAAGAATGGCAGCTTAATCTGGAAATTGTAATTACATCGGATACATAAAATTCAATATTAGGCAGGGGAACTTTAAGAAAAGGATTACAAAGCTATTTTTACATGGATTTTCAGAGTTAGCACACCAGATTCATCAGGTCATATATTTAAAGGGAATCCGTTTGCAGGTTTTTACTATATAATTTAAAGACAAAAGGAGATAAACACTAAAACACTGAATTGTGTAAGGCTATGTGCGCACGTGTGCGCTCTGCACCGCACCGAAAAGCTGCGTTCTGAAGCGCATGGTGCTGGCGAGAACGTGAGCTCTGCCTGCAGCTCCTGCCATAGACAGAGCAGGGGCTGCCGGCAAAGCGCACGGAAGAAGTGACATGTCACTTCTTAGAACGCAGCGATTCGGGCAGCAGCCGAAGCGCTGCGTTCTAATATGCCACGTGCGCACGGCCCCTGCACAATCTCCATAGATTGTGCAGGGGACGCAGGACGCATGCAGTTACGCTGCGCTACAAAGCGCAGCGTAACTGCATGAATTACGCACACGTGCGCACATAGCCTAATGTTTCACTTATCAGGCTGGGCGCTATTATTTACTCACAATGACTATTTTATCTCCAGGAGATTAACACTGCCCTGACTATGGGGCCCATCAGAAGTTTTCAGACCACACCCCCTCCTCTGGTAAGCAGCTTACTGTCAATAGACAATGTACACAGTCAGAACTGCTGCACCAGAAAACTAAGTGATATATTGTTGGAATCAAGGTTTCTGCACCTACATTTAACTGCTCTCATATGAGGTAGAAAACCCCTAGTGGCAGATTTAATTTAAAGAGTTTGTCCACTACTTTGACAATTCCTTGTTAAATACTATAATTTCCAATGTAAAATAAAAATAACGAAACTCACCTGCCCCGCATCAGTGCCATTTCAGCAATGTCAGAGCCGGGTCTTACGTGAAGTATGGCACATAAGCCCTATACCTTGTCTACTGACAGGGAGTTGCTTATTAGAGGAGGCCACTTGATCGGACAAAGGCTCACATGCCCTGTAGTCCTGGCAGTGATAATCTACTGGTGATAAAACCTTAAATGTAAATAAATAACAGCACACAGCTTAATAAGTGGCATCACTGAATACTGAATACAGACTTCCTTTAACCCTGAATCATATCAGCATCCAAGACTCCAACACAATTATCAGCGGAGCCTAAATTAGCCAGATTGTAATTTGAACTTTGACTCTGGCCCCGATTCTTCAGTACCAGTGTTGTTTGAGGGGCATGCTGAAATCAGATGCTCGTGATTCATTAAGGCTACTTTCACACATCCGGTTGTAGCAGTGCGGCACAATCCGGAGCTCAGCTGAAAAAACAAAACCGTTTTTTTTTGCCGCCGGTTTCGTTTTTCCAGCATTGACTTGCATTGGCGCCATATTGTGCCGCATGGGCTTGCGTTCTGTCCGGTTTTTGGCGCATGCGGCAGATTTAGCCGATGCGGCGGCCGGATGGAATGTTCCCTGGCACGTTTTTTGCTCCGGCAAAAAAAACGTATCGCGCCGCATTCGGCCGCTGCGGCGCATTTTTCAATGCATGCCTATGGACACCGGATGCGGCGCGATGCGGCAAAAACGCATCCGGCCGCCGCATGCGGTTTCTTCCACTGCGCATGCTCAGTAGCCTGCCACAAGCAGCAAAAAACGGACGGGCTGCATGTAAAAACCTATGCAAAGGATGCGGTGTTTTCGCCGCATCTGTTACATAGGTTTCACAGCCAGATTGAGCCGCACTGCTCAAACCGGATGTGTGAAAGTAGCCTAAGAGGTGCACGTCTCTTAATGAATCAGGAGCGTCTGACAAGTCGTGTGTACCTCCGTGTGCCCCTCGCCACAAATCTTACTACAACCGGGAAATGGAGTAAAATTTCTGGCATAAGGAATTAACTTGCTGAGCGATGGTTGACACAAAATTTTATAGACTTTTCAAAACCTTGAAAAGGGAAAGATCCCCTAAAATTACATCCATAGGTATTAAATTGTAGTTGAAGCTATAATAAAACTACAAACCACATTGCAGGAAAGGAAACTCTACTCATGGAAGTCAGAAGTTAAATTACAAGTAGCAATGGGTGAGCGTGCTCGGCACTGCTCAGCACTCAACTGAGCATCAGGATGCTAGACGCTTAATATTCGATCAAGTATTCTGGTACCCAAACGCCATGCTCGAGTCCCCACCCTGCATGTTTTGCGGCTTTTTTTATTTCCAGACACTAAAACATGCGGGGATTGCCTGCCAATCATGGTAATGCTGTAGCCATTTTGGATTCTGGCATTGATGTGACTGATTGGCCACATAGATTCATCGGGTCTACCATATTTTTCGGACTATAAGAAACACCGGACCATAAGACGCACCCTGGTTTTAGAGGAGGAAAATAGGAAAATGAAATTTTAAAGCAAAAAATGTGGTCATGACACACCGTTATGGGGCAAGGATCTGCTGCCTACACTGTTATGGGGGTAATGTCCCCAAATTCTCTGCTAAGGTACCCCATCCTGGTAATGACCCTCCTGCCTTGTATATGTACCCCATCCTGGTATATGCCCTTATCCTGCTATATACTGGCATACTGCTATATACCCCCCCATCCTGCTATATGGCCCCATCCTGCTATATGGCCCCATCCTGCTATATATCCCCATCCTGCTATATGGCCCCATCCTGCTATATGGCCCCATCCTGCTATATACCCCCATCCTGCTATATATCCCCATCCTGCTATATGGCCCCATCCTGCTATATACCCCCATCCTGCTATATATCCCCATCCTGCTATATGGCCCCATCCTGCTATATGGCCCCATCCTGCTATATGGCCCCATCCTGCTATATGGCCCCATCCTGCTATATACCCCCATCCTGCTATATATCCCCATCCTGCTATATGGCCCCATCCTGCTATATACCCCCATCCTGCTATATATCCCCATCCTGCTATATGGCCCCATCCTGCTATATGGACCCATCCTGCTATATGGACCCATCCTGCTATATGGCCCCATCCTGCTATATGGCCCCATCCTGCTATATGGCCCCATCCTGCTATATGGCCCCATCCTGCTATATGGCCCCATCCTGCTATATGGCCCCATCCTGCTATATGGCCCCATCCTGCTGTATGGCATGTATCCTGTATCACACAAAAAAATAAACGTTTATACTCACCTTTCCTCGCTCAATGCAGCATCGCTCCTCCCCCTGTCTGTGGCGGCAGTAGCACTGCTGACCTGTGTGGAGCCGTCACTGTTCCCTGCAGCATCGCTCGTCGTGCTGTCTGCCGGTCAGCTGACCTGCGTGACTAGCGGCGCGCACAGCAATGACGTCATCGCTGTGTTCACCGCTCGCTACACAGATCAGCTGGCCAGCAGACAGGAGATCGCGGTGCTGCAGGGGAACGGTGACGGGTGAGTATACCGATTCACTGCCCCCGGCACTGACCTGTGTGGAGCCGTTCCCCTGCAGCATCGCAATGTCCCCCGGTCTGCCGGCTGATGTGTGTGGAGAGCACGCACAGGGATAAAGTCATCTCTGTGCTCACCGCTCGCTACACAGATCAGCTGGCCGGCAGACAAGAGGAGATCGCTGTGCTGCAGGGGAACGGTGACGGGTGAGTGTACCGTACTTATTCACTGCCCCCCGCGCTGATGATGATACGCGGGGGGCAGTGAATACAGCCGCACATGATCACTCCAGGCTGTAGTTGCCAGGAGTGATCACGGCCGGCTGTTTAATATGCGCACACACCCCGTCCATCATCCCGCCCACCTATCAACGCTGGCTTCAGCGCTGAGAGATGATGGGCGGGAGGATGGGCGTGCATATGTAATGAACGGGCCCACGTGGTCATGGCAGGCGCTGCCACAGCCTGCTCGTGCCACCGATGACCCGTGCCACCGATGACCCGCTCCACCGCAGCACCCTCATTCCCAGCCGCAGCCCTATATTCAGACCATAAGACGCACCCCCTACTTTCGCCCAACATTTGGGGGAAAAAAAGTGCGTCTTATCCGAAAAATACTATATATAAAACCCAGTAACGTCATCCTTGGCACACTGTACACAGAAATAGTGTAGGGCTTAGGAAGAGATTCTGCTGTAGAAGGGAGAGTGTTTTATACTGTCACAGTACCTGCTGGTGCAACCAATAAGCCAACAGTCCTTTTCAGGACTAATTGAAATACATTATATTCTCTAATAATACCGCTTTATCTGCAATTAATTTTAGGGTGAGCTTCTGGGCATATGGGCAGGGATTTCTAGGCTTACAGACCTTGCTGCTGCTATGTATAAAATCTATTCTATAATAATATCTCTCTTAGTCTGCAATTAGTGTAGGGTGAGCTTCTGGAGTGGGGATAGTGTTTTAGAGGCATTTAAGCAGGGTCCATTGCTTTATAGTCCTTAGTGCTGCCACATACAACGGCTTACAAACACATTTTATTCTCTAATAATACCGCTCTTAGTCTGCAATTGGTGTAGGGTGAGGTTCTGGAGTGGGGATAGTATCTTAGAGGCATGTAGGCAGGGCTTGTAGCCTTACAGACCTTGCTGCTGCTACGTAGGAAAAAAAATATATTGTATTCTCTAATATTGCCACTCTTAGCTGCACATAATTTAAACTGCATATAGCGTGCAGTAAAGGACAGGGAAGTGGACATCCCACTGATAAGGGTGAATGCAGAGGCTGTGGCTGCGGGCCAGGGCAAACTGGGCCTGCTGCAGGATGACACCAAACACATGCATCATCTAGACCTAGCTTCCTATTCCACTTTGCACACGGGCGCAGCACACTACTGTTGAAGCCAGAGCAGTGTGATCAGTATGTAGGTTGGATGGCACATAATGCTTCTAGTTTGTTTCTCAGCACCACCCTTTCTTCCACATGGTCCAGTCTCACTATTCAAGGGTCTGCATCACATAATCCTCACCCTGATCCTCCTTCGCTCCACCATGTCGAGTCCCTAGAGACAAGTGACCCCACAAGTGGAAACTCCCAGGAGCTACCGTGTTTTTCCAAAAATAAGACACTGTCTTATATTTTTTTTGCCCCCCAAAAAGCACTAAGGCTTATTTTTGGAGGAGGTCTTATTCTTGGAGAAACACGGTTGGGGGTAAGTTTACCCCCCAAAAAAGCAGACCCCCCCCCCACTTCCCAGGAGACTCATACATACTCACCAGACCAGGACATCTGCGTGGTCCCAGGTCCTCCTGTGATCTCTGGTCGGTGCTGCACGCCGTCCCACCCTGCTGCTAGCTGACACACACAGCAGATCACACACAGCAGATCACACACAGCAGATCACACACAGCAGATCACACACGCACACACACACAAACACAGCAGATCACACACACACACCAGATCGCAGATATACACAGCAGATCACACAGCCGATCACAGATACACACATCCGATCGCAGGCGCACACATCCGATCGCAGGCGCACACATCCGATCGCAGGCGCACACACATCCGATCGCAGGCACACACACACAGCAGATCACACACACAGCAGATTGCAGATATACACAGCAGATCACACGCAGCAGGTCGCAGGCACACGCAGCAGGTCGCAGGCACACGCAGCCGGTCGCAGGCACACGCAGCCGGTCGCAGGCACACGCAGCCGGTCGCAGGCACACACACACAGCAGATCACACACACACAGCAGATCGCAGATATACACAGCAGATCACACACAGCAGGTCGCAGGCACACAGCAGATCGCAGGCACACAGCAGATCGCAGGCACACACAGCCGATCGCAGACACACACAGCCGATCGCAGGCGCACACACACACAGCAGATCGCAGATATACACAGCAGATCACATGCAGCCGATCGCAGGCACACGCAGCCAATCGCAGGCACACGCAGCCAATCGCAGGCACACGCAGCCAATCGCAGGCACACGCAGCCAATCGCAGGCACACGCAGCCAATCGCAGGCACACGCAGCCAATCGCAGGCACACGCAGCCAATCGCAGGCACACGCAGCCAATCGCAGGCACACGCAGCCAATCGCAGGCACACGCAGCCAATCGCAGGCACACGCAGCCAATCGCAGGCACACGCAGCCAATCGCAGGCACACGCAGCCAATCGCAGGCACACGCAGCCAATCGCAGGCACACGCAGCCAATCGCAGGCACACGCAGCCAATCGCAGGCACACGCAGCCAATCGCAGGCACACGCAGCCAATCGCAGGCACACGCAGCCAATCGCAGGCACACGCAGCCAATCGCAGGCACACGCAGCCAATCGCAGGCACACGCAGCCAATCGCAGGCACACGCAGCCAATCGCAGGCACACGCAGCCAATCGCAGGCACACGCAGCCAATCGCAGGCACACGCAGCCAATCGCAGGCACACGCAGCCAATCGCAGGCACACGCAGCCAATCGCAGGCACACGCAGCCAATCGCAGGCACACGCAGCCAATCGCAGGCACACGCAGCCAATCGCAGGCACACGCAGCCAATCGCAGGCACACGCAGCCAATCGCAGGCACACGCAGCCAATCGCAGGCACACGCAGCCAATCGCAGGCACACGCAGCCAATCGCAGGCACACGCAGCCAATCGCAGGCACACGCAGCCAATCGCAGGCACACGCAGCCAATCGCAGGCACACGCAGCCAATCGCAGGCACACGCAGCCAATCGCAGGCACACGCAGCCAATCGCAGGCACACGCAGCCAATCGCAGGCACACGCAGCCAATCGCAGGCACACGCAGCCAATCGCAGGCACACGCAGCCAATCGCAGGCACACGCAGCCAATCGCAGGCACACGCAGCCAATCGCAGGCACACGCAGCCAATCGCAGGCACACGCAGCCAATCGCAGGCACACGCAGCCAATCGCAGGCACACGCAGCCAATCGCAGGCACACGCAGCCAATCGCAGGCACACGCAGCCAATCGCAGGCACACGCAGCCAATCGCAGGCACACGCAGCCAATCGCAGGCACACGCAGCCAATCGCAGGCACACGCAGCCAATCGCAGGCACACGCAGCCAATCGCAGGCACACGCAGCCAATCGCAGGCACACGCAGCCAATCGCAGGCACACGCAGCCAATCGCAGGCACACGCAGCCAATCGCAGGCACACGCAGCCAATCGCAGGCACACGCAGCCAATCGCAGGCACACGCAGCCAATCGCAGGCACACGCAGCCAATCGCAGGCACACGCAGCCAATCGCAGGCACACGCAGCCAATCGCAGGCACACGCAGCCAATCGCAGGCACACGCAGCCAATCGCAGGCACACGCAGCCAATCGCAGGCACACGCAGCCAATCGCAGGCACACGCAGCCAATCGCAGGCACACGCAGCCAATCGCAGGCACACGCAGCCAATCGCAGGCACACGCAGCCAATCGCAGGCACACGCAGCCAATCGCAGGCACACGCAGCCAATCGCAGGCACACGCAGCCAATCGCAGGCACACGCAGCCAATCGCAGGCACACGCAGCCAATCGCAGGCACACGCAGCCAATCGCAGGCACACGCAGCCAATCGCAGGCACACGCAGCCAATCGCAGGCACACGCAGCCAATCGCAGGCACACGCAGCCAATCGCAGGCACACGCAGCCAATCGCAGGCACACGCAGCCAATCGCAGGCACACGCAGCCAATCGCAGGCACACGCAGCCAATCGCAGGCACACGCAGCCAATCGCAGGCACACGCAGCCAATCGCAGGCACACGCAGCCAATCGCAGGCACACGCAGCCAATCGCAGGCACACGCAGCCAATCGCAGGCACACGCAGCCAATCGCAGGCACACGCAGCCAATCGCAGGCACACGCAGCCAATCGCAGGCACACGCAGCCAATCGCAGGCACACGCAGCCAATCGCAGGCACACGCAGCCAATCGCAGGCACACGCAGCCAATCGCAGGCACACGCAGCCAATCGCAGGCACACGCAGCCAATCGCAGGCACACGCAGCCAATCGCAGGCACACGCAGCCAATCGCAGGCACACGCAGCCAATCGCAGGCACACGCAGCCAATCGCAGGCACACGCAGCCAATCGCAGGCACACGCAGCCAATCGCAGGCACACGCAGCCAATCGCAGGCACACGCAGCCAATCGCAGGCACACGCAGCCAATCGCAGGCACACGCAGCCAATCGCAGGCACACGCAGCCAATCGCAGGCACACGCAGCCAATCGCAGGCACACACACATCACATCACATCCAGCACTTATGGCGCAGGGAATGAAGCAAGTCACATGTCCGGCCGCAGGTCCTGTTCGTTGCGCTCCACTGCACTGCCTCTCAAGATTCTGCCGGCGAGAAGAGATCGGTGTCGCTGGATGAGGTGAGTGTGTATGCGATCCGATGTGTGTGTGTGATTTGATGTTTGTGTGTGAGATTTGGTGTGTGTGTGTGAGATTTGGTGTGTGTGTGTGTGTGTGAGCTGATGTGTGCGATCACTGCAGGTCCTGCCGCTCAGTGTCGGGTGAGTGTAATTGCCGGGTGCCGCTGTGTATAATGAAGTGTCCTGCAGTATCTGTATCTTTTTTAGCTGCACGGACACTTCATTATTGATCAGCGACTAGGGCTTATTTTCGGGAGAGGGCGTATATTTAAGCCTTTCTCCGAAAATGCTGAAAATCCCTGCTAGGGCTTATTTTTGAGGGAGGTCTTATTTTTGGAAAAACATGGTATTTACCTTTCCACTTTTGGCTTCTTCTGGCCTCTGACTGTGCACATTTAAAGAGGCACATGAGGCGATTGTGTGTGGTGATGCTCAAATATTTGAGCAGCCAAGGTCAGGAAAAAAAAACAGACAGTGGGGAACGGCAATTACTGTCTCAACATGTGGATAATGATGAGACACAGTTGCCAATAAGTCATATTAAATCTATAAGTCAGGAGAACCAGAGAGTGCAGAAGTGGAAGATGAGGTGGTGATGAAGTCACTGACCCAATCTGAGAAGGTGACATGCAGCGCAGAGAGGAATGGGGTCTGCAGCACTGCAACAGGCAGGAAGAGGCAGTGTGGTGGCCAGAGAGAGAAGGCAGGCAACTATTCCCCAGAGCACCCACACGCAGCCATATCACAGGGCAAGGGTTAGGGGTTCCAAAATCTGGCGCTTTTTTTCCACAGAGATTGAAGACAAGAAAATGATCATTTGCAATCTGTTGCATACCAAGCTCAGTAAGGGCCAGCCACTACCATCCTGACCACCACCAGAATGTTCAGGCACATGTCATCCCAGCACCGTACTACATGGACAGAACGCCTGGGTCCACAATCTGGATCTACAGGTGACAGCACTGCCTTTTCCCCTGCAGTACGTACTGGTCAATCCCCTGTCCAGGATGAAGGCGTGGATGCCTCCTGCCCTGCACCTGTTGTTGCACATTCGCAACTACGGTCACTTATAATTTTGTGAAAGCAGCATTCAGCTGTCTCTACCCCAGGCCTTGGAACAAAAGCAACAATATATTGCCACTCACCCATATGCCTAAACACTAAAATGACAAATTTGCAGACTGCTTGACCTAGAAACGCTGCTGTGTATGCGTGTGGACACTGAGGCTTTTCGCAACCTCATGACGGTGGTCATCCCTTGGTACTCTATACCCAGCAGTCACTATTTTTTCCTGTGTGCTGTCAACGCCTTACAAAATCACGTGTCCCATAACATCTCCCATGCCCTGACCAACGCAGTTACTGGGAGGGTCCACTTAACCACTGACACCCGAAAAAGTGCTTGTGGCCAGGGATGCTATATTTCCCTGATGGCACACTGGGTGAACATTGTGGAGACTGGAACAGAAATGGAGCCATAGTCGGCACATGTGCTACCGACACTTAGATTCATTAGTGTTTCCCCCACCTCCTACACCAGTTCCTGCACCCCTTCCTCCTTCGTCTCCAAATTGCCATTCATATCAGTAGCAAGCTGGAAAGACCGCAGCTCTGCCTCGGAGAGGTGGCAACAGGTTCTGCTGAAACTAATTTGTTTAGGTGACAAACAGCACTCTGCCTAGTTGTTGAAAGGTCAAACAGACCTAATACACTATCCCTTCTCCAGCAGCTAGCCCTACACTAATTGCAGCTATGAGCAGTATTATTATAGAATAGTGATGAGCAAATATACTTGGCAATATTCTTTACTTGCATGCATATTAAGGTATCTGCGATACCTGTTACTCGATGAGCATTTTGCTCCCTGCGTTGTGAGTTTCAAGTCCCCTCCCATGCATGTTTGGCGCTTGATTTTCAGCCACTAAACATGTTAGGATTGATTGTAATTCCATAGCTATCTTTGCTACCGGCATTACTGTGATTGGGAGGCGAAGAGAAAAGAAAAATGACTTTAGGTCATTAAAGCAGGAGAATTTACTTAGTTTCCCTGTCACACTACTTCCTGGTTCGCTTATTAACCCTCGCGAATATGCAATATTTCCCCAGCTCACCCTCTGTGCCAGTGTCTGTGACTGGTTGCCCTCACACTACCTGTTTAGGTCAGGAAGCTGAGTGTAAAAATAAAAAAATAATTGGAAAAAATGGTGTAGGGTCCCTCGTATACTGAAACCCAGAGACAATAAAGCACACATCTACAGGCTGAGTCCCCAGCTGTGTGATTCATCTTGGCTTTGTATCAAAATACAAGGGACCCCATGCAGCTTTTTTTTTTTTTAATTCTTGACTTTGATACCTAGCCAATATAAAGTGGACAGCTGGGGGCTGGTATTCTCAGGCTGGGGAGGTCTATGATTATTGGGCCCTTACCAGGGTAAAAATATCAGCCTACAGATTAGTGATGGGGGGGGGGTCTCATAGATGCCTACAATTACTAATGTAGGGCTTAGTGACATCTATGGGCTGCAATTAACTCCTTATTACCCTGATTGCCAGGGTAATGGGAAGAGCTGGGTCCAATGCAGGAATTGGCGCATCTAATGGATGCACCACTTCTGGGGTAGCTGCAGGCTACTATTGTTAGTAGGCCCTTCCCACCCTAATAATATCAGCCCCTAGTTGTCTGCTGTACCTTGGCTGGTTTTAGAAAATGTCTTATTTTTTATTAAATAAATCAAATAATGTTAAAAAAAAAGAGTGGGATCCCCTCTATTTTTCATAACCAGCCAAGGGACAGCACACATCTGAGGGCTACAGCCCGCTGCTGCTGCTGTTCCTGTGCTAGATATGAAAAATGGGGGAGGGACCCCCACGTCATTTTTTTTTTACCAAAAAATAATTTAAAAAAACAGCTGTCCAAGCTAGCTATCACTCTGTCGAGTTATTCTGTTATCTTTTTCTCTCTATTCTACTCTTTCTATCTATTCTTTATGATCTATTCGATATGTTTTGTATCTATTTTAGCTATCAATTATCCTATCATATTTTGTTTCTCCTTTAAAAATCACATAAAAAAAGCAGCAAAACGCATGCATTTTTTGGGCCACAAGCTGCATTTCTGTGACCACAGGATAAAAAGATGCACTCAAAATGCACTCATGTTGCACTCAGATAAAGATGCAGCATGCGAACATAGACTAAAGGGTGCTTTACATGCTGCGACATCGCTAGCGATCTCGTTAGCAATGTGACACGCTAGATCGCAGATGCGATTTGCCGAGATCGCACATAGGTCGTTTTTGTAGCTTCGGTCACATGTGCGATCTCGGTAGATCTGGCGTGTCACATCACTAACGAGATCGCTAGCGATGTCGCAGTGTGTAAAGTACCCTTAACAATGTGTCTGACAATTTAATCCCTTAACAGCAGCCAGGATAATGCTGGCTATCACGTGGAAGTTTTTGAGATCCTCCAGTAACACGCCATCCTAACCATCACTGACCCCATGCCAAACTGGTCATACTGGATGATGTTGAAGGCAGCGTAATGTTTACATCCGTCACATGTGCTCAATGTGGATCTGTTCTCATCTGTGAAGAGAAGAACGCACCAACGGGGGACTGGCCAATTTTGGTGTAAGTCAATCAAGCGGCTCCGTGCTGGGTTTGTGGATAAAGGTTCTTCTACAGGATGGCAGGCAACCATGTCACACTTATGTAGTCTGTTTCTGACAGTTTGGCAAAACTAGTCCACACCAGTAACCACTGAAGGTCATTTTATAGGGCCCGATACTCATTCTCTCACAAAGGAGAAGATAGGCTATGTTCACACGCGGCATCTTTTTTTTTTGTCAGTGCATCTTGAAATGCACCAAAAACACATTGCGGCAAAACGCATCAAAAACTCAATGCGTTTTGTCCACGTTTTAACCATGTTTTGACCAATGCGTTTTTTAAGTCAAATCTATTGACTGGAAGGGCTCAAAAACATGATAAAAATAAAAAAAATTGACATGCTGCAGCTTCAAAAATGCAGCAAAGAAAAGATGCCCAGTGTTGAAAGCAAAATAGAAATCTCAGACTTTGCTGGGAGAAGGAAATGCATGCATTTAGGGGCATCTTTGTGGCCTCAAAAACGCACCAAAAACACAGTAAAAGATACCCTGTGTGAACTTAGACATACTGGTTTCAGTATTGGGCTGATGTCCCTGTGCAGTCTTAACTGGCTCCCTTTGTGTAACGCTCTCTTATTCTAGAATCAGCTCCATGCTCTTGAGACTCTCGGAGAGACGGCAAATTTTCTTGTGACAACATGTAGGGTTGTGTTATCCTGAAGGAGCAGGACTACATGTACAACCTGAATGGGCTACAGGTAGTGACTGATGCTACTAATAGCGACAAGGACACTGGCAAGAAGCAAAACAGGAAAAGTATTAGTCAGGAAGGAAAGAAGAGAGCAACTGTCCATGGCCACCACCTGTACGACCATTCCCGTTGGGTGTTGTCTTGCTGTTCCTCTCCAGTGCTCTTCTTGTCACTTTCATTTGCACCAAAGCAGGTGACACCGACTCACAATCACCTACTCTTCCTAAATGGACAAATATCTCTGAAGTGTAGTTACTTCGGGATATACTGCAATGTGTATTCTAATTTATTATTCTAATATTTTTAAAGTAATGTAACAGATTATTTATGTTGTTGGTTGATCAGTGTAACATTATCCGTGGAGACAATGATTGTTTTACAAAAGTCTGATGTATAAGAAGATCTGATCAACTCAATAAAAATGTACCAGACATGATGTGAAGGTCTGGCTATAGATTCTCCCTGTAGAGGCGGGTGTGTGATAATGGGGCTCTGTTCGGGCACATGGACAAGGCCTCTGATCTGGGGTCTCATCTGTCTGCCTATACCCTGCCATAATAAAAAACAAATATGGGACTACAAATAGAGAACACGCACATCATATTAGGAAAGATTGCCACAGAAAAAAATTAGTAGGGCGATCAGATTTTGTGCGCGGAAAAGTTTGCTTTGTATTTGCACAGGAATCAGCAGAAGAAATCTGAGACTGGTCTGTGCCACGGTTTTGTACTTAACCGCGTGGGACTACCCACCATATAAGTGACATGTCTGTGGATGGTTTTCATGTGGATTTTAGTGCAGAATCCGGGTCATAATTCTTCTGATCACTACTGGGTGATCATATGGAAAGTCTGATTGCATCCTTAGCTAGAGAAGGGGACAAGCCTTTTATATCGGTACAGATAAATGACCCCATAAAGGGCGGCATTTACAGGGGCACACTCACCAGTCACCGTACACACAGCTGGCCCACCTCATATGGACCTCATAAAAGCTGGCATGTATAGTGGGCACATTCATCATACACAGCTGGCTCATCTCATACAGACCCCTAAAGCTAGAATGTATAGTGGTCACACTCAGCAATCACTGTACACAGCTGGCATGAATAGTGGGCATACCCACCAATCACTGTACACAGCTGGCATGTATAGTGGGCATACCCACCAATCACTGTACACAGCTGGCATGTATAGTGGGCATACCCACCAATCACTGTTCACAGCTGGCATGTATAGTGGGCATACTCACCAATCACTGTACACAGCTGGCATGTACAGTGGGCACACCCACCAATCACTGTACACAGCTGGCATGTATAGTGGGCATACTCACCAATCACTGTACACAGCTGGCATGTATAGTGGGCATACTCACCAATCACTGTACACCCAGCAGGCATGTATAGTGGGCACACTCACCAATCACTGTACACACAGCTGGCATGTATAGTGGGCATACCCACCAATCACTGTACACAGCTGGCATGTATAGTGGGCATACCCACCAATCACTGTACACAGCTGGCATGTATAGTGGGCATACCCACCAATCACTGTTCACAGCTGGCATGTATAGTGGGCATACTCACCAATCACTGTACACAGCTGGCATGTACAGTGGGCACACCCACCAATCACTGTACACAGCTGGCATGTATAGTGGGCATACTCACCAATCACTGTACACCCAGCAGGCATGTATAGTGGGCACACTCACCAATCACTGTACACACAGCTGGCATGTATAGTGGGCACACCCACCAATCACTGTACACAGCTGGCATGTATAGTGGACACAGTGTAAGCGTGGACTGTGGTCATCAGGGCCTCCAAGATGCCAAAGTTGTCATTGATGACCTTTGGTACACACAGCTGGCATGTATAGTGGGCACACTCACCAATCACTGTACACACAGCTGGCATGTATAGTGGGCACACCCACCAATTACTGTACACAGCTGGCATGCATAGTAGGCACACCCACCAATCACTGTACACAGCTGGCATACTCACCAATCACTGTACACACAGCTGGCATGTATAGTGGGCACACCCACCAATCACTGTACACACAGCTGGCATGTATAGTGGTCACACCCACCAATCACTGTACACACCGCATGTATAGTGGGCACACTCACCAATCACTGTACACACCTGGCATGTATAGTGGGCACACCCACCAATCACTGTACACAGCTGGCATGTATAGTGGGCACACCCAACAATCACTTTACACAGCTGGCATGTATGTATAGTGAGCACACCCACCAATCAGTGTACACAGCTGGCATGTACAGTGGGCACACTCACCAATCACTTTACACAGCTGGCATGTATGTATAGTGGGCACACTCACCAATCACTGTACACACCGCATGTATAGTGGGCACACTCACCAATCACTGTACACACAGCTGGCATGTATAGTGGGCACACTCACCAATCACAGTACACCGCTGGCATGTATAGTGGGCACATTCACCAATCACTGTACACAGCTGGCATGTATGTATAGTGGGCACACCCACCAATCACTGTACACAGCTGGCATGTACAGTGGGCACACCCACCAATCACTGTACACAGCTGGCATGTATAGTGGGCACACTCACCAATCACTTTACACAGCTGGCATGTATAGTGGGCACACCCACCAATGAATGTACACAGCTGGCATGTACAGTGGGCACACCCACCAATCACTGTACACAGCTGGCATGTATAGTGGGCACACCCACCAATCACTTTACACAGCTGGCATGTATAGTGGGCACACCCACCAATGAATGTACACAGCTGGCATGTACAGTGGGCACACCCACCAATCACTGTACACAGCTGGCATGTATAGTGGGCACACCCACCAATGAATGTACACAGCTGGCATGTACAGTGGGCACACTCACCAATCACTGTACACCGCTGGCATGTATAGTGGACACATTCACCAATCACTGTACACAGCTGGCATGTATAGTGGGCACACCCACCAATCACTGTACACAGCTGGCATGTATAGTGGGCACACCCACCAATCACTGTACACAGCTGGCATGTATAGTGGGCACACCCACCAATCACTGTACACAGCTGGCATGTATAGTGGGCACACTCACCAATCACTGTACACAGCTGGCATGTATAGTGGGCACACTCACCAATCACTGTACACACAGCTGGCATGTATAGTGGGCACACCCACCAATCACTGTTCACACAGCAGGCATGTATAGTGGGCACACCCACCAATCACTGTACACAGCTGGCATGTATAGTGGGCACACCCACCAATCACTGTACACAGCTGGCATGTATAGTGGGCACAACCACCAATCACTGTACACAGCTGGCATGTATAGTGGGCACAGTGTAAGCGTGGACTGTGGTCATCAGGGCTTCCAAGATGCCAAAGTTGTCATTGATGACCTTTGGTACACACAGCTGGCATGTATAGTGGGCACACCCACCAATTACTGTACACAGCTGGCATGCATAGTAGGCACACCCACCAATCACTGTACACAGCTGGCATACTCACCAATCACTGTACACACAGCTGGCATGTATAGTGGGCACACCCACCAATCACTGTACACCCAGCAGGCATGTATAGTGGGCACACTCACCAATCACTGTACACCCAGCAGGCATGTATAGTGGGCACACTCACCATACACAGCTGGCTCACCTCATAGAGGCCCCATAAAGCTAGCATGTATAGTGGGCACAGTGTAAGCGTGGACTGTGGTCATCAGGGCCTCCAAGATGCCAAAGTTGTCATTGATGACCTTTGGTACACACAGCTGGCATGTATAGTGGGCACAGCCACCAATTACTGTACACAGCTGGCATGCATAGTAGGCACACCCACCAATCACTGTACACAGCTGGCATACTCACCAATCACTGTACACACAGCTGGCATGTATAGTGGGCACACCCACCAATCACTGTACACCCAGCTGGTATGTATAGTGGGCACACTCACCAATCACTGTACACCCAGCTGGTATGTATAGTGGGCACACTCACCAATCACTGTACACACAGCTGGCATGTATAGTGGGCACACTCACCAATCACTGTACACACCGCATGTATAGTGGGCACACTCACCAATCACTGTACACACCTGGCATGTATAGTGGGCACACACACCAATCACTGTACACAGCTGGCATGTATAGTGGGCACACCCAACAATCACTGTACACAGCTGGCATGTATAGTGGGCGCACCCACCAATCACTGTACACAGCTGGCATGTATAGTGGGCACACCCACCAATGAATGTACACAGCTGGCATGTACAGTGGGCACACTCACCAATCACTGTACACACAGCTGGCATGTATAGTGGGCACACTCACCAATCACTGTACACCGCTGGCATGTATAGTGGGCACATTCACCAATCACTGTACACAGCTGGCATGTATGTATAGTGGGCACACCCACCAATCACTGTACACAGCTGGCATGTACAGTGGGCACACCCACCAATTAATGTACACAGCTGGCATGTATAGTGGGCATACTCACCAATCACTGTACACAGCTGGCATGTATAGTGGGCATACTCACCAATCACTGTACACCCAGCAGGCATGTATAGTGGGCACACTCACCAATCACTGTACACACAGCTGGCATGTATAGTGGGCATACCCACCAATCACTGTACACAGCTGGCATGTATAGTGGGCATACCCACCAATCACTGTACACAGCTGGCATGTATAGTGGGCATACCCACCAATCACTGTACACAGCTGGCATGTATAGTGGGCATACCCACCAATCACTGTTCACAGCTGGCATGTATAGTGGGCATACTCACCAATCACTGTACACAGCTGGCATGTACAGTGGGCACACCCACCAATCACTGTACACAGCTGGCATGTATAGTGGGCATACTCACCAATCACTGTACACAGCTGGCATGTATAGTGGGCATACTCACCAATCACTGTACACCCAGCAGGCATGTATAGTGGGCACACTCACCAATCACTGTACACACAGCTGGCATGTATAGTGGGCACACCCACCAATCACTGTACACAGCTGGCATGTATAGTGGACACAGTGTAAGCGTGGACTGTGGTCATCAGGGCCTCCAAGATGCCAAAGTTGTCATTGATGACCTTTGGTACACACAGCTGGCATGTATAGTGGGCACACTCACCAATCACTGTACACACAGCTGGCATGTATAGTGGGCACACCCACCAATTACTGTACACAGCTGGCATGCATAGTAGGCACACCCACCAATCACTGTACACAGCTGGCATACTCACCAATCACTGTACACACAGCTGGCATGTATAGTGGGCACACCCACCAATCACTGTACACACAGCTGGCATGTATAGTGGTCACACCCACCAATCACTGTACACACCGCATGTATAGTGGGCACACTCACCAATCACTGTACACACCTGGCATGTATAGTGGGCACACCCACCAATCACTGTACACAGCTGGCATGTATAGTGGGCACACCCAACAATCACTTTACACAGCTGGCATGTATGTATAGTGGGCACACCCACCAATCACTGTACACAGCTGGCATGTACAGTGGGCACACTCACCAATCACTTTACACAGCTGGCATGTATGTATAGTGGGCACACTCACCAATCACTGTACACACCGCATGTATAGTGGGCACACTCACCAATCACTGTACACACAGCTGGCATGTATAGTGGGCATACCCACCAATCACTGTACACAGCTGGCATGTATAGTGGGCATACCCACCAATCACTGTTCACAGCTGGCATGTATAGTGGGCATACTCACCAATCACTGTACACAGCTGGCATGTACAGTGGGCACACCCACCAATCACTGTACACAGCTGGCATGTATAGTGGGCATACTCACCAATCACTGTACACAGCTGGCATGTATAGTGGGCATACTCACCAATCACTGTACACCCAGCAGGCATGTATAGTGGGCACACTCACCAATCACTGTACACACAGCTGGCATGTATAGTGGGCATACCCACCAATCACTGTACACAGCTGGCATGTATAGTGGGCATACCCACCAATCACTGTACACAGCTGGCATGTATAGTGGGCATACCCACCAATCACTGTACACAGCTGGCATGTATAGTGGGCATACCCACCAATCACTGTTCACAGCTGGCATGTATAGTGGGCATACTCACCAATCACTGTACACAGCTGGCATGTACAGTGGGCACACCCACCAATCACTGTACACAGCTGGCATGTATAGTGGGCATACTCACCAATCACTGTACACCCAGCAGGCATGTATAGTGGGCACACTCACCAATCACTGTACACACAGCTGGCATGTATAGTGGGCACACCCACCAATCACTGTACACAGCTGGCATGTATAGTGGACACAGTGTAAGCGTGGACTGTGGTCATCAGGGCCTCCAAGATGCCAAAGTTGTCATTGATGACCTTTGGTACACACAGCTGGCATGTATAGTGGGCACACTCACCAATCACTGTACACACAGCTGGCATGTATAGTGGGCACACCCACCAATTACTGTACACAGCTGGCATGCATAGTAGGCACACCCACCAATCACTGTACACAGCTGGCATACTCACCAATCACTGTACACACAGCTGGCATGTATAGTGGGCACACCCACCAATCACTGTACACACAGCTGGCATGTATAGTGGTCACACCCACCAATCACTGTACACACCGCATGTATAGTGGGCACACTCACCAATCACTGTACACACCTGGCATGTATAGTGGGCACACCCACCAATCACTGTACACAGCTGGCATGTATAGTGGGCACACCCAACAATCACTTTACACAGCTGGCATGTATGTATAGTGAGCACACTCACCAATCACTGTACACACCGCATGTATAGTGGGCACACTCACCAATCACTGTACACACAGCTGGCATGTATAGTGGGCACACTCACCAATCACAGTACACCGCTGGCATGTATAGTGGGCACATTCACCAATCACTGTACACAGCTGGCATGTATGTATAGTGGGCACACCCACCAATCACTGTACACAGCTGGCATGTACAGTGGGCACACCCACCAATCACTGTACACAGCTGGCATGTATAGTGGGCACACTCACCAATCACTTTACACAGCTGGCATGTATAGTGGGCACACCCACCAATGAATGTACACAGCTGGCATGTACAGTGGGCACACCCACCAATCACTGTACACAGCTGGCATGTATAGTGGGCACACCCACCAATCACTTTACACAGCTGGCATGTATAGTGGGCACACCCACCAATGAATGTACACAGCTGGCATGTACAGTGGGCACACCCACCAATCACTGTACACAGCTGGCATGTATAGTGGGCACACCCACCAATGAATGTACACAGCTGGCATGTACAGTGGGCACACTCACCAATCACTGTACACCGCTGGCATGTATAGTGGACACATTCACCAATCACTGTACACAGCTGGCATGTATAGTGGGCACACCCACCAATCACTGTACACAGCTGGCATGTATAGTGGGCACACCCACCAATCACTGTACACAGCTGGCATGTATAGTGGGCACACTCACCAATCACTGTACACAGCTGGCATGTATAGTGGGCACACTCACCAATCACTGTACACACAGCTGGCATGTATAGTGGGCACACCCACCAATCACTGTTCACACAGCAGGCATGTATAGTGGGCACACTCACCAATCACTGTACACAGCTGGCATGTATAGTGGGCACACCCACCAATCACTGTACACAGCTGGCATGTATAGTGGGCACAACCACCAATCACTGTACACAGCTGGCATGTATAGTGGGCACAGTGTAAGCGTGGACTGTGGTCATCAGGGCTTCCAAGATGCCAAAGTTGTCATTGATGACCTTTGGTACACACAGCTGGCATGTATAGTGGGCACACCCACCAATTACTGTACACAGCTGGCATGCATAGTAGGCACACCCACCAATCACTGTACACAGCTGGCATACTCACCAATCACTGTACACACAGCTGGCATGTATAGTGGGCACACCCACCAATCACTGTACACCCAGCAGGCATGTATAGTGGGCACACTCACCAATCACTGTACACCCAGCAGGCATGTATAGTGGGCACACTCACCATACACAGCTGGCTCACCTCATAGAGGCCCCATAAAGCTAGCATGTATAGTGGGCACAGTGTAAGCGTGGACTGTGGTCATCAGGGCCTCCAAGATGCCAAAGTTGTCATTGATGACCTTTGGTACACACAGCTGGCATGTATAGTGGGCACAGCCACCAATTACTGTACACAGCTGGCATGCATAGTAGGCACACCCACCAATCACTGTACACAGCTGGCATACTCACCAATCACTGTACACACAGCTGGCATGTATAGTGGGCACACCCACCAATCACTGTACACCCAGCTGGTATGTATAGTGGGCACACTCACCAATCACTGTACACCCAGCTGGTATGTATAGTGGGCACACTCACCAATCACTGTACACACAGCTGGCATGTATAGTGGGCACACTCACCAATCACTGTACACACCGCATGTATAGTGGGCACACTCACCAATCACTGTACACACCTGGCATGTATAGTGGGCACACACACCAATCACTGTACACAGCTGGCATGTATAGTGGGCACACCCAACAATCACTGTACACAGCTGGCATGTATAGTGGGCGCACCCACCAATCACTGTACACAGCTGGCATGTATAGTGGGCACACCCACCAATGAATGTACACAGCTGGCATGTACAGTGGGCACACTCACCAATCACTGTACACACAGCTGGCATGTATAGTGGGCACACTCACCAATCACTGTACACCGCTGGCATGTATAGTGGGCACATTCACCAATCACTGTACACAGCTGGCATGTATGTATAGTGGGCACACCCACCAATCACTGTACACAGCTGGCATGTACAGTGGGCACACCCACCAATTAATGTACACAGCTGGCATGTACAGTGGGCACACCCACCAATCACTGTACACAGCTGGCATGTATAGTGGGCACACCCACCAATGAATGTACACAGCTGGCATGTACCGTGGGCACACTCACCAATCACTGTACACCGCTGGCATGTATAGTGGGCACATTCACCAATCACTGTACACAGCTGGCATGTATAGTGGGCACACCCACCAATCACTGTACACAGCTGGCATGTACAGTGGGCACACCCACCAATCACTGTACACAGCTGCCATGTACAGTGGGCACACCCACCAATCACTGTACACAGCTGGCATGTACAGTGGGCACACCCACCAATCACTGTACACAGCTGGCATGTATAGTGGGCACACCCACCAATCACTGTACACAGCTGGCATGTATAGTGGGCACACTCACCAATCACTGTACACAGCTGGCATGTATAGTGGGCACACTCACCAATCACTGTACACAGCTGGCATGTATAGTGAGCACACTCACCAATCACTGTACACAGCTGGCATGTATAGTGGGCACACTCACCAATCACTGTACACACAGCTGGCATGTATAGTGGGCACACCCACCAATCACTGTACACACAGCTGGCATGTATAGTGGGCACACCCACCAATCACTGTACACACAGCTGGCATGTATAGTGGGCACACCCACCAATCACTGTACATACAGCTGGCATGTATAGTGGGCACACTCACCAATCACTGTACATACAGGTGGCATGTATAGTGGGCACACCCACCAATCAATGTACACAGCTCGCATGTACAATGGGCACACTCGACAATCACTGTACACACAGCTGGCATGTATAGTGGGCACAACCACCACTGTACACACAGCTGGCATGTATAGTGGGCACAACCACCAATCACTGTACACAGCTGGCATGTACAGTGGGCACACTCACCAATCACTGTACACAGCTGTCATGTATCGTGGGCACACTCACCAATCAATGTACACAGCTGGCATGTACAGTTGGTACACTCACCAATCACTGTACACACAGCTGGCATGTATAGTGGGCACATTCACCATACACAGCTGGCTCACCTCATAGAGACGCCATAAAGCTGGCATGTATAGCGGGCACATTGATCAGTTACTGTGCATACAGCTGGCTCACCTCATAGAGACCCCATAAAGGCTGGCATTTACAGGGGCACAGTCACCGTACACACAGCTGGGTCAGCTCAAATGGATCCCATGAAAGCTGACATGTACAGTGGGCACACTCACTAATCACACAGCTGGCAAGTATAGTGGGCACATTCACCATACACAGCTGGCTCACCTCATAGAGACCCTATAAAAGCTGGCATGTACAGAAGGCACACTGATCAGTTACTGTGCATACAGAGACCCCATAAAAGCTGGCATGTACAGTGGGAACACTCATCAGTCACTGTTTGTACAGCTGGCTCACCTCACATGGACCCCATAAAAGCTGGCATGTATAGTTTGCACACCCACCAGTCACCATACACACAACTGGCTCACCTCAGCAACCCCATAAACGCTGTCATGTATAGTGGCCCCCTCAGCAGTGCCTGCACAGAGCACAGGTCTCTGTCGGGCACTATACCAGCTCTCCTCACCTGCTCTATGGCTTGCTGCACCTCGGGTGCCAGGTGTAACACGCCCTCCAGACCCTCCACCACTTCCAGCTCATCTTCCTCCATCCTGCTCAGCTGCTTCTCTGCTTACACACAGCTCTGGCCGCTTCCTGGAGCGCGGTGCACTCTGGGAGGAAGTGATGTTACCATAGAGATGGGAATGAAACCAAGGCAGCCATGTTTGGTGAGGGCAAAGAGTCCCTCCTCTGTTACCAATGCAGCCACTGTCAATAACAAATATCTAAGAACCGGAAACAAAAGTTCCGCACTCAGTCAGCATATACCACCATTGTAGCGCTTATTCTGGTGAATGGCAAATCTTAGCCGACAAGTGTCACAGCAATATAGCGGAGATCTGATTAATCTTTAGCGCCATCTATTGGTTTCGCTATGGAATAGCAGGATACCACATACAGCTTATTACTAACTAGCGCCATCTATTGGTGTTGTACTGGAATAGCAGAACACCAGCTATAGCTTATTACTGACTCGATCTATTGGTGTTGGACTGGAATAGCAGAACAGCAGCTATAGCTTATTAATAGCGCCATCTATTGGTGTTGTACTGGAATAGCAGAACACCAGCTATAGCTTATTAATAGCGCCATCTATTGGTGATGGACTGGAATAGCAGGACACCAGCTATAGCTTATTACTAGCGCCATCTATTGGTGTTGGATTGGAATAGCAGGACACCAGCTATAGCTTATTACTAGCTCCACCTATTGGTATTGGACTGAAATAGCAGAACACCAGCTATAGCTTATTACTGACGCCATCTATTGGTGTTGGAATGGAATAGCAGGACACCAGCTATAGCTTATTACTAGCGCCATCTAATGGTGTTGGATTGGAATAGCAGGACACCAGCTATAGCTTATTACTAACTAGTGCCATCTATTGGTGTTGTACTGGAATAGCAGGACACCAGCTATAGCTTATTACTAACTAGCGCCATCTATTGGTGTTGTACTGGAATAGCAGAACACCAGCTATAGCTTATTACTAACTAGCGCCATCTATTGGTGTTGGATTGGAATAGCAGAACACCAGCTACAGCTTATTAGTAATTAGCTCCATCTATTGGTTTTGTAATGGAATAGCAGGACACCAGCTATAGCTTATTACTAGCGCCATCTATTGGTGTTGGACTGGAATAGCAGAACACCAGCTATAGCTTATTACTGACACCATCTATTGGTGTTGGACTGGAATAGCAGGACAGCAGCTATAACTTATTACTAACTAGCGTCATCTATTGGTATTGGCCTGGAATAGTGAAACACCAGCTATAGCTTATTACTAGCGCCATCTATTGGTGTTGGGCTAGAATAGCAGGACACCAGCTATAGCTTATTACTAGCGCCATCTATTGGTGTTGGACTGAAATAGCAGAACACCAGCTATAGCTTATCACTGACTCCATCTATTAGTGTTGGACTGGAATAGCAGAACAGCAGCTATAGCTTATTACTGACGCCATCTATTAGTGTTGGACTGGAATAGCAGAACACCAGCTGTAGCTTTTTACTGACGCCATCTATTGGTGTTGGGCTGGAATAGCAGAACACTAGCTATAGCTTATTGCTAAATAGCTCCATCTATTGGTGTTCGACTGGAATACCAGGACACCAGCTATAGCTTATTACTAACTAGTGCCATCTATTTGTGTTGGCCTGGAATAGCAGAAAACCAGCTATAGCTTATTACTAGCTCCACCTATTGGTGTTGGACTGGAATAGCAGGACAGCAGCTATAACTTATTACTAACTAGCGTCATCTATTGGAATTGGCTTGGAATAGTGAAACACCAGCTATAGCTTATTACTAGCGCCATCTATTGGTGTTGGGCTAGAATAGCAGGACACCAGCTATAGCTTATTACTAGCCGACATCTATTGGTGTTGGATTGGAATAGCAGACCACCAGCTATAGCTTATTACTGCCGACATCTATTGGTGTTGGATTGGAATAGCAGAAAACCAGCTATAGCTTATTACTGCCGACATCTATTGGTGTTGGATTCGAATAGCAGAAAACCAGCTATAGCTTATTACTAGCTCAACCTATTGGTGTTGGACTGGAATAGCAGAACACCAGCTATATCTTATTAATAGCGCCATCTATTGGTGTTGGACTGAAATAGCAGAACACCAGCTATAGCTTATTACTGACGCCATCTATTAGTGTTGGACTGGAATAGCAGAACACCAGCTATAGCTTTTTACTGACGCCATCTATTGGTGTTGGACTGGAATAGCAGAACACCAGTTATAGCTTATTACTGCCGCCATCTATTGGTGTTGGACTGGAATAGCAGGACACCAGCTTTAGCTTATTAATAGCGCCATCTATTGGTGCTGGACTGGAATAGCAGAACACCAGCTATAGATTTTTACTGACGCCATCTATTGGTGTTGGACTGGAATAGCAGAAAACCAGCTATAGCTTATAACTAGCTCCATCTATTGGTGTTGGACTGGAATAGCAGAACACCAGCTATAGCTTATTACTGCCGCCATCTATTGGTGTTGGACTGGAATAGCAGGACACCAGCTTTAGCTTATTAATAGCGCCATCTATTGGTGCTGGACTGAAATAGCAGGACATCAGCTACAGCTAATTACTGACGCCATCTATTGGTGTTGGACTGGAATAGCAGAACACCAGCTACAGCTTATTAGTAATTAGCTCCATCTATTGGTGTTGTAATGGAATAGCAGGACACCAGCTATAGCTTTTTACTAGCGCCATCTATTGGTGTTGGACTGGAATAGCAGAACACCAGCTATAGTTTATTACTGACAACATCTAGTGATGTTGGACTGGAATAGCAAGACACCAGCTATAGCTTATTACTGACACCATCTATTGGTGTTGGACTGAAATAGCAGAACACCAGCTACAGCATATTAATAATTAGTTTCATCTATTGGTGTTGTACTGGAATAGCAGGACAGCAGCTATAACTTATTACTAACTAGCGTCATCTATTGGTATTGGCCTGGAATAGTGAAACACTAGCTATAGCTTATTACTAGCTCCATCTATTGGTGTTGGGCTAGAATAGCAGGACACCAGCTATAGCTTATTACTAGCGCCATCTATTGGTGTTGGACTGGAATAGCAGAACACCAGCTATAGCTTATTACTAACTAGCGCCATCTATTGGTGTTGGATTGGAATAGCAGGACACCAGCTATAGCTTATTACTAACTAGCACCATCTATTGGTGTTGGATTGGAATAGCAGGACACCAGCTATAGCTTATTACTAGCGCCATCTATTGGTGTTGGACTGGAATAGCAGAACACCAGGTATAGCTTATTACTAGCGTCATCTATTGGTGTTGGACTGGAATAGCAGAATACCAGCTATAATTTATTACTAACGCCATCTATTAGCGTTGGACTGGAATAGCAGAACACCAGCTATAGCATATTACTGGCACCATCTGTTGGTGTTGGACTGCAATAGCAGAACACTAGCTATAGCTTATTACTGACGCCATCTATTGGTGTTAGACTAGAAAAGCAGAACACCAGCTACAGCGTATTAATAATTAGTTCCATCTATTGGTGTTGTACTGGAATAGCAGGACAGCAGCTATAACTTATTACTAACAAGCGCCATCTATTGATATTGGCCTGGAATAGTGAAACACCAGCTATAGCTTATTACTAGCGCCATCTATTGGTGTTGGACTAGAATAGCAGGACACCAGCTATAGATTATTACTAGCGCCATCTATTGGTGTTGGATTGGAATAGCAGAACACCAGGTATAGCTTAATACTAGCGTCATCTATTGGTGTTGGACTGGAATAGCAGGACACCAGCTATAGCTTATTACTGACTCCATCTATTGGTATTGGGCTGGAATAGCAGAACACCACCTATAGCTTATTACTGACTCCATCTATTAATGTTGGACTGGAATAGCAGAACGCCAGCTATAGCTTATTACTAGCGTCCGCTATTGGTGTTGGACTAAATTAGCAGAATACCAGCTATAACTTATTACTAACGCCATCTATTAGCGTTGGACTGGAATAGCAGAACACCAGCTATAGCTTATTACTGGCACCATCTGTTGGTGTTGGACTGGAATAGCAGGACAGCAGCTATAACTTATTACTGACGCCATCTATTGGTGTTGGACTGGAATAGCAGAACACTAGCTATAGCTTATTACTGACGCCATCTATTGGTGTTGGACTGGAATAGAAGAACACCAGCTATAGCTTATTACTAACACCATCTTTGGTGTTGGACTGGAATAGCAGAACACCAGCTATAGCTTATTAATAGCGCCATCTATTGGTGTTGGACTAAAATAGCAGAACACCAGCTATAGCTTATTACTGACGCCATCTATTAGTGTTGCACTGGAAAAGCAGAACACCAGCTATAGCTTATTACTGACGTCATCTATTAGTGTTGGACTGGAATAGCAGAACACCAGCTATAGCTTTTTACTGACGCCATCTATTGGTGTTGGACTGGAATAGCAGAAAACCAGCTATAGCTTATAACTAGCTCCATCTATTGGTGTTGGACTGGAATAGCAGAACACCAGCTATAGCTTATTACTGCCGCCATCTATTGGTGTTGGACTGGAATAGCAGGACACCAGCTTTAGCTTATTAATAGCGCCATCTATTGGTGCTGGACTGGAATAGCAGAACACCAGCTATAGCTTTTTACTGACGCCATCTATTGGTGTTGGACTGGAATAGCAGAACACCAGCTATAGCTTATTACTGCCGCCATCTATTGGTGTTGGACTGGAATAGCAGGAAACCAGCTTTAGCTTATTAATAGCGCCATCTATTGGTGCTGGACTGAAATAGCAGGACATCAGCTACAGCTAATTACTGACGCCATCTATTGGTGTTGGACTGGAATAGCAGAACACCAGCTACAGCTTATTAGTAATTAGCTCCATCTATTGGTGTTGTAATGGAATAGCAGGACACCAGCTATAGCTTATTACTAGCGCCATCTATTGGTGTTGGACTGGAATAGCAGAACACCAGCTATAGCTTATTACTGACACCATCTATTGGTGTTGGACTGGAATAGCAGGACAGCAGCTATAACTTATTACTAACTAGCGTCATCTATTGGTATTGGCCTGGAATAGTGAAACACCAGCTATAGCTTATTACTAGCGCCATCTATTGGTGTTGGGCTAGAAGAGCAGGACACCAGCTATAGCTTATTACTAGCGCCATCTATTGGTGTTGGACTGAAATAGCAGAACACCAGCTATAGCTTATCACTGACTCCATCTATTAGTGTTGGACTGGAATAGCAGAACAGCAGCTATAGCTTATTACTGACGCCATCTATTAGTGTTGGACTGGAATAGCAGAACACCAGCTGTAGCTTTTTACTGACGCCATCTATTGGTGTTGGGCTGGAATAGCAGAACACTAGCTATAGCTTATTGCTAATTAGCTCCATCTATTGGTGTTCGACTGGAATACCAGGACACCAGCTATAGCTTATTACTAACTAGTGCCATCTATTTGTGTTGGCCTGGAATAGCAGAAAACCAGCTATAGCTTATTACTAGCTCCACCTATTGGTGTTGGACTGGAATAGCAGGACAGCAGCTATAACTTATTACTAACTAGCGTCATCTATTGGAATTGGCTTGGAATAGTGAAACACCAGCTATAGCTTATTACTAGCGCCATCTATTGGTGTTGGGCTAGAATAGCAGGACACCAGCTATAGCTTATTACTAGCCGACATCTATTGGTGTTGGATTGGAATAGCAGAAAACCAGCTATAGCTTATTACTGCCGACATCTATTGGTGTTGGATTGGAATAGCAGAAAACCAGCTATAGCTTATTACTAGCTCAACCTATTGGTGTTGGACTGGAATAGCAGAACACCAGCTATATCTTATTAATAGCGCCATCTATTGGTGTTGGACTGAAATAGCAGAACACCAGCTATAGCTTATTACTGACGCCATCTATTAGTGTTGCACTGGAAAAGCAGAACACCAGCTATAGCTTATTACTGACGTCATCTATTAGTGTTGCACTGGAATAGCAGAACACCAGCTATAGCTTTTTACTGACGCCATCTATTGGTGTTGGACTGGAATAGCAGAACACCAGTTATAGCTTATTACTGCCGCCATCTATTGGTGTTGGACTGGAATAGCAGGACACCAGCTTTAGCTTATTAATAGCGCCATCTATTGGTGCTGGACTGGAATAGCAGAACACCAGCTATAGATTTTTACTGACGCCATCTATTGGTGTTGGACTGGAATAGCAGGACACCAGTTATAAATTATTACTGACTTCATCTATTGGTGTTGGACTGGAATAGCAGAACTCCAGCTATAGCTTATTACTAGCGTCCTCTATTGGTGTTGGACTAGAATAGCAAAATACCAACTATAATGTATTACTAATGCCATCTATTAGCGTTGGACTGGAATAGAAGAACACCAGCTATAGCTTATTACTGACGCCATCTATTGGTGTTGGACTGGAATAGCAGAACACTAGCTATAGCTTATTACTGACGCCATCTATTGGTGTTGGACTGGAATAGCAGAACACTAGCTATAGCTTATTACTGACGCCATCTATTGGTGTTGGACTGGAATAGAAGAACACCAGCTATAGCTTATTACTAACACCATCTTTGGTGTTGGACTGGAATAGCAGAACACCAGCTATAGCTTATTAATAGCGCCATCTATTGGTGTTGGACTAAAATAGCAGAACACCAGCTATAGCTTATTACTGACGCCATCTATTAGTGTTGCACTGGAAAAGCAGAACACCAGCTATAGCTTATTACTGACGTCATCTATTAGTGTTGGACTGGAATAGCAGAACACCAGCTATAGCTTTTTACTGACGCCATCTATTGGTGTTGGACTGGAATAGCAGAAAACCAGCTATAGCTTATAACTAGCTCCATCTATTGGTGTTGGACTGGAATAGCAGAACACCAGCTATAGCTTATTACTGCCGCCATCTATTGGTGTTGGACTGGAATAGCAGGACACCAGCTTTAGCTTATTAATAGCGCCATCTATTGGTGCTGGACTGGAATAGCAGAACACCAGCTATAGCTTTTTACTGACGCCATCTATTGGTGTTGGACTGGAATAGCAGAACACCAGCTATAGCTTATTACTGCCGCCATCTATTGGTGTTGGACTGGCATAGCAGGAAACCAGCTTTAGCTTATTAATAGCGCCATCTATTGGTGCTGGACTGAAATAGCAGGACATCAGCTACAGCTAATTACTGACGCCATCTATTGGTGTTGGACTGGAATAGCAGAACACCAGCTACAGCTTATTAGTAATTAGCTCCATCTATTGGTGTTGTAATGGAATAGCAGGACACCAGCTATAGCTTATTACTAGCGCCATCTATTGGTGTTGGACTGGAATAGCAGAACACCAGCTATAGCTTATTACTGACACCATCTATTGGTGTTGGACTGGAATAGCAGGACAGCAGCTATAACTTATTACTAACTAGCGTCATCTATTGGTATTGGCCTGGAATAGTGAAACACCAGCTATAGCTTATTACTAGCGCCATCTATTGGTGTTGGGCTAGAAGAGCAGGACACCAGCTATAGCTTATTACTAGCGCCATCTATTGGTGTTGGACTGAAATAGCAGAACACCAGCTATAGCTTATCACTGACTCCATCTATTAGTGTTGGACTGGAATAGCAGAACAGCAGCTATAGCTTATTACTGACGCCATCTATTAGTGTTGGACTGGAATAGCAGAACACCAGCTGTAGCTTTTTACTGACGCCATCTATTGGTGTTGTGCTGGAATAGCAGAACACTAGCTATAGCTTATTGCTAATTAGCTCCATCTATTGGTGTTCGACTGGAATACCAGGACACCAGCTATAGCTTATTACTAACTAGTGCCATCTATTTGTGTTGGCCTGGAATAGCAGAAAACCAGCTATAGCTTATTACTAGCTCCACCTATTGGTGTTGGACTGGAATAGCAGGACAGCAGCTATAACTTATTACTAACTAGCGTCATCTATTGGAATTGGCTTGGAATAGTGAAACACCAGCTATAGCTTATTACTAGCGCCATCTATTGGTGTTGGGCTAGAATAGCAGGACACCAGCTATAGCTTATTACTAGCCGACATCTATTGGTGTTGGATTGGAATAGCAGAAAACCAGCTATAGTTTATTACTGCCGACATCTATTGGTTTTCCACCTTGATAAAGCTATCCTCGCGAAACGCGCGTCGGATGGAGACCCCTGGACACTCTTAGGGATGCCTTCCTACACTTCATAGGGACTGTCTGTTTTTACGGCTGGCTTTCCTGCGTTGGTTTACTCTGCACCTCAGCACTTTAGGTAAGAGAATTTTTTCAAGTCGCACACTCGTGCTATATGATTACTTCATGCTGATCCTCTTTTCTGCTGTGCACCAGTGTTTAGTAACAGTAAGCCAGCGGGACCACCATGATTCCCCACCCATACATGGTGGGTAACCACGGTTTGATCTGACCATATCTTACCTCCCATTCTGCAGCCCCTTTTTTTTTCCTGTGTATTTTTCCAACTATTTTGACCTCTTTAGGCTGTTTGCCGCCATCTATATAGATATTTACTAGTTGATTTTTTGATTCATTTGACTGGCTATTTAAACTGGTCTAATCCTATATGTCGGCATCCTTAGGATATATTGGTAGTGCACCATTTTAATGAAATATCTGTCTTGTTGTGTATTCAATAAAAAATATGTATATTTTTGCACTTTACTCTTGTTCTCCCGTTGTTCATTCCTATAATGAGTAGTGCTGGCACCTTCCCTGCCTAAATTAGGTAGGCCTGGTGCTTATTATCATATGGCTCTTGATGTGAGTTATGTTTTGTCGACATCTATTGGTGTTGGATTGGAATAGCAGAAAACCAGCTATAGCTTATTACTAGCTCAACCTATTGGTGTTGGACTGGAATAGCAGAACACCAGCTATATCTTATTAATAGCGCCATCTATTGGTGTTGGACTGAAATAGCAGAACACCAGCTATAGCTTATTACTGACGCCATCTATTAGTGTTGCACTGGAAAAGCAGAACACCAGCTATAGCTTATTACTGACGTCATCTATTAGTGTTGCACTGGAATAGCAGAACACCAGCTATAGCTTTTTACTGACGCCATCTATTGGTGTTGGACTGGAATAGCAGAACACCAGTTATAGCTTATTACTGACGCCATCTATTGGTGTTGGACTGGAATAGCAGGACACCAGCTTTAGCTTATTAATAGCGCCATCTATTGGTGCTGGACTGGAATAGCAGAACACCAGCTATAGATTTTTACTGACGCCATCTATTGGTGTTGGACTGGAATAGCAGAAAACCAGCTATAGCTTATAACTAGCTCCATCTATTGGTGTTGGACTGGAATAGCAGAACACCAGCTATAGCTTATTACTGCCGCCATCTATTGGTGTTGGACTGGAATAGCAGGACACCAGCTTTAGCTTATTAATAGCGCCATCTATTGGTGCTGGACTGAAATAGCAGGACATCAGCTACAGCTAATTACTGACGCCATCTATTGGTGTTGGACTGGAATAGCAGAACACCAGCTACAGCTTATTAGTAATTAGCTCCATCTATTGGTGTTGTAATGGAATAGCAGGACACCAGCTATAGCTTTTTACTAGCGCCATCTATTGGTGTTGGACTGGAATAGCAGAACACCAGCTATAGTTTATTACTGACAACATCTAGTGATGTTGGACTGGAATAGCAAGACACCAGCTATAGCTTATTACTGACACCATCTATTGGTGTTGGACTGAAATAGCAGAACACCAGCTACAGCATATTAATAATTAGTTTCATCTATTGGTGTTGTACTGGAATAGCAGGACAGCAGCTATAACTTATTACTAACTAGCGTCATCTATTGGTATTGGCCTGGAATAGTGAAACACTAGCTATAGCTTATTACTAGCGCCATCTATTGGTGTTGGGCTAGAATAGCAGGACACCAGCTATAGCTTATTACTGCCGCCATCTATTGGTGTTGGACTGGAATAGCAGGACACCAGCTTTAGCTTATTAATAGCGCCATCTATTGGTGCTGGACTGAAATAGCAGGACATCAGCTACAGCTAATTACTGACGCCATCTATTGGTGTTGGACTAGAATAGCAGAACACCAGCTACAGCTTATTAGTAATTAGCTCCATCTATTGGTGTTGTAATGGAATAGCAGGACACCAGCTATAGCTTTTTACTAGCGCCATCTATTGGTGTTGGACTGGAATAGCAGAACACCAGCTATAGTTTATTACTGACAACATCTAGTGATGTTGGACTGGAATAGCAAGACACCAGCTATAGCTTATTACTGACACCATCTATTGGTGTTGGACTGAAATAGCAGAACACCAGCTACAGCATATTAATAATTAGTTTCATCTATTGGTGTTGTACTGGAATAGCAGGACAGCAGCTATAACTTATTACTAACTAGCGTCATCTATTGGTATTGGCCTGGAATAGTGAAACACTAGCTATAGCTTATTACTAGCGCCATCTATTGGTGTTGGGCTAGAATAGCAGGACACCAGCTATAGCTTATTACTAGCGCCATCTATTGGTGTTGGACTGGAATAGCAGAACACCAGCTATAGCTTATTACTAACTAGCGCCATCTATTGGTGTTGGATTGGAATAGCAGGACACCAGCTATAGCTTATTACTAACTAGCGCCATCTATTGGTGTTGGATTGGAATAGCAGGACACCAGCTATAGCTTATTACTAGCGCCATCTATTGATGTTGGACTGGAATAGCAGAACACCAGGTATAGCTTATTACTAGCGTCATCTATTGGTGTTGGACTGGAATAGCAGAATACCAGCTATAATTTATTACTAACGCCATCTATTAGCGTTGGACTGGAATAGCAGAACACCAGCTATAGCTTATTACTGGCACCATCTGTTGGTGTTGGACTGCAATAGCAGAACACTAGCTATAGCTTATTACTGACGCCATCTATTGGTGTTAGACTAGAAAAGCAGAACACCAGCTACAGCGTATTAATAATTAGTTCCATCTATTGGTGTTGTACTGGAATAGCAGGACAGCAGCTATAACTTATTACTAACAAGCGCCATCTATTGATATTGGCCTGGAATAGTGAAACACCAGCTATAGCTTATTACTAGCGCCATCTTTTGGTGTTGGACTAGAATAGCAGGACACCAGCTATAGATTATTACTATCGCCATCTATTGGTGTTGGACTGGAATAGCAGAACACCAGGTATAGCTTATTACTAGCGTCATCTATTGGTGTTGGACTGGAATAGCAGGACACCAGCTATAGCTTATTACTGACTCCATCTATTGGTATTGGGCTGGAATAGCAGAACACCACCTATAGCTTATTACTGACTCCATCTATTAATGTTGGACTGGAATAGCAGAACGCCAGCTATAGCTTATTACTAGCGTCCGCTATTGGTGTTGGACTAAATTAGCAGAATACCAGCTATAACTTATTACTAACGCCATCTATTAGCGTTGGACTGGAATAGCAGAACACCAGCTATAGCTTATTACTGGCACCATCTGTTGGTGTTGGACTGGAATAGCAGGACAGCAGCTATAACTTATTACTAACTAGCGCCATCTATTGATATTGGCTTGGAATAGTGAAACACCAGCTATAGCTTATTACTAGCGCCATCTATTGGTGTTGGACTAGAATAGCAGGACACCAGCTATAGCTTATTACTAGCGCCACCTATTGGTGTTGGATTGGAATAGCAGAACACCAGGTATAGCTTACTACTAGCGTCATCTATTGGTGTTGGACTGGAATAGCAGGACACCAGTTATAAATTATTACTGACTTCATCTATTGGTATTGGACTGGAATAGCAGAACACCACCTATGACATATTACTGATTCCATCTATTGGTGTTGGGCTGGAATAGCAGAACTCCAGCTATAGCTTATTACTAGCGTCCTCTATTGGTGTTGGACTAGAATAGCAGAATACCAACTATAACGTATTACTAATGCCATCTATTAGCGTTGGACTGGAATAGAAGAACACCAGCTATAGCTTATTACTGACGCCATCTATTGGTGTTGGACTGGAATAGCAGAACACTAGCTATAGCTTATTACTGACGCCATCTATTGGTGTTGGACTGGAATAGAAGAACACCAGCTATAGCTTATTACTAACACCATCTTTGGTGTTGGACTGGAATAGCAGAACACCAGCTATAGCTTATTAATACTTCCATCTATTAGTGTTGGATTGGAAAAACAGACCACCAGCTATAGCTTATTACTGCCGACATCTATTGGTGTTGGATTGGAATAGCAGAAAACCAGCTATAGCTTATTACTAGCTCCACATATTGGTGTTGGACTGGAATAGCAGAACACTAGCTATATCTTATTAATAGCGCCATCTATTGGTGTTGGACTAAAATAGCAGAACACCAGCTATAGCTTATTACTGACGTCATCTATTAGTGTTGGACTGGAATAGCAGAACACCAGCTATAGCTTTTTACTGACGCCATCTATTGGTGTTGGACTGGAATAGCAGAAAACCAGCTATAGCTTATAACTAGCTCCATCTATTGGTGTTGGACTGGAATAGCAGAACACCAGCTATAGCTTATTACTGCCGCCATCTATTGGTGTTGGACTGGAATAGCAGGACACCAGCTTTAGCTTATTAATAGCGCCATCTATTGGTGCTGGACTGGAATAGCAGAACACCAGCTATAGCTTTTTACTGACGCCATCTATTGGTGTTGGACTGGAATAGCAGAAAACCAGCTATAGCTTATAACTAGCTCCTCCATTGGTGTTGGACTGGAATAGCAGAACACCAGCTATAGCTTATTACTGCCGCCATCTATTGGTGTTGGACTGGAATAGCAGGAAACCAGCTTTAGCTTATTAATAGCGCCATCTATTGGTGCTGGACTGAAATAGCAGGACATCAGCTACAGCTAATTACTGACGCCATCTATTGGTGTTGGACTGGCATAGCAGAACACCAGCTACAGCTTATTAGTAATTAGCTCCATCTATTGGTGTTGTAATGGAATAGCAGGACACCAGCTATAGCTTATTACTAGCGCCATCTATTGGTGTTGGACTGGAATAGCAGAACACCAGCTATAGCTTATTACTGACACCATCTATTGGTGTTGGACTGGAATAGCAGGACAGCAGCTATAACTTATTACTAACTAGCATCATCTATTGCTATTGGCCTGGAATAGTGAAACACCAGCTATAGCTTATTACTAGCGCCATCTATTGGTGTTGGGCTAGAATAGCAGGACACCAGCTATAGCTTATTACTAGCGCCATCTATTGGTGTTGGACTGAAATAGCAGAACAGCAGCTATAGCTTATTACTGACGCCATCTATTAGTGTTGGACTGGAATAGCAGAACACCAGCTGTAGCTTTTTACTGACGCCATCTATTGGTGTTGGGCTGGAATAGCAGAACACTAGCTATAGCTTATTGCTAATTAGCTCCATCTATTGGTGTTCGACTGGAATACCAGGACACCAGCTATAGCTTATTACTAACTAGTGCCATCTATTTGTGTTGGCCTGGAATAGCAGAAAACCAGCTATAGCTTATTACTAGCTCCACCTATTGGTGTTGGACTGGAAAAGCAGAACACCAGCTATAGCTTATCACTGACTCCATCTATTAGTGTTGGACTGGAATAGCAGAACAGCAGCTATAGCTTATTACTAACTAGCGTCATCTATTGGAATTGGCTTGGAATAGTGAAACACCAGCTATAGCTTATTACTAGCGCCATCTATTGGTGTTGGGCTAGAATAGCAGGACACCAGCTATAGCTTATTACTAGCCGACATCTATTGGTGTTGGATTGGAATAGCAGACCACCAGCTATAGCTTATTACTGCCGACATCTATTGGTGTTGGATTGGAATAGCAGAAAACCAGCTATAGCTAATTACTGCCGACATCTATTGGTGTTGGATTGGAATAGCAGAAAACCAGCTATAGCTTATTACTAGCTCAACCTATTGGTGTTGGACTGGAATAGCAGAACACCAGCTATATCTTATTAATAGCGCCATCTATTGGTGTTGGACTGAAATAGCAGAACACCAGCTATAGCTTATTACTGACGCCATCTATTAGTGTTGCACTGGAAAAGCAGAACACCAGCTATAGCTTATTACTGACGTCATCTATTAGTGTTGGACTGGAATAGCAGAACACCAGCTATAGCTTTTTATTGACGCCATCTATTGGTGTTGGACTGGAATAGCAGAACACCAGTTATAGCTTATTACTGCCGCCATCTATTGGTGTTGGACTGGAATAGCAGGACACCAGCTTTAGCTTATTAATAGCGCCATCTATTGGTGCTGGACTGGAATAGCAGAACACCAGCTATAGATTTTTACTGACGCCATCTATTGGTGTTGCACTGGAAAAGCAGAACACCAGCTATAGCTTATTACTGACGTCATCTATTAGTGTTGGACTGGAATAGCAGAAAACCAGCTATAGCTTATAACTAGCTCCATCTATTGGTGTTGGACTGGAATAGCAGAACACCAGCTATAGCTTATTACTGCCGCCATCTATTGGTGTTGGACTGGAATAGCAGGACACCAGCTTTAGCTTATTAATAGCGCCATCTATTGGTGCTGGACTGAAATAGCAGGACATCAGCTACAGCTAATTACTGACGCCATCTATTGGTGTTGGACTGGAATAGCAGAACACCAGCTACAGCTTATTAGTAATTAGCTCCATCTATTGGTGTTGTAATGGAATACCAGGACACCAGCTATAGCTTTTTACTAGCGCCATCTATTGGTGTTGGACTGGAATAGCAGAACACCAGCTATAGTTTATTACTGACAACATCTAGTGATGTTGGACTGGAATAGCAAGACACCAGCTATAGCTTATTACTGACACCATCTATTGGTGTTGGACTGAAATAGCAGAACACCAGCTATAGCTTATTACTAACTAGTGCCATCTATTGGTGTTGGCCTGAAATAGCAGAAAACCAGCTATAGCTTATTACTAGCTCCACCTATTGGTGTTGGACTGGAATAGCAGAACACCAGCTATAGCTATTACTGCCGCCATCTATTGGTGTTGGACTGGAATAGCAGGACACCAGCTTTAGCTTATAAATAGCGCCATCTATTGGTGTTGGACTGAAATAGCAGGACACCAGCTATAGCTTATTACTGACGCCATCTATTGGTGTTGGACTGGAATAGCAGAACACCAGCTGTAGCTTTTTACTGACGCCATCTATTGGTGTTGGACTGGAATAGCAGAACACTAGCTATAGCTTATTACTAATTAGCTCCATCTATTGGTGTTGGACTGGAATACCAGGACACCAGCTATAGCTTATTACTAACTAGTGCCATCTATTGGTGTTGGCCTGAAATAGCAGAAAACCAGCTATAGCTTATTACTAGCTCCACCTATTGGTGTTGGACTGGAATAGCAGAACACCAGCTATAGCTATTACTGCCGCCATCTATTGGTGTTGGACTGGAATAGCAGGACACCAGCTTTAGCTTATAAATAGCGCCATCTATTGGTGTTGGACTGAAATAGCAGGACACCAGCTATAGCTTATTACTGACGCCATCTATTGGTGTTGGACTGGAATAGCAGAATACCAAATACAGCTTATTAATAATTAGCTCCATCTATTGGTACTGTAATGGAATAGCAGGACACCAGCTTTAACTTATTACTAACTAGCGCCATCTATTGGTGTTGGCCTGGAATAGTAGAACCCAAGCTATAGCTTATTACTAGCGTCATCTATTGGTGTTGGACTGGAATAGCAGAACACCAGCTATAGCTTATTACTAGTTCCATCTATTGGTGTTGGACTGGAATAGCAGAACACCAGCTATAGCTTATTACTGCCGACATCTATTGGTGTTGGATTGCAAAAGCAGGACATCAGCTATAGCTTATTACTAGCTCCACCTATTGGTGTTGGACTGGAATAACAGAACACCAGCTATATCTTATTAGTAGCGCCATCTATTGCTGTTGGACTGAAATAGCAGAACACCAGCTATAGCTTATCACTGACTCCATCTATTAGTGTTGGACTGGAATAGCAGAACAGCAGCTATAGCTTATTACTGACGCCATCTATTAGTGTTGGACTGAAATAGCAGAACACCAGCTATAGCTTACAACTGACTCCATCTATTAGTGTTGGACTGGAATAGCAGAACAGCAGCTATAGCTTATTACTGACGCCATCTATTGGTGTTGGACTGGAATAGCAGAACACCAGCTATAGCTTTTTACTGACGCCATCTATTGGTGTTGGACTGGAATAGCAGAACACTAGCTATAGCTTATTGCTAATTAGCTCCATCTATTGGTGTTCGACTGGAATACCAGGACACCAGCTATAGCTTATTACTAACTAGTGCCATCTATTGGTGTTGGCCTGGAATAGCAGAAAACCAGCTATAGCTTATTACTAGCTCCACCTATTGGTGTTGGACTGGAATAGCAGGACAGCAGCTATAACTTATTACTAACTAGCGTCATCTATTGGAATTGGCTTGGAATAGTGAAACACCAGCTGTAGCTTATTACTAGCGCCATCTATTGGTGTTGGGCTAGAATAGCAGGACACCAGCTATAGCTTATTACTAGCCGACATCTATTGGTGTTGGATTGGAATAGCAGACCACCACATATAGCTTATTACTGCCGACATCTATTGGTGTTGGATTGGAATAGCAGAAAACCAGCTATAGCTTATTACTGCCGACATCTATTGGTGTAGGATTGGAATAGCAGAAAACCAGCTATAGCTTATTACTAGCTCCACCTATTGGTGTTGGACTGGAATAGCAGAACATCAGCTATATCTTATTAATAGCGCCATCTATTGGTGTTGGACTGAAATAGCAGAACACCAGCTATAGCTTATTACTGACGCCATCTATTAGTGTTGCACTGGAAAAGCAGAACACCAGCTATAGCTTATTACTGACGTCATCTATTAGTGTTGGACTGGAATAGCAGAACACCAGCTATAGCTTTTTACTGACGCCATCTATTGGTGTTGGACTGGAATAGCAGAAAACCAGCTATAGCTTATAACTAGCTACATCTATTGGTGTTGGACTGGAATAGCAGAACACCAGTTATAGCTTATTACTGCCGCCATCTATTGGTGTTGGACTGGAATAGCAGGACACCAGCTTTAGCTTATTAATAGCGCCATCTATTGGTGCTGGACTGGAATAGCAGAACACCAGCTATAGCTTTTTACTGACGCCATCTATTGGTGTTGGACTGGAATAGCAGAAAACCAGCTATAGCTTATAACTAGCTCCATCTATTGGTGTTGGACTGGAATAGCAGAACACCAGCTATAGCTTATTTCTGCCGCCATCTATTGGTGTTGGACTGGAATAGCAGGACACCAGCTTTAGCTTATTAATAGCGCCATCTATTGGTGCTGGACTGAAATAGCAGGACATTAGCTACAGCTAATTACTGACGACATCTATTGGTGTTGGACTGGAATAGCAGAACACCAGCTACAGCTTATTAGTAATTAGCTCCATCTATTGGTGTTGTAATGGAATAGCAGGACACCAGCTATAGCTTTTTACTAGCGCCATCTATTGGTGTTGGACTGGAATAGCAGAACACCAGCTATATCTTATTAGTAGCGCCATCTATTGGTGTTGGACTGTAATAGCAGAACACCAGCTATAGCTTATCACTGACTCCATCTATTAGTGTTGGACTGGAATAGCAGAACAGCAGCTATAGCTTATTACTGACGCCATCTATTAGTGTTGGACTGGAATAGCAGAACACCAGCTGTAGCTTTTTACTGACGCCATCTATTGGTGTTGGACTGGAATAGCAGAACACTAGCTATAGCTTATTACTAACTAGTGCCATCTATTGGTGTTGGCCTGAAATAGCAGAAAACCAGCTATAGCTTATTACTAGCTCCACCTATTGGTGTTGGACTGGAATAGCAGAACACCAGCTATAGCTATTACTGCCGCCATCTATTGGTGTTGGATTGGAATAGCAGGACACCAGCTTTAGCTTATAAATAGCGCCATCTATTGGTGTTGGACTGAAATAGCAGGACATCAGCTACAGCTAATTACTGACGCCATCTATTGGTGTTGGACTGTAATAGCAGAATACCAGCTACAGCTTATTAATAATTAGCTCCATCTATTGGTGTTGTAATGGAATAGCAGGATACCAGCTTTAACTTATTACTAACTAGCGCCATCTATTGGTGTTGGCCTGGAATAGTAGAACCCAAGCTATAGCTTATTACTAGCGTCATCTATTGGTGTTGGACTGGAATAGCAGAACACCAGCTATAGCTTATTACTAGTTCCATCTATTGGTGTTGGACTGGAATAGCAGAACACCAGCTATAGCTTATTACTGCCGACATCTATTGGTGTTGGATTGCAAAAGCAGGACATCAGCTATAGCTTATTACTAGCTCCACCTATTGGTGTTGGACTGGAATAGCAGAACACCAGCTATATCTTATTAGTAGCGCCATCTATTGCTGTTGGACTGAAATAGCAGAACACCAGCTATAGCTTATCACTGACTCCATCTATTAGTGTTGGACTGGAATAGCAGAACAGCAGCTATAGCTTATTACTGACGCCATCTATTAGTGTTGGACTGGAATAGCAGAACACCAGCTGTAGCTTTTTACTGACGCCATTTATTGGTGTTGGACTGGAATAGCAGAACACTAGCTATAGCTTATTACTAACTAGCTCCATCTATTGGTGTTGGACTGGAATACCAAGACACCAGCTATAGCTTATTACTAACTAGTGCCATCTATTGGTGTTGGCCTGAAATAGCAGAAAACCAGCTATAGCTTATTACTAGCTCCACCTATTGGTGTTGGACTGGAATAGCAGAACACCAGCTATAGCTATTACTGCCGCCATCTATTGGTGTTGGACTGGAATAGCAGGACACCAGCTTTAGCTTATAAATAGCGCCATCTATTGGTGTTGGACTGAAATAGCAGGACATCAGCTACAGCTAATTACTGACGCCATCTATTGGTGTTGGACTGGAATAGCAGAACACCAGCTATAGCTTATTACTGACGCCATCTATTGGTGTTGGACTGGAATAGCAGAATACCAGCTACAGCTTATTAATAATTAGCTCCATCTATTGGTGTTGTAATGGAATAGCAGGACACCAGCTTTAACTTATTACTAACTAGCGCCATCTATTGGTGTTGGCCTGGAATAGTAGAACCCAAGCTATAGCTTATTACTAGCGTCATCTATTGGTGTTGGACTGGAATAGCAGAACACCAGCTATAGCTTATTACTAGTTCCATCTATTGGTGTTGGACTGGAATAGCAGAACACCAGCTATAGCTTATTACTGCCGACATCTATTGGTGTTGGATTGCAAAAGCAGGACATCAGCTATAGCTTTTTACTAGCTCCACCTATTGGTGTTGGACTGGAATAGCAGAACACCAGCTATATCTTATTAGTAGCGCCATCTATTGCTGTGTGACTGAAATAGCAGAACACCAGCTATAGCTTATCACTGACTCCATCTATTAGTGTTGGACTGGAATAGCAGAACAGCAGCTATAGCTTATTACTGACGCCATCTATTAGTGTTGGACTGGAATAGCAGAACACCAGCTGTAGCTTTTTACTGACGCCATCTATTGGTGTTGGACTGGAATAGCAGAACACTAGCTATAGCTTATTACTAATTAGCTCCATCTATTGGTGTTGGACTGGAATACCAGGACATCAGCTATAGCTTATTACTGATGCCATCTATTAGTGTTGGACTGGAATAGCAGAACACCAGCTGTAGCTTTTTACTGACGCCATCTATTGGTGTTGGACTGGAATAGCAGAACACTAGCTATAGCTTATTACTAATAAGCTCCATCTATTAGTGTTGGACTGGAATAGCAGAACACCAGCTGTAGCTTTTTACTGACGCCATCTATTGGTGTTGGACTGGAATAGCAGAACACTAGCTATAGCTTATTACTAACTAGTGCCATCTATTGGTGTTGGCCTGAAATAGCAGAAAACCAGCTATAGCTTATTACTAGCTCCACCTATTAGTGTTGGACTGGAATAGCAGAACACCAGCTATAGCTATTACTGCCGCCATCTTTTGGTGTTGGACTGGAATAGCAGAACACCAGCTATAGCTTATTACTAGTTCCATCTATTGGTGTTGGACTGGAATAGCAGAACACCAGCTATAGCTTATTACTGCCGACATCTATTGGTGTTGGATTGCAATAGCAGGACATCAGCTATAGCTTATTACTAGCTCCACCTATTGGTGTTGGACTGGAATAGCAGAACACCAGCTATATCTTATTAGTAGCGCCATCTATTGGTGTTGGACTGTAATAGCAGAACACCAGCTATAGCTTATCACTGACTCCATCTATTAGTGTTGGACTGGAATAGCAGAACAGCAGCTATAGCTTATTACTGACGCCATCTATTAGTGTTGGACTGGAATAGCAGAACACCAGCTGTAGCTTTTTACTGACGCCATCTATTGGTGTTGGACTGGAATAGCAGAACACTAGCTATAGCTTATTACTAATTAGCTCCATCTATTGGTGTTGGACTGGAATACCAGGACACCAGCTATAGCTTATTACTAACTAGTGCCATCTATTGGTGTTGGCCTGAAATAGCAGAAAACCAGCTATAGCTTATTACTAGCTCCACCTATTGGTGTTGGACTGGAATAGCAGAACACCAGCTATAGCTATTACTGCCGCCATCTATTGGTGTTGGATTGGAATAGCAGGACACCAGCTTTAGCTTATAAATAGCGCCATCTATTGGTGTTGGACTGAAATAGCAGGACATCAGCTACAGCTAATTACTGACGCCATCTATTGGTGTTGGACTGTAATAGCAGAATACCAGCTACAGCTTATTAATAATTAGCTCCATCTATTGGTGTTGTAATGGAATAGCAGGATACCAGCTTTAACTTATTACTAACTAGCGCCATCTATTGGTGTTGGCCTGGAATAGTAGAACCCAAGCTATAGCTTATTACTAGCGTCATCTATTGGTGTTGGACTGGAATAGCAGAACACCAGCTATAGCTTATTACTAGTTCCATCTATTGGTGTTGGACTGGAATAGCAGAACACCAGCTTTAGCTTATTACTGCCGACATCTATTGGTGTTGGATTGCAAAAGCAGGACATCAGCTATAGCTTATTACTAGCTCCACCTATTGGTGTTGGACTGGAATAGCAGAACACCAGCTATATCTTATTAGTAGCGCCATCTATTGCTGTTGGACTGAAATAGCAGAACACCAGCTATAGCTTATCACTGACTCCATCTATTAGTGTTGGACTGGAATAGCAGAACAGCAGCTATAGCTTATTACTGACGCCATCTATTAGTGTTGGACTGGAATAGCAGAACACCAGCTGTAGCTTTTTACTGACGCCATTTATTGGTGTTGGACTGGAATAGCAGAACACTAGCTATAGCTTATTACTAACTAGCTCCATCTATTGGTGTTGGACTGGAATACCAAGACACCAGCTATAGCTTATTACTAACTAGTGCCATCTATTGGTGTTGGCCTGAAATAGCAGAAAACCAGCTATAGCTTATTACTAGCTCCACCTATTGGTGTTGGACTGGAATAGCAGAACACCAGCTATAGCTATTACTGCCGCCATCTATTGGTGTTGGACTGGAATAGCAGGACACCAGCTTTAGCTTATAAATAGCGCCATCTATTGGTGTTGGACTGAAATAGCAGGACATCAGCTACAGCTAATTACTGACGCCATCTATTGGTGTTGGACTGGAATAGCAGAACACCAGCTATAGCTTATTACTGACGCCATCTATTGGTGTTGGACTGGAATAGCAGAATACCAGCTACAGCTTATTAATAATTAGCTCCATCTATTGGTGTTGTAATGGAATAGCAGGACACCAGCTTTAACTTATTACTAACTAGCGCCATCTATTGGTGTTGGCCTGGAATAGTAGAACCCAAGCTATAGCTTATTACTAGCGTCATCTATTGGTGTTGGACTGGAATAGCAGAACACCAGCTATAGCTTATTACTAGTTCCATCTATTGGTGTTGGACTGGAATAGCAGAACACCAGCTATAGCTTATTACTGCCGACATCTATTGGTGTTGGATTGCAAAAGCAGGACATCAGCTATAGCTTTTTACTAGCTCCACCTATTGGTGTTGGACTGGAATAGCAGAACACCAGCTATATCTTATTAGTAGCGCCATCTATTGCTGTGTGACTAAAATAGCAGAACACCAGCTATAGCTTATCACTGACTCCATCTATTAGTGTTGGACTGGAATAGCAGAACAGCAGCTATAGCTTATTACTGACGCCATCTATTAGTGTTGGACTGGAATAGCAGAACACCAGCTGTAGCTTTTTACTGACGCCATCTATTGGTGTTGGACTGGAATAGCAGAACACTAGCTATAGCTTATTACTAATTAGCTCCATCTATTGGTGTTGGACTGGAATACCAGGACATCAGCTATAGCTTATTACTGACGCCATCTATTAGTGTTGGACTGGAATAGCAGAACACCAGCTGTAGCTTTTTACTGACGCCATCTATTGGTGTTGGACTGGAATAGCAGAACACTAGCTATAGCTTATTACTAATAAGCTCCATCTATTAGTGTTGGACTGGAATAGCAGAACACCAGCTGTAGCTTTTTACTGACGCCATCTATTGGTGTTGGACTGGAATAGCAGAACACTAGCTATAGCTTATTACTAACTAGTGCCATCTATTGGTGTTGGCCTGAAATAGCAGAAAACCAGCTATAGCTTATTACTAGCTCCACCTATTAGTGTTGGACTGGAATAGCAGAACACCAGCTATAGCTATTACTGCCGCCATCTATTGGTGTTGGACTGGAATAGCAGGACACCAGCTTTAGCTTATAAATAGCGCCATCTATTGGTGTTGGACTGAAATAGCAGGACATCAGCTACAGCTAATTACTGACGCCATCTATTGGTGTTGGACTGGAATAGCAGAACACCAGCTATAGCTTATTACTGACGCCATCTATTGGTGTTGGACTGGAATAGCAGAATACCAGCTACAGCTTATTAATAATTAGCTCCATCTATTGGTGTTGTAATGGAATAGCAGGACACCAGCTATAACTTATTACTACATAGCGCCATCTATTGGTGTTGGCCTGGAATAGTAGAACCCAAGCTATAGCTTATTACTAGCGCCATCTATTGGTGTTGGACTGGAATAGCAAGACACCAGCTATAGCTTATTACTAGCGCCATCTATTGGTGTTGGACTTGAATAGCAGAACACCAGCTATAGCTTTTTACTGACGCCATCTATTGGTGTTGGACTTGAATAGCAGAACACCAGCTATAGCTTATTACTAATTAGCTCCATCTATTAGTGTTGTACTGGAATAGCAGGATACCAGCTATAGCTTATTAATAACTAGTGCCATCTATTGGTGTTGGCCTGGAATAGCAGAAAACCAGCTATAGCTTATTACTAGCTCCATGTATTGGTGTTGGACTGGAATAGCAGAACACCAGCTATAGCTTATTACTGACACCATCTATTGGTGTTGGACTGGAATAGCAGGACATCAGCTACAGCTAATTACTGACGCCATCTATTGGTGTTGGACTGATATAGCAGAACACCAGCTATAGCTTATTACTGACGCCATCTATTGGTGTTGGACTGGAATAGCCGAACACCAGCTACAGCTTATTAATAATTAGCTCCATCTATTGGTGTTGTAATGGAATAGCAGGACACCAGCTATAACTTATTACTATAGCTTATTACTGCCGCCATCTATTGGTGTTGGACTGGAATAGCAGGACACCAGCTTTAGCTTATAAATAGCGCCATCTATTGGTGTTGGACTGAAATAGCAGGACATCAGCTACAGCTAATTACTGACGCCATCTATTGGTGTTGGACTGGAATAGCAGAACACCAGCTATAGCTTATTACTGACGCCATCTATTGGTGTTGGACTGGAATAGCAGAATACCAGCTACAGCTTATTAATAATTAGCTCCATCTATTGGTGTTGTAATGGAATAGCAGGACACCAGCTTTAACTTATTACTAACTAGCGCCATCTATTGGTGTTGGCCTGGAATAGTAGAACCCAAGCTATAGCTTATTACTAGCGTCATCTATTGGTGTTGGACTGGAATAGCAGAACACCAGCTATAGCTTATTACTAGTTCCATCTATTGGTGTTGGACTGGAATAGCAGAACACCAGCTATAGCTTATTACTGCCGACATCTATTGGTGTTGGATTGCAAAAGCAGGACATCAGCTATAGCTTTTTACTAGCTCCACCTATTGGTGTTGGACTGGAATAGCAGAACACCAGCTATATCTTATTAGTAGCGCCATCTATTGCTGTGTGACTGAAATAGCAGAACACCAGCTATAGCTTATCACTGACTCCATCTATTAGTGTTGGACTGGAATAGCAGAACAGCAGCTATAGCTTATTACTGACGCCATCTATTAGTGTTGGACTGGAATAGCAGAACACCAGCTGTAGCTTTTTACTGACGCCATCTATTGGTGTTGGACTGGAATAGCAGAACACTAGCTATAGCTTATTACTAATTAGCTCCATCTATTGGTGTTGGACTGGAATACCAGGACATCAGCTATAGCTTATTACTGACGCCATCTATTAGTGTTGGACTGGAATAGCAGAACACCAGCTGTAGCTTTTTACTGACGCCATCTATTGGTGTTGGACTGGAATAGCAGAACACTAGCTATAGCTTATTACTAATAAGCTCCATCTATTAGTGTTGGACTGGAATAGCAGAACACCAGCTGTAGCTTTTTACTGACGCCATCTATTGGTGTTGGACTGGAATAGCAGAACACTAGCTATAGCTTATTACTAACTAGTGCCATCTATTGGTGTTGGCCTGAAATAGCAGAAAACCAGCTATAGCTTATTACTAGCTCCACCTATTAGTGTTGGACTGGAATAGCAGAACACCAGCTATAGCTATTACTGCCGCCATCTATTGGTGTTGGACTGGAATAGCAGGACACCAGCTTTAGCTTATAAATAGCGCCATCTATTGGTGTTGGACTGAAATAGCAGGACATCAGCTACAGCTAATTACTGACGCCATCTATTGGTGTTGGACTGGAATAGCAGAACACCAGCTATAGCTTATTACTGACGCCATCTATTGGTGTTGGACTGGAATAGCAGAATACCAGCTACAGCTTATTAATAATTAGCTCCATCTATTGGTGTTGTAATGGAATAGCAGGACACCAGCTATAACTTATTACTACATAGCGCCATCTATTGGTGTTGGCCTGGAATAGTAGAACCCAAGCTATAGCTTATTACTAGCGCCATCTATTGGTGTTGGACTGGAATAACAAGACACCAGCTATAGCTTATTACTAGCGCCATCTATTGGTGTTGGACTTGAATAGCAGAACACCAGCTATAGCTTTTTACTGACGCCATCTATTGGTGTTGGACTTGAATAGCAGAACACCAGCTATAGCTTATTACTAATTAGCTCCATCTATTAGTGTTGTACTGGAATAGCAGGATACCAGCTATAGCTTATTAATAACTAGTGCCATCTATTGGTGTTGGCCTGGAATAGCAGAAAACCAGCTATAGCTTATTACTAGCTCCATGTATTGGTGTTGGACTGGAATAGCAGAACACCAGCTATAGCTTATTACTGACACCATCTATTGGTGTTGGACTGGAATAGCAGGACATCAGCTACAGCTAATTACTGACGCCATCTATTGGTGTTGGACTGATATAGCAGAACACCAGCTATAGCTTATTACTGACGCCATCTATTGGTGTTGGACTGGAATAGCCGAACACCAGCTACAGCTTATTAATAATTAGCTCCATCTATTGGTGTTGTAATGGAATAGCAGGACACCAGCTATAACTTATTACTATAGCTTATTACTGACGCCATCTATTGGTGTTGGACTGGAATAGCCGAACACCAGCTACAGCTTATTAATAATTAGTTCCATCTATTGGTGTTGTAATGGAATAGCAGGACACCAGCTATAACTTATTACTAACTAGCGCCATCTATTGGTGTTGGCCTGGAATAGTAGAACCCAAGCTATAGCTTATTACTAGTGTCATCTATTCTTGTTGGACTGGAATAGCAGGATACCAGGTATAGCTTTTACTAGCGTCATCTATTGAAATAGGACTGAAATAGCAGAACACCACCTATAGCTTATTACTGACTCCATCTATTGGTGTTGGACTGGAATACCAGATCGCCAGCTATAGCTTATTACTAGTGTCATCTATTGGTGTTGGACTGGAATAGCAGAATACCAACTATAACTTATCACTAACGCCATCTATTAGTGTTGGACTGGAATAGAAAAACACTAGCTGTAGCTTATTAATGACGCCATCTAATGGTGTTGGACTGGAATAGAAGAACACCAGCTATAGTTTATTACTGACGCTATCTATTGGTGTTGGACTGGAATAGCCGAACACCAGCTACAGCTTTTTAATAATTAGCTCCATCTATTGGTGTTGTAATGGAATAGCAGGAGACCAGCTATAACTTATTACTAACTAGCGCCATCTATTGGTGTTGGCCTGGAATAGTAGAACCCAAGCTATAGCTTATTACTAGCGCCATCTATTGGTGTTGGACTGGAATAGCAGGACACCAGCTATAGCTTATTACTAGCGCCATCTATTAGTGTTGGACTGGAATAGAAAAACACCAGCTGTAGCTTATTACTGACGCCATCTAATGGTGTTGGACTGGAATAGCAGAACACCAGATATAGCTTATTACTGACACCATCTTTTGATGTGGGACTGGAAAAGCAGAACACCAGCTATAGCTTATTACTGACTCCATTTTGGTGTTGGACTGGAATAGCTTATTACTAGCGCCATCTATTGGTGTTGGACGTGGCATAAGAGACCACCAACTATAGCTTATTACTTACTCCATCTATTGGAGTGGAATAGAACACCAGCTATAGCTTATTACTAGCGCCATCTAATGGTGTTGGACTGGAATAGCAGACCACCAGCTATAGCTTATTACTGACACCATCTATTGGTGTTGGATGTGGAATAGGAGAACACCACCTGCAGGTTCTAACACCTGCACCATCCAGTGTTTAGCTTAATTCATAAACAATTAAAGCTGTAATGCCTACTAGTCCCCCAAGCTCTTTCTATTACAGTACATAAAAATGTATGATTCATACTATCAGATATAATATAATCTATTGATCTCATCATTATTGATCAAACTCTATTCCAAGTTATTTTTTACACCAACTGTAAAAAGAAGCAACCACTCAGCTTGTGACCTCCCCTCCCCCCTCTGTAACAGAGAAGGAGAACGATCATCACCAGCAATCAGCCCCTGCAATGAAGCAGAACTGAGAGCTCACTTCACGCTCAGGAGAGATCACTGCAGCTCCTCCTCGTGGTTGGGGAGTTTGGACACTTTAGAGCACATTTCTCAAGTTACACACTATAGAAATGATCCCTGAAAGTATAGTCTTAACCTATTCATTGCTGCCATGGCCGTACAGGCTGTACGGGGTCCCCTTTCATATTGTGGAGAATTCTAATATTATATAAAATTCATAGTCATTACAGGAAATTAAAGACATTCCAAACTTATAACATGAAGACTCAACATTGAGTCCTTTCCACTATATAACTATACATATATGAACGTATTAACTGCTCTCAGGAAAATTTGCAAACTCTCCACCTACCAACCAATAGTAGAGCAGATTACATCCGGATGTGGGCGGAGTCAAGCCCCTCTAGAAGTGCAGACTGAAGGCACGTCATTGGGTACAGTTTGGCATTCATGACTATGGCCAAGTGGCTTTAACCACAATATGCTTCCTCTGCGATCTAAGGCTGGAAACCTACGGACCCAGAGGTGTGTGTTGTGTGTGTTTTTGTTGTTGTGTGTGTTGTTGTTGTGTGGTGTGGTGTGGTGTGGTGGTGTGTGTGTGTGTGTGTGTGTGCGTGTACGTGTGTGTGTGTGTGTGTGTGTGTGCGTGTGCGTGTACCCGTGTCTGCTTGTGTCCAAGTCTGTCTGTGTGTATTCGTGCATACGTCTGTTACTGTACGTGTTACCTTAAGTGCAGGTGCAGTGCTGGGGAACTCCAATCCGGTCAAACATCAGTACAAAATATCCATAGAAGAATGCAGGATCACCACCAACGCGTGTTTCGCTGAGGTACTGTTGCTTTCTCAAAAAGGAAGATCCTAATGGCGAATCCCTGTAGGTTTAAATAGCCTCTCCATTAACTGTAATCCCCGGCCGGTGTGATGTACTACGGCTGAGACGGAAGACATCATGCTCAGAAAAAGTGCCTCCCATTAAATGTAAGGGGCGGGTGGAATCAGAATAATCTCAGAGGTACTGCCTAGGGGTGGACTAGAGCAGGATCAAGTGTTACAGGGGACGCGTCGCTCCAGCAACCACAGAGCACGTGTCAACAGTCAGATCAGGTGGAAAGTATACATCACGGCCAGGATCGGAACATACCCGTCCTATAGCTTGTGAGGAGGTCAGTGTGCCAAATTACAATGCACCGCCCATTACCCTGATAGGGAAATGCAGGTAGGAAAGGGGGAGGCATAAAACTAGGGTGATGATCAGGACAAATGGTGTCCCGGTTTTCCTGGAAGTCCCGCCCTGTGGCCAGGCCGGAACAAGCATGCGTGACGTCAGAGACGCATCACCCCGGCAACCACACGGCCCATCACAACAACCCGACCAGGCAGGGAGAGTGCTCTGTGGCTGAACCCTAAGCAGACCCACCCTGCCTACAAAAGACCATGCCGCCGAATATGCGCGAGCGCTCCCAGGGACGCGTCATCCAGGGAACCGCACATCCGCAGCACGGCTGTCGACAGGGAGAGAATATCGGGGAAATAGAAAGTAAATGCACGGTAAATTAAGCACGGTATATGAACATATCTAAAATTATTAAAGATATATAAGCTTGATATTGAAAGGTAAGAGATGTTATGGGAACTAAAACACATTAAAAAATCAAAGAAGAATCAATTGCAGTTATATGACATTGCTATATGTAAAGCATCATTCCTGTTATGAGTCCTGCTTCTCATAATTCGTGTTCTCCTTTGTCCATCTCTGGCACTCTGTTGCAAGCGTTCTGTTGGTCCCAGATCGCTATAGCGCTGGTGAATAAGCTCTGAACGCTGATTGGTCGTGGGTGACGTCGCGCCACGTGGAGAACGCTGATTGGTCGCGGGTGACGTCGCTCCACGTGGAGAACACTGATTGGTCGTGGGTGATGTCGCCCCTGATGCGATGTCACATGTCTCTGACGCTCTGGTTGCTGATTGGCTATCCATCTTGGAGGAGGCACAGAGTCTATATAAAGCCCTGACACACGTTGTTCAGCGTTCACTCGTCTTGGTCCATGCATAGGAGTAGACGCTCCATGCTTGTTCCTTCCCTGCACCTTTACTGTCACAAGTAGGTGAGTGCTATCAGTAGGATAGCGTTCTAGTACTCTGCAGCATAGCTGCTGTCCGTATCCTCGCACACTAGTGGAGTGGACTTAGGCAGGTTCTTGCTGCATGTGGCCATGCTGGGACTTGTTGTTCCACTACAGCTCTTAGTTCATAGAGCTTGTCTTTGTCGCTAGCAGTTGGCTAGTAGACATTAAGTATCCTCTTGTGCTCTTGCACAAATTATCTCATATTGTCTCTGTGAACATTAACGGAGACATTACATAGCACACTCTGTGTGAGAGCGGCGTTACGCTTGTTATAACTCATACATCCTCTGTGAGTTAACAGAGGTACCTGTCATTGTGTGTGGTTACGGTTAGTGACCACACGTTTATGTAGAGCTCTGTGCAGTTAAACAGACTCTACTACATCCCTTTTGGTTACTTTTGTAGTCTCCATTAGTTGTTTAGCATATCCCTCATTTGCATTTATGCTAATTCGTTAGTCGCTGTGATTTAAACAGTGTACGCTGTCTTTGGCCTTAGTGCCACTGTGACGGAACAGTGTCAGTACTGCTTCTGTGGTACAAGTTCCCCTATATATATATATATCTATATATATATATATATATATCTATATATATATATATATATATATATATATATATATCTATATATATATATAGATATATATCTAGAACATCAATCCCATAATTATAACAACATATATCCTAATACAGCATATAAAAATAATACATAACTGCAGATATACATAGCCTCAAAGTATAAATAGACAGAGAGGATATATGTTCTTGAGGTTTTCGTCAAATTCAATCCCAATGATGTGGAGTTGAAGATCATTCATTGGAAACCCCATATGTCATAGCACACTTGCAATCATAAAGCAGAGGTGTAACTAGGCTTTCCAGCACCCGGGGCAAGAGTTCAGTTTGGCGCCCCCATGTGACCAATTATTCATATGTGATTTGCACACTTACAGTCACATGATGACGAGCTGCTCTTAATAATTCACCTGATGTTCAAAGAGAAACGTAGGAAGAAAAGCTAATTGTCACATGTCGGTATGAAACTCATATATGAGTGGAGGGGCCATATGATGACTACTAGAACCAGAAGTAGAGCTGAATCCTGACAGGGAGTATATTACATGCTGCTAGGATTGGGTTAAACTGTTTAATTTTTTTTAAGTAAAGGGCTTCTCCAGGTTTGATATAAAAATCTGCAGTCACTCTGTGTCACTCTGTGACTGCAGACTTCTGAATTCTCACACTGCACACTGTCAGGATTCTCTGGTGCCGGCAGTGAGAGGTCACGAAACTGCAAGTATGCGATTTACATACATATGGTCACATGCCAATAAAAATGAATTGAATAAGGCCGGACACGTGAAATCAGTGGGGGGATATTATAGGCAGTTCTGCGGGTATACATCACTGGGGGTTATAGGCAGTTTTGGGGGTTTATAGCACTGTGGTGGGGGGATATTATAGGCAGTTCTGCGGGGTATTCAGCACTGGGGGGTTATAGACAGTTCTGGGGGTATATAGCACTGTGGTGGGGGGATATTATAGGCAGTTCTGCGGGTATACATCACTGGGGGGTTATAGGCAGTTTTGGGGGTATATAGCACTGTGGTGGGGGGGATATTATAGGCAGTTCTGCGGGGTATTCAGCACTGGGGGGTTATAGACAGTTCTGGGGATATATAGCACTGCGGTGGGGGGATATTATAGGTAGTTCTCCAGGGTATACATCACTGGGGGGGTTATAGGCAGTTCTGGGGGTATATAGCACTGCGGTGGGGGGATATTATAGGCAGTTATGCGGGGTATACATCACTGGGGGGTTATAGGCAGTTCTAGGGGTATATAGCACTGCGGTGGGGGGATATTATAGGGTATAGGGATATCCAGGGTATACAGCACTGTGGGTGACAGGACATACAGCTCGGCGGCTCATTTCTTCCTCTGTGCGTTGAGCCTAGAATGTATGGGCTCCTTCCAGGTAATGGGCGTGACCAGCTTCATGACAAATTAAGTCATACCTGGACGGAGCCCATACATTCTATCATCTACCATCATCTGTGGGATGGCAGGGCAGGGCAGTGCACGGTGTGTGCTAGCTCTGCCCACAGACAAACTTAACCCCTACACAGCGGTGAAGGCTGCATTCAGGTGTGGATCTAAGAGTCTGCAGCTGTCGGCATGAGCGCTGCCTGGGGGCCCCTGAACTCGGCCGCAGCATACATCACTGTCCTTGCTGAAAGGTGCACGCGGGTCCCGACAGCGCCCCCCACCCTGACACTGCGGCCGGGGCACGTGCACCCCCAGCCCCCCCCCCTAGTTACGCCCCTACATAAAGGTATGGATAAATTACCACTAGAGGGATATATTCGCCACCAGCTAAGCAATTGAATCCGAGGTAGAGAAAAGACTACTTAAAACTAGAGTGGAGCGATGTTCAAGTCGAACGGTTCGCCAATTTCATGTTCGAGTGATTTTGGGGGGTGTTCAAGTCGTCCGACGAACTCGAACAATTTGCTTAAAGTTCGGCAGTTCGAGTTACGTTTGAGAACGGTTCAATCACCAAAAGCGTGGCTTTTCACAGTATGTATGTGCGCACGTTGTGTATCTGCATGTGTCCTGTGTCCCCAGCACAATCCCTCTCTCTTTCCTACTCACCGATCACGGGTGCCTCGCTGCACGGCTGTCACAAATCTCCGGCGGCTTTTCCTCTTTTGAAAATGGCTGCCCCTTCATTATTCAATCAGGTATTCCGTGACTTCCCCGCCCACCGGCGCCCATGATTGGTTGCAGTCAGACACGCCCCCACGATGAGTGACAGCTGTCTCACTGCAACCAATCACAGCCGCCGGTCCCCCCCAATTTTGATACCAGCCAGGATAAAGCCACATGGCTGGAGGCTGGTATTGTCAGGATGAAGAGCACCTTGTTATGGGGAGCCCACCACCCTAACAATATCACCCAGCAGCCGCCCAGAATTTCCGCATCCATTAGATGCAGCAGTCCCGGGACTCTTCCCAGCTCATCCCGAATTGCCCTGGTGCGGTGGCAATCGGGGTAATAAGGAGTTAATCATGGCAGGTGTCTCCCCGAGATATCTTCCATGATTAACCTGTAAGCGAAAGTAAATAAACACACACAACGGAAAAATCCTTTATTTGTAATAAAAGACAAAAAAGCACCTCATTTACCTCTTTATTAATCCCCAGCAACAATCCAGGTCCGAAGTAAGCCACACTACACTGTTAGCTTTACTACATGAAGATGACAGGGAGCCCCGTAGAACACGAGCGCTCTGTGTCCTCTCCACGCAGCACCTGAAGTGAGCCGCACTGTCACCGGGGACTTAACTCTGCAATGCAGAGGTCAAGATAACCAAATTTTCCTATGTTTCTCATTAGAGGCAGTGGCTCAATGATTAGAGCTACTGCCTCGGGACCCTTACTTCACGAGTTCAAGTCCTGGTTGCCCCGGTAAAGAATTTAATCTATTTTTAATTATAATTATTATTTATTTATAATTTAAGGGAGGAGCCGGACATCATCTGTGAGCTGTGAGCCACACCTCTAAAATCGGAGCAGTTCACGGAATGAGGCTGCATTGCTCTCTCCTCTCACTCCACTCTCTCTCTTCTCTCTCTCCTCTCTCCCTCTTCTCTCTCTCTTTTCTCTCTCTCATCTCTCTCTCTCACTCTTTTTCTCTCTTTCTCTCTCTCTCTTATTCTCTCTTTCTCTCTCTTTCTCTCTCTTTTTCTCTCATTCGCTCTCTTTTTCTCTCTTTTTCTCTCTTTCTCCCTCTCCGCTTCTTTCTCTCTTCTCTCGCTCTCTTCTCTCTCTCTTCTCTCTCTTCTCTCCTCTTCTCTCCTCTTCTCTCTTCTTCTCTCTTCTTCTCTCCTCTTCTCTCTCTCTTCTCTCTCTCTCTTCTCTGTCTCCTCTCTCTCCTCTCTCTCTTTTCTCACTTCTCTCTCTCTTCTCTCCTTTTCTCTCCTCTTCTCTCTCTTCTCTCTCCTCTCTCTTCTCTCTCCTCTCCTCTCTCTCTCTTCTCTCCTCTTCTCTCCTCTTCTCTCTCTCTTCTCTCTCCTCTCTCTCTCCTCTCTCTTCTCTCTTTTCTCTCTTTCATCTCTCTCCCCTCTCTCTTCTCTCTCTCTCTTTCTCCATCTTCTCTCTCCTCTCTCTCTTCTCTCCTCTTCTCTCCTCTTCTCTTTTCTCTCTCTCCTCTCTCTCTTCTCTCCTCTTCTTTCTCTCCTCTCTATCTCTTCTCTCTCTCCTTTCTCACTTCTCTCTCTCTCTTCTCTCCTCTTCACTCTCTTCTCTCTCATCTCTCTCTCTCTCTTTTCTCTCTCTCCTCTCCTCTCTTTCTTCTCTCCTCTTCTCTCCTCTTCTCTCTCTCTTCTCTCTCCTCTCTCTCTTCTCTCTCTTCTCTCTCTTCTCTCTCCTCTCTCTTTCCTCTCTCTCTTCTCTCTCTTCTTTCTCTCTTTCTCCTCTTCTCTCTCCTCTCTCTCTTCTCTCTCTCCTCTCTCTGTTCTCTCTCTTCTCTCTCTATCTCTTCTCTCTCTTCTCTCTCTCTCCCTCTCTCTTATCTCTCCTCTCTCTCTTCTCTCCTTTTCCCTCCTCTACTCTCTCCCTCCTCTCTCTCTTTCCTTTCTTCTCTTTCTCCCTCTCTCTCATCTCTTTTCTCTCTCTTTACTCTCTCTTTTCTCTCTCTCAGACCTGGCGATGATCAGCTGATGCGGTCACCTGACGGAATCAGCTAACATTATAAGTCGAGCGGTGAGGCCATCTTTTTACCGCCAGGCCGGCTAAACTATCAGCTGCTGCTGTCGGACAGGAGTCTGCACAGAAGTGTGTAGTTTGTGGGTTTTTTTGCACTGATGCATCAGCTGATTGTATAAAAGCCGTTTATACAATCAGCTGCTGTGTCATGTGATTCAGGCCCTTGAACCTGACACATCATCTGATCGCTTTGCCTTCCAGCAAACCGATCAGATGATTTTGGAACTGGATTGGACGGCGCGGGACCCTTGACCCAGGATTACTGCGGAGTGGGGTTTTTATTTCAATAAAGATGGAGTCACTAATTGTGTTGTGTTCTAATAAAAATATTTTTCTGTGTGTTGTGTTTTTTTATCTGTACTAGAAATTCATGGTGGCCATGTCTAATATTGGCGTGACGCCATGAATTTTGGGCTTAGGGCCAGTTGATATTACACAGCTAGCCCTAACCCCATTATTACCAAGCGAGCCACCAGTCACCAGGGCAGCTGGAGAGATGGATACAGCGCCAGAAGATGGCGCTTCTATGAAAGCACCATTATCTGGGGCGGCTGCGGACTGCAATTCGCAGCAAGGGTGCCCAGAAGGCTTGTGCACCCTACGCTGCGGATTCCAATCCCCAGCTGCCTAGTTGTACCTGGCTGGACACAAAAATTGGGCGAAGCCCATGTCACTTTTTTTTAATTATTTCATGAAATTCATGAAATAATTAAAAAAAAGGGCTTTCCTATATTTTTGGTTCCCAGCCGGGTACAAAAACTCCTGCATACAGTCCTGGATGGAGTATGCTCAGCCTTGTAGTTCTGCAGCTGCTGTGTGCTGTCTGTCTGTATGGAGGAGAGCAGACAGCAGCTGCAGAACTACAAGGCTCAGCATGCTCCATTCACTAGTGTATGCAGGAGAGCAGACAGCAGCTGCAGAAGTATAAGGCTCAGCATACTCCATCCAGGACTGTATGCAGGAGTTTTTTGCCCCCCCCCCCCAAAAAATGACGTGGGCTTCGCCATATTTCTGTATGCTAGCCAGGTACAACGGCTGCCCCTAACCCCCAGCTGCCTATTTGTACCCGGCTGGGAACTAAAAAAATAGGGAAGCCCTTTTTTTTAATTATTTCATGAATTTCATGAAATAATTAAAAAAAAAATCGACATGGGTTTCGCCCCATTTTACTGTCCAGCCAGGTACAACTAGGCAGCTGGGGATTGGAATCCACAGCACAGGTTGGCCCGAGCTTTCTGGGCGCCTCTGCTGCGAATTGTAGTCCACAGCCGCCCCAAAATCTGGCGCTGTATCCAACTCTTCCAGCAGCCCTGAAACTGGGTGGCTTGCTGGGTAATAATGAGTTAATATTAGCTTTGTTTTACTAGCTAGTATTAAGCCAGAGATTCTTAATGTCAGGCAAGTTTGACCCGGCTATTAAGAATCTCCAATAAAGGGTTAAAAAAAAGACACCACACAGAGAAAAAATACTTTAATAGAAATAAATACACAGACACACTTAGAGACTCCATGTTTATTACTCCCTCTCAGCCCTCCACGATCCTGGTCTTCTGTCTTCTTTCTCCTTCAACCCATGCAGCGCTGCTACATCAGACAGCACTGCATGGGAGGAAGACGGTTATCCAACGGGCCTCAATCGGGGCCAGACGTTTCTTCAGATTTCCTCCCCTAGATCCACCATGGACAATGTTAATCCCTCGTATCATAAGACCAGAGGAGTTACACCCACAAAATTTCTTGAAGTTCCAGGGAAGTGTTTTCAAGAGGCTAGCATCAGTAATGTTACGGGGGTGCTGTCTGATATGTTATAGATGGAAAATAATCAGCCGGCCAGGGTCCACCGTGCGGTGATATTAGACCACTGCCAACAATAAACAGAATTAAAGTAGTGTCCGTAAGTTCAAAGAGATACGTAAATTAGAATATATGTTAATTAAGGTAGTACACTATTAAACTTATATCGACTACTGGACACGATGGTATAAAAGGAAGTGAACCTCTGTTACGTCACAGAGGTAAGGCTGGTTTCACATTTGCGTTGTTTTGATGCAAATGTGACGCCCTGGACCCCAGGGGTCACAGAATACCATCACATACACACACACACCCCCTCCCCTGGTAGGGAACATCCGTCAAAAAAAACCCTTGTTGCCTCCTCCAGGGTCTGATGTCCACACCAGGTGGGGCGGAGCCAGGTGTTTGGCCCCACCCACCGAGGAGTTCACAGGCCTAGAGGCGGGAAAAGTTAGAAAGTCAAGTTCAGGAGTGGAGTGAAGGAGTTCAGTTGGTGTAGAGGAGTAGTGGAGTTGGAGGTTGAAGTGGAGAGACTCTGTGTCTCTGGGTCGGAGCCCAGGCACAGTCAGCAAGGTCGGCAGACGGTGGTGGCCATCTGCAGGAGTTATTGGACGTCTGCGGAACCGTAGGACCGGGGTCGGGCGGTGGCCCGCCAGTACCGAACCGAGGAGCGGAGTGAAGCTAAGCACCAAGGCAGGGTACTCAGACCCCGACTAGGCTCGGAAGCCGCCGTAACGGTCAAATTCTCTGATTGCGGTCTGGACCTCAGGGGTTGATTCCCACCCAAGTCCCGTCAGAAGGCAACAGCCCAACCCGTCCGGATAAGAGCCACCGCCAACGGCCAGAGATCCAAGGGCCAGTGCCTGCGGGCAAAACGGGCTCTCCCGACACGTACAAGCCAGGGAGCGGACCACCTGTGGGAATCCATAGGGGTCAAACACTTACACACAGGTGCAGGGAAAGACAGCCGCCATCAACCCGTCCAGGGAGAGTGAAGATGCCGCAGCCGACTGCGGGCCCCGTCCATCCAGCCGTTTGGTTTACCAGAGACTCTGTCATTGACTACCTGAGTGAGTACACCAGTGCCATCCGGCACAGCTCTGCACCGTAACGCTGCCCTGCATCCGCGCTGCCTCCCCACATCGGCACCTGCACCTATCCCCTACTCACTAATCCCCAACCGGGGCCCTGGGACCAACAGCCCCTACCTATGGAGGGGCCAACAGATCAGCTGCTCTCCGCCATCGCTCCCGGGAACCCCCATCACCAGCAGCGGTGGTGCCCACCATCACCACAACCCCGTGGGTGGCGTCACAACCGACATCCCACCACCAAACCGGTTGCTGTATCCTGGATCTTGGGAGTGGCACTTGAGATCAGCGGCTTGTTTTTTAAATGACTGGTCGGAGGAACAAATCCACCTAATCCTTAAGAATTGGCCGGTCGGGATGGCATGTATGGTAGCTGGAGCATGGGCTGATGATGCATGCAGCAGGGCATTTACTGAAGTGGACTTTCGATGTACGCTAGTCTGTATAAACGATAAAGGGTCCACTTCGATGTTGATATCTAAAAAGTCAATTCACCTGCTGCTATGCTTATAGGTTAACTTGATGTTAAAGTCGTTGATGTTTAGTTGACCCATAAATGCATCAAGCTGCTCCACTGTGTCCTGCCAAAAGAAATTAAGATGGTAGTCTATAATTTACAAATTGGGTCACACAAGCCCTCCATGCTTGACACGATAGGACGCCCTGGAGGACTGAGAGCATCTTTATGGATCTTGGGTAACAAGTAAAAGATGGGTACCTTTCGATATTTAGTGGAGAGCACTTCCACCATTTTTTTATTAATTATGCCACTCTCACATGCGCCTCCAAGATCCTCAATAATTTGCGTGAGAACAGCTTCAAAGGATTGTACGATAATTTAGTATAGGTACTTTTGGTACATTTTGGTTTAATGACGTTTTCATTATAATTGCTCAGCTCATTAAGAGCCAATCTTTGTCTATGAGTTAAGTTATCGCCCTGCCTCTTGGCTGGAATTTGTTTAAGCTCATCAATCACCAGTCGGGTGAAAACCTCAACTGCAGGGTATATGGACAAAGGGGGGAATTTAGTAGACTTGGGTAGTAGTAACTTGGGGAACACACCTGTAGAGACACTGGACTATTCAAGCAGCAGATCCTCCAAGACCTGTAAGGCCTCCCTTTCAGCAGGACTATCCATCCCCATGTTATCTCATCTGTGATGAAGTTTCTTCAGAATTATCTTGCGTGCGAATAAATGAATGTCTTTTAATGCTGAAAAAAAGTCAAAATGATTGGTTGGGGAAAACGTTAGACCCCTGGATCAATGGTCAATGAAGACATGGAAACGGATTGCCCACGAGAAAGGGTCCTGGTACGACAGCCCGTATGTGATTTTGAGTGCCATTTATATACTGTTGCATTGGTATAATCCAAAAGATCTCTATTGAACTTTTTTAGTTTTTGGCCACTAATTTCCTTCTCCAATTTGGAAAGATCTTGCTCAATCTCCGCTTCCATCTTGACAATACATTCAGCCGAACAATTTTTGATGGACCTCTCCAATTCCTCCAGTTCTGCCTCCATGGTGGTCGGGGATGCACTATTATGGTCCTTTAGCAAAGACAACAAACCCCTAGAGCAAACATGAGCTAGAGACTCCCACTTTTCACGGAAAGAGGTGTCCTCCACCGGGAAGGGAGGGAATATCTGGACACGTAGCCCACGGGGGATCATGTCTTTGTCCAAATACCGAGCTAATAAAGCGCGGTTCCAGCATATTTTGAACCTTTTTTTAAGAAGTTCCTTATATTTTAAAATAGTTGCTTCATAATTAAGTGGGTCAACATCACTATTCGTGCTGTTGCGGTGATCGTTCAGGACGTCATCAAAACGTGCGTGCCACACCTGATCACGAGCGCTGAAATCCATACTCAATTGAGAATACAGTGTGAAAAACACAGAAAGAGATATTATGAGAACATTTCTCAAAAAATGAGCCATTAAGGGACACGGTGTCAGTGTGAATACAGGTAAATCCGTGTCTGCACTACTCAAGAAGTAATCAAAATACAAAATGTATTATTCCTGATCACACACAACAACAAAAAACAATATCACAGAATAAAATTTACCAGGAGATATAGAGGGAGTACAAGATGTATGGCAGACCATTAAATGACAGGTGGTAAAAAATCCCATTAACCCCTCATCAATCCACAAGGTCCTACTGGGTTAGATATAATAAAACACCCAGGATAAGGTTCCTTCAACCCTTATCCTGGGTGTTGTATTATATCTAACCCACCTGTCATTTAATGGTCTGTCATACATCTTGTAGTCCCCCTATATCTCCTGGTAGATTTTATTCTGTGATATTGTCTTTTGTTGTGTGTGATCAAGAATAATACATTTTGTATTTTACACAATTACTCGCATTTCTCCTGGTTTTTGATTAATTCTTGAGTAGTGCAGACACGGATTCAGCTGTATTCACACTGACAACGTGTCCACCTTAATGGCTTATTTTTTGAGAATTTTTCTCATAATACGCCATCTATTGGTGTTGTACTAGAATAGCAGAACACCAGCCATAGCTTATTACTAGCGCCATCTATTGGTGTTGGACGTGTAATAGGAGATCACCAGCTATAGCTTATTACTGACTCCATCTATTGGTGTTGGACTGAAATAGCAGGACATCAGCTACAGCTTATTACTGACGCCATCTATTGGTGTTTTGGACGTGGAATAGGAGAACATCAGCTATAGCTTATTATTGACTCCATCTATTGGTGTTAGATGTGGAATAGAACACCAGCCATAGCTTATTACTAGCGCCATCTAGTGGTGTTGGACTGGAATAGCAGGACACCAGCTATAACTTATTACTGACTCCATCTATTGGTGTTGGATGTGGAATAGGAGAACACCACCTGCAGGATCTAACACCTGCACCATCCATTGTTTAGCTTAATTCATAACCAATTAAAGCTGTAATGCCTACTAATCCACCAAGCTCTTTATATTACAGTACATAAAAATGTATGATTCATACTATCAGATATAATATAATCTATTGATCTCATCATTATTGACCAAACTCTATTCCAAGTTCTTTTTTACACCAACTGTAAAAAGAAGCAACCACTCAGCTTGTGATCTCCCCTCCCCCCTCTGTAACAGAGAAGGAGAACGATCATCACTAGCAATCAGCCCCTGCAATGAAGCAGAACTGAGAGCTCACTTCACGCTCAGGAGAGGTCACTGCAGCTCCTCCTCGTGGTTGGGGAGTTTGGACACTTTAGAGCACATTTCTCAAGTTACACACTATAGAAATGATCCCTGAAAGTATAGTCCTAACCTATTCTTTGCCACCATGGCCGTACAGGCTGTACGGGGTCCCCTTTCATATTGTGGAGAATTCTAATATTATATGAAATTCATAGTCATTACAGGAAATTAAAGACATTTCAAACTTATAACATGAAGACTCAACATAGAGTCCTTTCCACTATATAACTATACGTATATGAACGTATTAACTGCTCTCAGGAAAATTTGCAAACTCTCCACCTACCAACCAATAGTAGAGCAGATTACATCCGGATGTGGGCGGAGTCAAGCCCCTCTAGAAGTGCAGACTGAAGGCACGTCATTGGGTACAGTTTGGCATTCATGACTATGGCCAAGTGGCTGTAACCACGATATGCTTCCCCTGCGATCTAAGGCTGGAAACTAGTGATGGGCAGTCCGGCTCTTTTTGGTGATCTGGTTCCCATGGCTCAGCTCACCAAAAAGAGCCGGATCTTTCAGATTGTTCTCGGCTCCTTATTAAATATGTGTTCACCCCAGGTGAACACATATTTAAGATTATAGTAACGCCGCAAAAACCCAGCCCACCCATGGCTAAACCCCACCCACTTACAAGTGACTAATTAGGTTGTTGAGTAGGCGGAGTTTTGCCACGGGTGGGCGGGGTTTCAGCGGCAAAAAGAGCCATTTAGATATTCTAGTGGCTCTCATTGGTGATCCGACTCCTGTCAGTCACAGCTGGGAGCCGGATCTTTGTGTCGGATCGTTCACGACTGACACATCACTACTGGAAACCTACGGACCCGGAGGTGAGTGTGTATGTGTGTGTGTATATATATATCCGTGTCTGCTTGTGTCCAAGTCTGTCTATGTGTATCCGTGCATACGTCTGTTTCTGTATGTGTACATTTGTATCCATGTGTGTGTTTTTACGTGTCTGCATGTGTATGTGTTCGTGTGTGTGTGTGAATCTGTGTCTGCTTGTGTTCATGTGTATGTGTCCATGTGTGTGTATCTGTGTCTGTGTGTGTCCATGTGCCTGTGTGTGTTTTTATGTGCTGGTCTCCCCTTGCTGGCTGCCTGCAGTGTTTTCTCTGGCTGGTCTCCCCGAGATCAGTGATTGTTTTGTTTTGTTGGTCTACTAGGCATTGCTCCCACCCAGCCAGAATTGTACTTCACACTGATGAGGGGCAATTCTCCTAAACAGCTGTCTGTGGATGTATACCTGGCCTTGGTATTTCCCTTGTCATATCTTTAAACTTGTCAAAAAGTTGGATATGGACTAAAAGGGCCACTTAATATGGTGGTTATGGTGGTCTCCTAAAAAAAGTCACCCCTTGGCTGGGCCGTTCCCAGAGGGATATCTGGCTGGTTTCTGTGTTGAGATTCCTAACAGAGGCTCTACGGACCTTTTTGATTTGTGTGTGTCTCTGTGTATCCTTGTCCGTCAAAAGGGAAACTGGAGAAAAACAGGTTTCTTTGCCGTGCTGAAGACCATAAACATCAGTATCAGATAAACAATTCTTTTATTTCATGCCTACGCGTTTCGGAGACCTCAACTGTCTCCTTCTTCAGGGAAAGGAACTTTACAGAAACCAAGGGAGTACCTTTTATAGAGAGGTTTACAGAAAAAAGGTAAGAACTGAAGAATAGTGTATTATTCAAAACACGTGATGAGTTTAACATAAGTAATAATAAAAAAAATAATAAAAATTATATATATATATATATATATATATATATATATATATATATATATATATAAAACCGCAATATTGAAATTAGAAACACACATACTTGGAGCGCCATAGAAGATACATTTTCGGTAGGCATGAAAATTAGATCAGAAACATATTTTCAGTATTTGTATCTTTTTCAATCAGTATTTTTTCAATTAGTATTTTTTCTTATGTATATAAGAGCTCAGGCCACTGGGTATAACATAAAAAACACTTTATAATACTCACCTAGAAGGTCGCTTCGGTGCATAACGGTCGGATGGCTGGCGCCGTTCTCCGGGACAGGCGTTTCCCCTTTCAGCCATCTTGGTCTTCCTTATTCTGAAGCCGCTGTGCATGACACGTCTACATCATACACACTCACTGGCATTGAGGTCCTGCGCAGGCGCACTTTGATCTGCCTTGCTCAGGGCAGATCAAAGTATTGTAGTGCGCAGGCACCGGTCCCGGAGAACGACGCCACCCATCCGACCGTTGTGCACCAAAGCGACCTTCTAGGTGAGTATTAGAGCTCATGCACACGTAACTGCTGAATATTCTGCAGCAATTTGACAGCACTTGTGTGCTTCAAATTGCTGTAGAAACACTGCATAATGGATTTGTGACGCCCTGGCCTATCAGGTCGTCACAGGTTATTGTGATAGGGTTATCTGCCCTTCTGCACGGTATCGGCATCCTCCTTGGTTACGGATCCCTGTCTGTTGGTGTTGCTAAGAGCCAAGCCAGTCAAAATCCTAGGAACACTTTGCACCACACCCACCAGACACGCCATTGGGGGAACTGAAGGGAATAGGGCAACCCACTTGGGGGGTTGGTAAGGGGAAGTGAGAAGTGTCAGAAGAAGAAGAAGAAAGGGAAGTGAAGTGTGAGGAGAGGAGAGAGGAGGTCAGGAGCTGGGCTCCTTGTAGAATACTAGGTGGCAGACGTTGGTCTGGGCCTGGTAGGAACTAGAACCCCGGTCGCAGGGGATCGTGTCAAAGGGCACGGATCTGCTGAGGAGGGCAGCCGGTGGCCTTGAGCAATCTCCAGGCAGGGGCCAAGGCACGACGGGATACGTGGACCATAGGCCGGGAAGTAGCTTCACGCAGCCCGGTAATTTACCCGACGGGGGTGAAGTCTTCAGGATTCATCCCTCACACGCTCCAAAATAGGGGTACTAGCGCACCGATGGGATTGGACTTTCCCAAACACAGTCCAGAAAATTCCAAGCGTGAACCCTGAGAGCAAGCTCACTCCGTTAGCCATACGGGTGAGCGGGACCCGACTAGTTCCACACTACAGGGTCCAACTAGTGAAGAAGGTGCCACGGAAAAGGTCACAGGCTAGCAAGCAACACCAAGGGCACGGATCCCAGCGTGCTCCCTCCTTGCTGCAGCGGAGTTCAGAATTCTTGTTTACAAGTTGTTGGTGTCAGTATTCTTGGACTGAGTGAGTACGCAGAAACCCTTTCCTCCCCAACGGTACCCCTTCACCACCATCACCGGGCTCCCGGGGCAAAAAACCCCTCCGTGGGTTAAACATCTTGCTGCCTCACCATTGCAACCGGGTGTCCCTAACAGCAGTGGTGGTACCTTATCGTACCACGCACTGTGGGTGGCGTCACAAACTTCTAATCCCACTGTACATAGCAGCCCTCCTTTTCATCGAGTGGCCGCGCAACCCCCTGGGTCCGGAGACCCCTTGAGCCACCGCGGATCCGGATCCGAGCAGCGGCCCGGCTGCTGGCACGGGGTCGGCACACCTCCAGTTTTTTTGTAGAAAAAAGCCGATTTCATGCGCTTTGGCTGCTGCCCCCACCATAGACAGAGTGGGAGCTGCATCCATAGCGCATGGAATAATTGACATGCTTATTTTATGAACGCACGGATTTGGGGCAAAATTTGAGCACCTAAATCGTCGCGTTCATAAAAGCAACGTGCGCACGTACCATGCACAATCTTCATAGATTGTGCAAGAGACGTAGGACGCATGCATTTACGCTGCAGTGCAATACGCAGCGTAAATGCATGCAATAACGCAACATGCGCATGAGCCCAAATAAAGTATTTTTTATGTTGTACCCAGTGGCCTGGGTCCTTATATACAGCATGTTAGAATGCTGTATATAAGAGCCCAGTGGTGGTGCCAACAGCTTATAGCCCAAAAAAATGGTGACAGGTTCCCTTTAATGAACCCCTCTACAGTAAGCTCTAAAGAAGACACATGGACAACAAATGAGGAAAGTGAACGAATAACATCCTAGATGACTTGGGGAGAAGAAACTGCAACAACAAAGTTTCTCCAGATTGTGACATTGCACTCACTGAATTTGATGGGGATTACTCACTTTGTTGTGATGTGAGGTAAGGCCGTTTTACACGCTGCGACATCGCTAGCAATTGCTAGCGATGTCGCGTGCAATAGCACCTGCCCCCGTCGTTGTAACGATATGTGGTGATCGTTGCCGTAGCGAGCAATTATCGCTACGGCAGCGTCACACACACATACCTGTGCAGCGACGTCGCTGTGACCAGCGAACCGCCTCCTTTCTGAGGGAGCGGTTCATTCAGCGTCACAGCGACGTCATAGCAGCGTCACTGAACCGCTGCCCAATAGAAAAGGAGGGGAGGAGATGAGCGGCCGGAACATCCCGCCTACCTCCTTCCTTCCTCCTTTTCCGGTGGATGGAGGTAAGAAGATGTTTGTCGTTCCAGCGGCGTCACACATAGCGATGTGTGCTGCCACAGGAACGACAAACAACATCGTTACTGCAGCAGCAACGATAACTGGGAAGAGGGGGTGATGTCACCGATGAACGATTTTGAACGTTTTTGCGACTATTCAAAATCGCTCACAGGTGTCACACACAACGACATCGCTAAAGCGGCCGGATGTGTGTCACAAATTCCGTGACCCCAACGAGATCGCTTGAGCGATCTCGCAGCGTGTAAAGCTACCTGTAGACTCAGACTTCTTCTCAAGAAACAACATGAAGCCTCTTCCGGCTTCACATATACATAACACAGATTTGTAAACCGTTACCTTCTCAGTTCGCCCACACAGGTTTGGAAGGTTTGGATACACCTCCAGTATCCTAATGTAGCTCACTCAGCCTCCACTCCCTTCTAGTAAGTTGAAGTGAACCCTCATCTTCCTCAGCTGGTGTTCCTTCCAGATGCTTCAATACCTCTGATAGTTTAGCAGCCTCTCCCCACTTTCTCAGAGGCTGCTTCTCACCAACTCAGATTTCTGGTCTGTCTTGCTTGCGGTACACCCGCAGTTGAGGTATGGCAGCCTCCACACACTAAAGCGGGCTTTACACGCTGCGATCTCGCTTGCGAGATCGCAAGCGATCGTACCCCCCGTCGGTTGTGCGACCCGGGCAAATCGATGCCCGTCGCGCACAACCCCGCTTACCGCCGTCACATGGACTTACCTGTCCTGCGACATCGCTGTGGCCAGCGATCCGCCTCCTTTCTAAGGGGGCGGGTCGTGTGGTGTCAAAGCGACGTCACACGGCAGCCGTCCAATAGAAGCGAAGGGGCGGAGATGAGCGGGAAGTAAACAACCCGCCCACCTCCTTCCGAATAGCCGGTGGAGGCAGGTAAGGAGATATTCCTCACTCCTGCGGTATCACACATAGCGATGTGTGGTGCCGCAGGAACGAGGAACAACATCGCTAATGAGAAGAAAACGATATTTTGAATCAGGACGACCTCTCCACGGCAAACGATTTTTGCCACTTTTGCGATCGTTTTGGGTCGCACATAAGTGTCACACACTGCGATATCGTTAATGACGCCAGATGTACATCACAAACAACGTGACCCCCAACGATAATTCATTAACGATATCGTAGCGTGTAAAGCCCACTTTAGTCCTGCCAGTGAACACACAGGACCTCTCGCAAAGGCTCTTTCTCACAGCCCAGCACTTCCCCTGCTGGCTGCAGTCTCTCCACATGTCGAGCACAGACTCCAATAAACACATATCAAGTGACAAATCCATAGGCGGGGGGTATGTAGGTAGCCAGACCCACACATTTCTCTAGCTACCTGTTATGAGGGCTGACTGTTTGCAAATAATATATAACGGAATTTGCAAACGTAGCCCGGGGTCCACGGTGCAGTGAGATATTCTACTGCTAAATAACCCAAAGGGCAAGGCAGAACTCAGCGACTTAAACTCAGTTTCTGAGGTGCACCATCACTACCTGTGTTACGCCACACAGGAGTGTAGGAAAAATGGCGATAACCCCTGTTAATGTCACAGGGATTATGCAAAAGTCGTCGTAACCTCTGTTAGCTTCCACAGAGACTAAGCAAAAAGAAAAACAACTAAGTGGTGAATGCACACTGTGCTAAAAGCATTCTCCCTTAGGGTGCTTTTGTGGCGCCCCTGAGGCTTCCGTCGCAACAAGAACATTGCACCCCATCCAGCGGTGTGATGTCCCATCCTGGGTAAGGAAAGGGGTGAACGCCGGTCCATAGGCAAATTTGCACTACACCATTGTTAGGTACACACAGGGACCAGGGACAGTGGCAGCAACCCTCCCATGCTGCATGCTGGGAGGGGCCGTAAGACCCATCCCTGCTCCCATAGGGTGGTAGCTTAGCAACTGGGGGGTGGGAGGAGCAACCCGAGAGCAGAGTAGTAAGGAAGGTCAAGTGAGAGAGAGTTTCAGTTTACCTCAGGGAGGCAGAGAAGTGAGAAGTGTGAGTCTGCAGAGAGAGCTGAAAGGAGAAGAGCTCTAGTCAGTCAGGAGCAAGAGAAGAAAGTGACGCTTGCTGGTGAAGACCCTGGGACCCAGAAGGTCCAGGTGACACCAAGTAGAGAAAAGAAGGGATTCCAGGGCCACAGATAGCTTTCAGGCTCGTGGCCTGTTCCACAGGAACATCGGTGGAGGGATCAAGCTGCACACAGGGGACGGTCCCTAGAAACCGGAGGAGGAGAAGTCAACTCCAAAAGTAAAAACCGAGGCCCAGGTAAGTTGCAAACTCCCCGGGCCACAGCCCACAGCAGAACCTCTGGAAAGGGGGTAAAACTACCGACAGGCAAGCCCCTGGCCCGGAGGCTGTAGTGGAGGCCAAGCCAGGTTCAGCCAACAAGGGTGAGGCTCAGAAGTCAGCTGAAGAAAAGAGACACAATAGGGGGGTGTACCGGCTTTTACCTTCAGATCTACCCAGGATCGTCGGATGTCCCTGACAGTGGGTCTCAGCAGTCCAGAGGCACCAGTGTGCACCTACCAGGAACTGTGAGTAAACACCTTGAAATTGCACCCTCTGGAGTTGCCTCAGTTATTTCGCCTGCATAGACTTCCATCACTGCATAGACACTTACAAGCACCAACTGTTGCCCCGGGGTACCGCTCCACCTGTGGGGAGCAGGACCATCCAATCTGCCATTCCATCAGCCCCGGAGGCCCCATACAGCAGCGGCGGATTAATAGCCGCAAACCACAGGTGGCGTCACGAATATTATAAACTTTAATCACCCCCAACACTGAAGCCATATTAATTGACCCCACCAGGGTACGGAGTCGGCCCCAGCCACCACTGACGACCCCCCGGACTAGTCCGGCCCGGCACCGGGTGTCCCATAGCCCTGGGGTGGGCGAGTCACTTTCACACATCTGGTTTTTGCAGTCATGTGCAGATTGTGGTAAAACTGATGCGACAGATCGGGTAAAAAAAATGATCCGTTGTAGCAGTTTGTACCAAGAATCCAGCTGTGGCCGCAGGTAACCTAAGTGACGTCACCGCTGACAGTGCAACTTACTTCAGTTGCTCCGTGGAGCTCAGAGTGAGCGGTGGAGTTCTACGGCCGCTCCTGTCAGCTTCTGATGTACCAGAGCTGTTTATTTACTTTTACTACAGTTAAGTGATGGGGGGTGTCTCATAGATGCCTGCCATCACTAAGCTAGGACTTAGTGGCAGCTATGGGCTGCCATTAACTCCTTGTTACCCCGATTGCCACCGCATCAGGGCAATCAGGATAAGCCGGGTAGAGTCCCGGGACTGTCACATCTAATGGATGCAGCATTTCCGGGTGGCTGCTGGCTGATATTTTTAGGCTGGGGGGCTCCCCATAATGTGGGGCTCCCCATCCTGAGAATACCAGCCCTCAGCCGAGTGGCTTTACCTTGGCTGGTATCAAAATTGGGGGGACTGCATGTCGTTTTTTTTAAACTATTTATTTTACTGCAAGATTTAGACCTGCCCACCGCCGGCTGTGATTGGTTGCTGTGAGACAGCTGTCACTCAGCGTGGGGGCGCATCTGACTGCAACCAATCATAGGTGCCGGTGGGCAGGAAACGCAGTAAATACGAGATGGAATAATGAGCAGCCGGCATTTTCAAAGCAGGAGAAGCCGCGGGAGCTTTGTGACAGCTATGCAGTGCCGCGCTGGTGATCGGTGATCGCTGAGTATGAGAGAGGGGGTGAGAGGGAGAGACCGACCGACAGAAAGAGAGAGAGACCGACCGACTAACAGAGAGAAATCGACAGACAAAGAGAGAGATATTTTCTAACCAGAAAGGAATTGACATCTCATCTGAGTATGCTCAGTTATAAAAAAAACAAATCCGTCGGTGGAATGCGTTTTTTTCCGCATTACGACGGATCCGGCACCCATAGGCTTTAATTTTACAATACGCCGCACGGTGCCGGATCCGGCGTGGTGCATTTTTTTTGCCAGTGACAAAAACATTCCTTTGTGCGTCCTTTCCAGCAGCCGGACACAGAAATTTCGCCGGATGCAACGCTAGGGCATCAGGCACAATCTGGTGCTAATAGAATTCAACGAGGAAAAAAATGCATCCGGCGCCGGATCCGTTTTACCCGATATTTGCTGAATTGTGCCTGACGGCAAAAAACGGATGTGTGAAAGCACCCTTAGGTGGCCTACCGGGAAGTGTGGTAACCCTCTCATTATCCGGGCCGCGGTGTGTGCGGTACCAGCCTAGCAGTCTGCTCTAGCTGCGTAATAACTCTCTCTCTGTAACCAGACTGTATTCCTGCAGAGCACCTGCCTAAGCTACCTGTTCTAGTTGCGGAGTAACCCTCTTGACGGACAACAGGTAGCAGTAAGCACAGCACCTACCTAAGTGACCTGTCCTAACTGCGGAGTAACCCTCTCGCTGAACACAGGTCACGGAATTGCGGGAAGCTAATGGCGGGTGTTACAGGTGGAGCCAAGATGGCGGGTGTCCACACACATTCACCAGCAAGTTCAGAATGATCCGAGCGCGCCGCCATTCTCCTGGTCGCGCTATTTAAAGTTTAAGCCACGTCCCCAACACTTGCGGCTGCGTCATCCGATGACGTCACTCGCGGCCAATCAGGTGGCGACACGTCATCAGGTCATGTGACACAATAATAATAAATAATAATTGCGCAATCAGTTGTTGCCTTCTCACAAAGCTGCTTGCCTATTCTCCTGTAGTCCCTACCAGCCTTGTGCAGGTCTACAATTTTGTCCCTGGTGTCCTTAGACAGCTTTTTGGTCTTAGCCATGGAGGAGAGCTTGGAAAGTGATTGATTGAATGTGTAAACAGGTGTCTTTTACACAGGTAACAAGTTTAAACAGGAGCATTTAATTCAGGTAATGAGCCCAGAGTAGCAGGACTTCTTAAAGAAAAAATAACAGGTCTGTGAGAGAAAGAATTCTTGCTGGTTGATAGATCAAATACATATTTCATGCAATAAAATGCAAATTCATTATTTAAAAATCATACCATATGATTCTCTGTATTTGTGGTGGGATTCTACCTATCACAGTTGAAGTGTACCTACGATAAAAATTACAGACCTCTCCATTCTTTGAAGGTGGAGAAAACGTGCAAAATCGGCAGTGTATCGAATACTTATTTTCCTCACTGTATATAGGCTGCACTATCTGTATTTTCAGAAAACATATAGCTGAACATGTATATTATGCACAGAATCCAACTACAAGAGTTTATTTGGAGCTTCTCAACATTTTTTGCAGGAGCATGCAGGCAATGTCAATGCTTTTCGTATGAATATAATAGAATGGGTTCCTAAGTCGAGAAAGGGAGGAGATAGGTTGCGGGATCTACGCAATGGGGAAGCAAAGTGGATATTGTTATATGAAACTAGCATTCCAAAAGGGATGAATGTAAGAATTGTTCACATGTATATTTATTAATTTTGTATTATGTGCTACTTGTTTTTCATAACTATCGCCCAGCTGCTGGTTAATGTCTGTTAAACAAATGGAATTGTCGTCATTAAGCCTATTTTTGTAGGAGAGTATTTCATGACTCTCTCATGGCTTTGCTTGTCCAGAACCACTGTATGTGTTTATTTTCCTTCTGTCGGTTTGCCCCAGGGGTTAGGTCATGTGGGAGGAGCCTATTCTGTCTGGTCTCCTTCCGGGGGTCACGTTGGTTTTTATTGGACTTGTTTCTCTCTGAACACTGCCAGTAATAGTTCCTGTTTTGCAGAGTGCGCTTCCTGGTTCCTATGAGTTTCTGATCTTGTCCCGCTTCCAAGTACTCCTTAATCTCACCTCCGTTCCATCCCTTCTTGTCTGATTTCCCTGTCTCTGTACCGCTTTCCCCCAGACCTCCGTTCCATTCAGTCTTGTCTTACTTCTCCTGTTTCTGTACCCGCTTTCCGCTTGTAATCCCCGCTCAGCTCCCTCCTCCATACTTACTTGTCTGCTTGGCTTTTGACCTTGGTGTGTACTCTGACTTCATCTCTGCTTCCCTCTAACCCTTGATGTTACCTCCAGGCCTTGTAACCCTCTGCTCTCACCCGAGTCCGGCTTTGCTTGCTCCTCTGTACAGACATGACTTCCCGACACCGACCTTAGGCTTACTGACCACTCTGTTGCATCTCCGCATTGGTGCTAGTGACCTCTAGTGGGCTTGCGCTAGACTATACTCAGGAGCATTCCATCCTCCCTGAGTTTCTGTGCCTCCCTAGTGGTAGCATCACAGGTATATTTAGTTTTCAACATTTACTTGTCTACATGTATATGACTATAAATAAGTGTTTACAGTACAACAACATGCATTGCTCTAACAACTCAATTACTGTGATATAATCAAAACATAGGAGTTGTCATCATATATGATGGCATGTAGGGACTAATTTATAGGGCAAAATCGTGGACAACAAAGTGGTTCAAAAACAGGAAAAACGATAAAATGGCCAATATTTGCATGTCTGAAATTTTTTTTATTATTAAATATGCAATATTAAAAGTGTGTATAGTATTAGAAGTTCATTAATGGAAGAATATATACATGTATCAAATGCAAAAATTGTACAAAATACCAAAAAGACTGGGATCACATTTTAAACAAAAGAACATTTTGACATATGTTCATGCTGCATAAAGTTAACATACCACTAGGGGTCACTAAAATCATGTTTCTGCAGGGGAAAGGTTGTACATCAAGTCCCATATTGGTAAATAACCCATCTAGTCCGCCCATTTTAGATTCCACAGGGAACCCATAAGGATTACATAAGGGCATACAATATATTCGTCTTGGTTATATAGCGCACCATATACTTGCAGCATATAACAGATGATCACCATGGTCAAACTCCCTACACGTGTTTCGGCTTCCAAAGTCCTTCGGTTCAAAACGCGCAAAACACATTTTATTGCACTGGATATCCCACCAATATGCTGTTTTAATGTGAAGAAATAAAGACTGTTTTTATTCACTCGGGACGTGATGCTGGAAAACCTTTTTTTGCAGCTGGATTCTATGTGCCCTCGGACAAAGAGCCAACTGTCTTGCACCATCCTCAATTAGAAGCCCAGGTGGTATATGGATTGGGAGAGCTGAGGTTTTCCTTACCTTTTGATTGTAAATATAAACTTATATATTTGAAGCAATGGTATTTGTTCCTATGTATTGCTTAATCCAGGTACTAACTAGTTAATGCTGTAAGTTTGTAGTATGCCTCTGCAGTAAGAACTTTACCTGTTTTGACCTCCATTGTTTTGACCTCCTTTTTCACATTGTGTTATGTAATCTCACTATAATTGGGATGAGGAGGTTGCTCCTTTTTGTATTATGCAATTTTATGGATGCAACCAGATGGTCCTTTCCAGGCTAAAGAAATCATACTCAGAATTCTGTGATTCTTTGTGAAATGCCATAGTACTACTCAAAAATGTTCATCATATTACGTGCTAGCCCTTTATACCAATTTTGGATGATTGTACTCTACTTTTCTTTCACATTGCACTTTATACTTTGCAATTAGCACATATTTCCACTTTGTGGTATATACTGCTTTATGGATATACTTATATGACAAATGACATTCATTTAATGGATTTTTATATCAAACCTCAGATCTATTTGAAGTCTCAGATACATTAGAACCCCCTATTTAAACCAAAGAGCAACCCGTGTTATCTATATCATTATTGCAGTGTATGCTGCAGATAGGCTTTTTTTGTCCTGTTCATGACAATATACCCCTCTTTCATTGTTTTTTTTGTGTTTTTAACTTTTGTAAATAAATAAACTTGACTATCATTATATAGGGTGTATAGTTTTCTTCTTTGGATAGAAGACATCTAATTAGAAGGTCATAATAAGTTAGATATAATACCTCACCCAGGATAAGGTCCCTTCAACCCTTATCCTGGGTGTTGTACTATATCTAACCCATTAGAACCTTGTGGATACATGAGGGGTTAATTGGATTTTTTCATTTAATGGTCTGTCATACATCTTGTAGTCCCCCTATATTTCCTGCTAGATTTTATTCTGTGATATTGTCTTTTGTTGTGTGTGATCATGAATAATACATTTTGTATTTTGCACAATTACTTGAATTTCTCCTGGTTTTTGATTCATTCTTGAGTAGTGCAGACACGGATTCGGCTGTATTCACACTGACACCATGTCTACCTTAATGGCTTATTTTTTGAGAATTTTTCTCATAATACGCCATCTATTGGTGTTGGACATTAGCTACAGGCTATTGCTGACGCCATCTATTGGTATTGGACGTGGAATAGGAATTTCTATTTCCCTAATATCCTCTCCCTGTCGACAGCCGTGCTGCGGATGCGCATGTGCGGTTCCCTGGATGACGCGTCCCTGGGAGCGCGCATATTCGGTGGCACGGTCTGTTGTAGGCAGGGCGGGTCTGCTTAGGCTTCGGCCACGGCGCGCTCTCGCTGCGCTGTTGTGATGGGCCATGTGGTTGCCGAGGTGACGCGTCTCTGACGCCACGCCGTTTTCTGGCCTGGCCACGGGGCGGGACTTCCTGGAATACCAGAACACCATTTGTCCTGATCCTCACCCTAGTTTTATGCCTCCCCCTTTCCTACCTGTATTTCCCTATCAGGGTAATGGGCGGTGCATTGTCATTTGGCACACTGACCTCCTCACAGGCTATTGGGTGGGTATTTTCCGATCCCGGTCCTGACGTATACTTTCCACCTGATATGACTGTTGACACGTGCTCTGTCTTTGCTGGAGCGACGCGTCCCCTGTAACACTTGATCCTGCTCTAGCCTGCCCCTAGGCAGTACCTCTGGGATTATTCTGATTCCACCCGCCCCTTACACTTTATGCACCCTATCATCAGGGGAATGGGCGGCACTTTTTCTGAGCATGATGTCTTCCGTCTCGACGGTAGTATATCACACCGGACGGGGATCACAGTTAATGGAGAGGCTATTTAAACCTACAGGGATAGATTCACCATTAGGATCTTCCTCCTTGAGAAAGCAACAGTACCTTTGCGAAACGCGTGTTGGTGGTGATCCTGCATTTTTCTATGGGTATTCTTTACTGATGTTTGACTGGATTGGGGTTCCCCTGTTCTACACCTGCACTTTAGGTAATTATGATCCTTCTATATTACTATTATTTTTTTTAACTTTGCATTTGAATCATGGCTACATTGGGGACCCTGTCCAGCCTTGTGCACATGCAATTTAAAATTTTCAGTGGACTATTATGAGAACCTTTCAGTTTTGTTCCCTCCCCTCTCTACCCCTTTATTCAACCCTTATCCTGGGTCTTATATTATATCTAACCCATTAGGACCTTGTGGATTGATGAGGGGTTAATGGGATTTTTTACCACCTGTCATTTAATGGTCTGTCATACATCTTGTACTCCCCCTATATCTCTTGGTAGATTTTATTCTGTGATATTGTCTTTTGTTGTGTGTGATCATGAATAATACATTTTGTATTTTGCACAATTACTTGAATTTCTCCTGGTCTTTGATTAATTCTTGAGTTGTGCAGACACGGATTCAGCTGTATTCACACTGACACCATGTCCACCTTAATGGCTCATTTTTTGAGCATTTTTCTCATAACATGCCATCTATTGGTGTTGGACTGGAATAGCAGAACACCAGCTACAGCTTATTACTAGCGTCATCTATTGGTGGTGGACTAGAGTAGGAGAACACCAGCTATAGCTTATTACTAGTGTAACGGGGTGCCAGGGGTGCCTCCGGGGTTGTAGTCGTGGCCCTTGCTCTCAGGCTTACCCCTGGTTCCGCCGTTACTTTGGGGACAGGAGATGTCATGGTGGGGCAGAGTGTGGTGGTGCACCGGTCGTCCGACGTACAAACACTCTTCAGACGTGTTTCAGTGAAATCAGAAAGCATCTTTATTGTTCACAGCTTCTTCACACAACCGGCAGACATGCAGATATAGATGGCTGTACACTGCTTTAGCTGGGGGAAACCTGCCCTTGACGTCCTCTCCAGTGGGGATGTGCCCGGCTACTCTGCTTCACCCGGCTCCCACTATGGCTACCCACAAACCGGATCCACACCGGTCTGCTTCGCGCTTGAGATTCCGCCCGCTCCTTTACTCTCTGGCTTCTCCTTTATCCAGCTCCCACACTCTGCCCCTGCTCTGCTTCTTCTCTCCCTTCCCACAACCAACTGCCTTCTGGATCTCACACTTTCCTCAACAACACTTCTCCTCCCTCCCCTTGCTTCTGCCGGCTCCTCCTCTCCACTGTGGTGACAGCCGTCCCACCCGGCCACTAGGGGTACCCTAACCCAATATACATACAATAAAAACATTTTTTTATTAAACAGCATCAACATTCCGGGCTCCTTTGTAAGGGGTCTGCCCACCCCTTACATACCTCCCCTCTTAAAGCCCGAGCCTCCCGGCAAGGCATGCATCCAAAACTACACATAAAAAGGAAACAACATCATTTCCATAAAATTACAAACAAGTTCACCTTTGGGCAACCGCAAGGGGCGCACCAGTCCGGCGCCCGGAGTTCCTCCTGGAAGCTCCCGGTCTTAGTCGTGCCCGGAGGCCGTCGGCAGGCACTCCCGGTCTTAGTGGAGTTTCCGCCCGGAGGCTTTTGCAGCACTCCCGGTCTTAGATGATAAACGGCAGGAACACAACTTCAGCACAAACTTCTTCTTAACGACGCGGAGGGAGCCCCTGGCTCAGTCCGGCAGCAGGCTCTCCCCGGGCTCAGCAGCTTAAACGGTGATAAACAATAAAACTTCTTCCGGTTCAAAACAACGCCGGTCTTCAAACAAGCCGATCAGGACACTTCACTCCGGGTGCAAAGCTCGTTTCCATTCAGCTCGTTGAGCCCTCACATAGTCTGACAAGGACTGTCCAGGCAACCGGCGCAGCCTCCGGAAGGGCTCATAATTGACGGTTGGCTCCGGTGTCTCAGTCTCCGGTCTTGTCTCCTCAACTCCTGACGGGGGTGACGGGGTGGCTGCATGGGATTGCTGGGGGCTGCCCATGACGATTACCGGGTGAGTAACCAGGCTCTGTTGTATAGCCAGCACCGCCGGGGTCCCCTTCTCTGGGTCAGTGCTCGGTCCGGGCATGACTTCCGGGGCTACAGCCAGTGTACTTCTCGGGTGGGAGATCTCCGCTAGTACCGGTCTTTGCTGTGCACGCCGCCGGTATTGGCATTCCTCCCACTCAATTTCTTGCTGCCATTGGGCAGCCTCTTGGGTAGTGGGCATCCGGGTCACTCCGACCGCAAAGAGGCCTCGGCATCCCACCTCTCTCATGAACCGCACCTTCTCTCCCGGGTATAAAGTGTGGAGGCGCTGTGGTAGGCCCTCGGTGTTAAGGTTCACCTGATTGTAAAAGTAGTGATCGCCGGTCTCTTCATCCTCGATGAAACCGTAGCCTTCTTTCTGGTTAAACTTCACCACAGTCCCGACGGTACACTGGCGTTCGAATTCCTCACTCCGGGGACCGGCCATCATTTCACGGGCGACGGTCTCGGCCAGTAGTCTCTCCTGTACCGGGTTGGGTTCTGGTGATGGGGACTTCCGCCGGGTCTGGGACGATGGCTGTACTGGATCCCAAAAGAAACCCCACTCGTCCTTTTCTAGCTCCCGGGCGTATGGTTCTTCCGGGGCCGGAACTGGTACGTGGGTTGAAGATCCCACCGCGACTGGCGGGGGTATCTCCGGGCACGGGTATGGGGTTCCCAGGAGCCTGTTTCCCGACGGCAGCTGTGCGGTGTAAGTCGCTCGGACCTCGGTCGTGGTCTCTCCGGTCGCGGCGTCCCAGGTCGTAACCCAGGTAACTTTCGTGGGCCGCTCCGGTCCTCCGGGTACAGCCGGTAGGTTGTGAGGAAGTCCTTCCGCAGCTGCAGCCGCAGTCTGCTTAGGGCGTCCTCTGCCCAGGTTAGTTGCTGCTAGCGCGGCCACCACATCTTGCTGCTTTCCTGCGGTCTCCATCTTGTTTGCAGTCAGCGTCTCTGGTAATGGCGGTGGGGTCAGTGGAGAAGCTGGAGGAAGTGGAGGCGGGCCTACTTTTCCCGCTCTTGGGTATACTCCACCCCCAGTCTCACACATCAGGTCGACCCCTCCGCGGCGGTTCTTCTTTTTCTCTGGAACACCGCCCACTTCACATATCTTCATTCGTGCCCTGGAACCGGCACCTCCCCTCTTTGGGCGGAGTACTCCGAACTTCTTTTTCGGCACCGGCCAGCCCCAGGCTCTTCTTTTGGCGCCAACTTTTCGCGCGCTTTCCATGTCCTTGAAGACGACGGCCATCTTGCCGCCATCTTGTGCCCGGTCCAACGCTGCAGGCACTGCTTCTTCTTCCCACCATGGGATCGGGAATCTTCTCCAATAATCCGGATCCTGTGCCCTAAGCACCAGTTGATCTCCGTCTTCTTGGATCGGGACCCCTTGCATATAATCCGGATCCTGCCGACTACGCCACATGTAACGGGGTGCCAGGGGTGCCTCCGGGGTTGTAGTCGTGGCCCTTGCTCTCAGGCTTACCCCTGGTTCCGCCGTTACTTTGGGGACAGGAGATGTCATGGTGGGGCAGAGTGTGGTGGTGCACCGGTCGTCCGACGTAGAAACACTCTTCAGACGTGTTTCAGTGAAATCAGAAAGCATCTTTATTGTTCACAGCTTCTTCACACAACCGGCAGACATGCAGATATAGATGGCTGTACACTGCTTTAGCTGGGGGAAACCTGCCCTTGACGTCCTCTCCAGTGGGGATGTGCCCGGCTACTCTGCTTCACCCGGCTCCCACTATGGCTACCCACAAACCGGATCCACACCGGTCTGCTTCGCGCTTGAGATTCCGCCCGCTCCTTTACTCTCCGGCTTCTCCTTTATCCAGCTCCCACACTCTGCCCCTGCTCTGCTTCTTCTCTCCCGTCCCACAACCAACTGCCTTCTGGATCTCACACTTTCCTCAACAACACTTCTCCTCCCTCCCCTTGCTTCTGCCGGCTCCTCCTCTCCACTGTGGTGACAGCCGTCCCACCCGGCCACTAGGGGTACCCTAACCCAATATACATACAATAAAAACATTTTTTTATTAAACAGCATCAACATTCCGGGCTCCTTTGTAAGGGGTCTGCCCACCCCTTACACTAGCACCATCTAATGGTGTTGGACTGGAATAGTAGAACACCAGCTATAGCTTATTACTGACGCCATCTATTGGTGTTGGACTGAAATAGCAGAACACCAGCTATAGCTTATTACTGACGCCATCTATTGGTGTTGGATGTGGAATAGGAGAACACCACCTGCAGGTTCTAACACCTGCACCATCCATTGGTTAGATTAATTCATAACTAATTAAAGCTGTAGTGCCTACTAATCCACCAAGCTCTATCTACTACAGTACATAAAAACATGACAAACTATTGGATAAGATCTACTGATCTCATCAGTATTAATCAAAATCTATTCCACTATCAAAAATAAGTTCTCACATTCACCTAGTTTAAAAATATCCAACCACTCAGCTTGTGACCTCCCCTCCCCCCTCTGTAACAGAGAAGGAGAGCGCTCATCACCAGCAATCAGCCCCTGCAATGAAGCAGCACTGAGAGCTCACTTCACGCTCAGGAGAGATCACTGCAGCTCCTCCTCGTGGTTGGGGAGTTTGGACACTTTAGAGCACATTTCTCAAGTTACACACTATAGAAATGATCCCTGAAAGTATAGTCTTAACCTATTCATTGCTGCCATGGCCGTACAGGCTGTACGGGGTCCCCTTTTATATTGTGGAGAATTCTAATATTATATGAAATTCATAATCATTACAGGAAATTAAAGACATTCCAAACTTATAACATGAAGACTCAACATAGAGTCCTTTCCACTATATAACTATACGTATATGAACGTATTAACTGCTCTCAGGAAAATTTGCAAACTCTCCACCTACCAACCAATAGTAGAGCAGATTACATCCAGATGTAGGCGGAGTCAATCCCCTTTAGCACTAGAAGTCCCAGAAATTTCGAGCTCCCCCCTGAAGTCCTGAAAGAGTGTCAAATGACTGATGATAAACTGAATAGAACTAACTAGAAACTAAATGGCTAAACTCAATGGAAAACAGCAACCTCCTGTGGTGCAACAGTAATGGCTTAATTACAGAACAAAAGAGGGTGATTACAGGGTGTTAGCTAAAATCCTTCAGGTCATTCAACCCGTCTCTGGGTTCCAAAGGTAGAAATGTTAAATGACCCCTCTCTGGCACTTCTAGTGCTAGAAGTGCAGACTGAAGGCACGCCATTGGCTACAGTGTGTGTGTGCGTGTGTGTATGCATCCGTGTCTGCTTGTGTCCAAGTCTGTCTGTGCGTATCCGTGCATACGTCTGTTTCTGTACGTGTCCATGTGTGTCCATGTGTGTGTTTTACGTGTCTGTATGTGTATGTGTTCGTGTGTGTGTGTGAATCTGTGTCTGCTTGTGTCCATGTGTATGTGTCCATGTGTGTGCAACCGTGTCTGTGTGTCCATGTGCCTGTGTGTGTTTTTATGTGTCTCCTTATGTATGTGTTCGTGTGTGTATCTGTATCTACTTGTGTCCATGTGTATCTGTCCCTGTATGTGTATCCTTGTCCGTGTATGTATCCTTGTCTGTGTGTGTGTATCCATGTGTGTACCAGTGTGTGTATGTGTCCATGTGCCTGTGTGTGTATCCGTGTCTGCTTCAGTATGTGTCCATGTGTGTATCCGTGTCTGCTTGTTTATGTGTTTGTGTATATCCGTGTCTGTTTGTGTCCGTGTGAAAGTGTCCGTGTGTGCCTGTGTCCATGTGTATAAATCTATGTCTGTGTGTGTCCATGTGTATCCTTGTCCGTGTGAGTATCCATGTCTGTCCATGTGTATGACAGATACACATGGATAGACATGGATACTGTGTGTGCATCCTTGTCCGTGAGTATCCGTGTCTGTGTGTGTACATGTGTGTTGGTGTATCCATGTGTGTATCAGTGTCTGTGTGTGTCTATGTGTATGTGTATTCATGTCTGCTTGTGTATGTGTCCATGTGTGTGGGTATCCATGTTTGCTTGTTTTCATGTACTTGTACCTATATCGGTGTCATTAAAGGGAGCCTGGCAGAGCATTGTGTGCAGGCGTGCGTGCATGCAGAGCATTGCATCCGGGCAGAGCATTGCGTGCGTTCATGCAGAGCATTGCGTGCAGACGTGCATGCATGTGGCAGAGCATTGTTGCCCTCATGCTGCTCGGTCACACACAGTATATACATACTGTATACACGGTATATAGTATATACACACGGCATATAGTATATACACACAGTGGCTCCACCTCCCTCATGCTGCCGGTCACACACACAGTATATACACACTGTACACACGGTATATAGTATATACACACATTGGTTCCGCTGCCCTCATGCTGTTTGGTCACACACACAGTATATACACACAGTACACACAGTATATAGTATATACACATGCTGGCTCCGCCGCCATCATGCTGGGTGCGTGTGGCAAAGCATTGTGTGTGGGCGTGCGTGTGGCACAGCATTCTGTGTGTGCATGTGGCAGAGAATTATGTGTGCGTGCGTGTGGCAGAGCATTGCAGATGTGCATATGGCAGAACATTGCGGGCATGCGTGCATGCGGCGGAGCATTGCTAGACCGAAGCGTGCGAAGCTCTATGTGGGGAGCACTACACAGCTGTCCTTTGTGACACTTTAGACATTTGTGGTCACCAACAAAATGGCTCCGCACTGTGATCCTGAATTTCATCTTCCCTTATCATTTTGGAAACACCCAGATTGGGAGGGGGAGCTGTGACATCGCACACAGGAGAGCAGATTCTGCCCACTTTACGGCAGCTGTAATGTGAGCTAGTTCTACAGTCCAAGAAAAGGCAACAATATCCAGCAGATCCAGGCATTTTTTCTTAAAATGTTTCCTTTATTTTGTGCATTAAAACTTCAAGAAAGTATCCAGCAGATAAAGGTTTTACATTAGATTACATCCAACGCGTTTCGACACATAAATATGTCATAATGTCATATCCTGACCTAGGATTTTCCGTACTGGATCAAGTGGAAATTGTCCTGAACACACTGCAAGCAGTCAGAGCTGGTTTCTATGTTCATCTAGTTCTACAGTAGGATTTCTGTAGGATTTCAGCAGCTGATCCCCCTAGTATTTAAGAGTAGAAAATAACAAACTTTTAAATTTTTTTTATATGTTGCTCAATTAAAAACAAATAATAATATTTAAACAAAACATTAAAACATTAATACGTTACATTTTTTCAGTTATTAACATTTTTGTTTTGGACGACACCATCCCTTTTGTGTAAGCAGCGACCAGATGGAGGCCAAATATGTGTTCTCTTGGCTTCGTCTGACCACTATGCGCCTGCATGCCGTCTGTTTAACTGTATGAAAAAATGCTACAGACTACACTATCCTATACAGTGGGCCACTGACAAGAAACTTGTACCATTTACATCCATCCTGACTGTGATCACTATAGGACGCATACCTTCTGAGCGTCCACAAATGTGATGTGGACAAAGCCTAAGCCAGATTTATTGTCACACTAGGTAAACCGGGCGAGAAGGAAGTGGGTCCACTGGTCCAAGATACCGTTCACTGACCCAGAGGAGCGGACCTGAGTGGCCATCGAGTCTTCACTACAACCACAAGAGGTGGAAATGGGTACACATGCGGATAGGTAGCCAAAAGGAGGCGACTCCGTGGGACCCTGGTACCTCAGCAGCTGGCCCCACAGGACAAAGTCCAGGAGCTGAAGCGGATGAGGCAGAAGATAGTGCAGACTGGTTCCGGAGAACACAGGCAGGTAGGAAGATGCTTGCAGGGTCTAAATGACACAAGATGGAATCAGTCAGGTTCACTGATAGTACTAGGCAGAAACAGAACAAAGTCACTGGATAATACCGCCCCAACAACTACCGTATTTCCCCGAAAATAAGACCTCCCTCAAAAATAAGACCTAGCAGGAGTTTTCAGCAAGGCTTAAATATAAGACTTTCCCTGAAAATAAGACCTAGTCCCGGTTCAATAATGAAGTGTCCATGCAGCTAAAAAAGTTAAAGAATACTGCAGGACACTTCATTACAGACAGTGGACATGCCCAAAAGGAAGAAGACAGAAGAGAGAAGACCCCGCAATCATACTCACCAGACACCGACCGTGAGTAGTGGAAAGCATCATGGACCTGCGGTGGAACGCACACCCATACACATCAGATCACAAACACATGAGATTGTATACACGCACACTCACACTCACCACATCCAGCGATATCGATTGCTTCTGGGCTGCATAATGACCTGTGACGCTGTCGCTGTACAGTGGAGCTCCAGGACCTGCGGGTGGAACACATGGAGGACCCAGCGGTGGAACGCATCCTAGAGACAAGAGAGCAGAGAATGAGAGCGCTCATCACCAGCAATCAGCCCCTGCAATGAAGCTGCAATGAAGCAGAACTGAGAGCTCACTTCACGCTCAGGAGAGATCACTGCAGCTCCTCCTCGTGGTTGGGGAGTTTGGACACTTTAGAGCACATTTCTCAAGTTACACACTATAGAAATGATCCCTGAAAGTATAGTCTTAACCTATTCATTGCTGCCATGGCCGTACAGGCTGTACGGGGTCCCCTTTTATATTGTGGAGAATTCTAATATTATATGAAATTCATAATCATTACAGGAAATTAAAGACATTCCAAACTTATAACATGAAGACTCAACATAGAGTCCTTTCCACTATATAACTATACGTATATGAACGTATTAACTGCGCTCAGGAAAATTTGCAAACTCTCCACCTACCAACCAATAGTAGAGCAGATTACATCCAGATGTAGGCGGAGTCAATCCCCTTTAGCACTAGAAGTCCCAGAAATTTCGAGCTCCCCCCTGAAGTCCTGAAAGAGTGTCAAATGACTGATGATAAACTGAATAGAACTAACTAGAAACTAAATGGCTAAACTCAATGGAAAACAGCAACCTCCTGTGGTGCAACAGTAATGGCTTAATTACAGAACAAAAGATGGTGATTACAGGGTGTTAGCTAAAATCCTTCAGGTCATTCAACCCGTCTCTGGGTTCCAAAGGTAGAAATGTTAAATGACCCCTCTCTGGCACTTCTAGTGCTAGAAGTGCAGACTGAAGGCACGCCATTGGCGTGAGAGAAGACCCCGCAATCATACTCACCAGACACCGACCGTGAGTAGTGGAAAGCATCATGGACCTGCGGTGGAACGCACACCCATACACATCAGATCACAAACACATGAGATTGTATACACGCACACTCACACTCACCACATCCAGCGATATCGATTGCTTCTGGGCTGCATAATGACCTGTGACACTGTCGCTGTACAGTGGAGCTCCAGGACCTGCGGGTGGAACACATGGAGGACCCAGCGGTGGAACGCATCCTAGAGACAGAGAATCCCCTGCTGGCTGAAAGCAAATGGTATAACCAGATGTGGTGCGTGTGCGCTGCGCGATTGTATGTGCGATATCGTGTGTATGAGATCTGATGTGTGAGAGCTGATGTGTGAGAGCTGATGTGTGAGATCTGATGTGTGAGATCTGATGTGTTAGTGTCGGCCAGAAGAAGGGGAGGACTGCATGTAGCTTACCTTCTGGGAGCACATGGGGTAGATCGGAGGAAGACCTGGGAGTCACGCAGATGCCCGGGATCTGGTAAGTATGACGATCCTGGGAAGGGGGATCTGCATTTCTTGGGGGGGGGGTAAACTTACCCCTACCGTGTTTCCCTGAGAATAAGCCCTCTCCTGAAAATAAGACCTAGCGGGGCCTCGAGAGCCAGAGGGTGGGACAAGCAGCGTGGAGCAGGAGGGAGCAGCAGAAGTAGAACATCGGTGCCCCTGACACACCGGGATGGGAGGCGCTGACGGAACAACAGTGGAAACCTGTCCAGGACTGGATGAAGGATGTGGGAGCAGCGGAGGGAGCAGGCATGAGCGTCGGTGCCCCTGGGCTTGGAGCACCAATGGTGTGAGATTTGTAAATTAAAAATTCGCAATTCTCAGTCCAACAAAGGAAACATTTCCAGACAGAAGTTTGATAGTTAAGAAGAAAAAGCCGCTCTGTTGACATGACTTTAACAGAAGCCATAGAAATGCTGGCACGAGGAGTCCGTGATCGAGATCAGTGCCAGGCAGAGCGGTCATGTAGTTAGCAACTATCTGTCTGTAAGATCTTAGTCCCATAAGAAAAAAATACAAATGTCCTCTATAACCCGTTTAAGAGATATATTTTCAAACATTGGGCAACATTGATAAATTTGGTACAAATAATGGTAATGCAGCATTAAGCAAAACTGACTTTAATACCTCTCATGATATATCTCTCCCGTAGATCTTGAAATAGGTGTCTTTTCCAATTAATAATGTTACAAAGATAATCGAGACAAAGTCTCAGTCTTCAAAAAAACCCATTGTGGTAGTAAAACTGAACTGTATCACTAGTTTCCTCTAGTACGATGTCCACACTTTAACCAAAACTCCTGTTAAAAGCAGAGCGATGGCCAGTGCCAGAGTGAGTCCACGTAAGACAATTGCTTCCTTCATTGGTAAATGCTTCTTGGAGGCTCCTGGTTCTTCACAAAGCTGCGGTATTTCGGTCTTCTGAATAGAAAGCTCTGATAATTTTATGTCTGATTCAATTTTTGCCACTGCAAACATAAAATCAAATAATCATATCACAAATAATGAAGGGGATGTATGCAGAGGAATGCCGACATACTTTTAGCCATATAGTGTATTTCCATGGGGGCATGCGTGGCAGTAATATACATGGCAGTATACACAACATAGTGTTGTAATTGGAGAAGTACCTGAAGGAATAGGTTCTTTACCAGTCATTCCTGCTCGTTCCTGGGCCTGGAGAAATACCATTAAATACTATGAGGAAATTAAAATAAATATTCTCTAAATAACTGTACATGATTTTAATTTATGTGATTTCTTCGCTAATTACAAATGTGGATTTATTTTTCTAACCATTACATAGATACTAAAAAATATAACAATGTATATACACAACACCCAACACACAAACACCGCGGCATACATAAATATACGCACATACCGCGCAACACACACACTGCACAAAACATACCTCCCCCCAAAACACACACACGCACTCCACACCCACACAAACTGCGCAACACACACAGCACCACACACACAGAACGCTGCAGACACACAGCGCTCCACAAACAACGCAACACACATACAACACCGCTCTCACCCCCCCCCCCCACCCAGACAACACCCAGAACATTTACAGCGCCCTACACAAACACTGGCAACTACACACAACAACATCTATATATATATTATATATATATATATATATATATAAAACAAAAATCATACATTAACTACATAATACGTAAATTCTAGAATACCCGATGCGTTAGAATCGGGCCACCCTCTAGTGGTTTAATAAGTATGAAGGCCATGTGCACACATTGCATATTTGGTGAGTTTTTACCTCAGTATTTATAAGCCAAAACCAGGGGTGGGTAATAAAAGCAGGCGTGGTGCATGTGTTTCTATTAGGCTAAGAACGCACTTTGCATTTTTACCTGCGTTTCCGCAGCGTATTGAGCTGCAGCGTTTTCATGCCAAAGGGCATGTGTTTTGATTTCACAGCAAAGTCAATGGAAAATGGTGATTTTCTGACCGCACTTTGCGTTTCTAAACGCTGCGTTTAATTTGTATATTTTGTGGCAAAAACCATGTGTTCAAAGAAGGAGCATGTCAATTGTTTTTGCCATTTTGGGTGCATTTTACTAACATTGAAGTCAATTAGAAATGGCAAAAACCAAGAGTCCTTCAAATTCCTGCATTTTATCTGCTTTTTCAGTGCAGAAAACATGCGTTTTGGACTAACAAAACGCATGCTTTTTGGACATCAAAATAATGATTTGATATGTCCCTTTACACACACACAAAATCCGACAATTAAATTTAAGATAAATATGCATTTATTGCTATTTTAGCGATATAATGAATATTACCGCTATAATTTTATTAAATATATCTATTTTCATTATTTTTCCCATTAATATAGATTTGATCCTTTTTTTCTCTTTTTTCATTCTGTTTGACTGTTTAAACTTTATTTAGCAGTGTCTTGATGTTAAAAACGCATCTGTAAAAACGCAGATGAAAACGCATGTAAAAAGCGCGGAAAACGCGGTAAATACGCATGCGTTTTCAGCGCTAAAGTTCAGAAAAAGGCAACTTTGGTCAAATCAATTAAGCCCAAAACGTGCGTTTAGAACTGAAAGTAGGTGAACGCAAAGTGCGTTCTCACCCTTAAGCCTGCTTTACATGGGACGACTGATTGTGCGATAGCACGATCGATCGTACCCGCCCCCGTCGTTTTTGCGTCACGGGCAATTAGTTGCCCATGGCGCACAAACTCGTTTAACCCCCATCACACGTACTTACCTTCCGGACGACCTCGCTGTGGGCGACGAACGTCCACTGCCTGGAGTGGGAGGAACGTTCAGCGTCACAGCGACGTCACACGGCAGCCGGCCAATAGAAGCGGAGGGGCGGAAATGAGCGGGATGTAAACATCCCGCCCACCTCCTTCCTTCCATTAAGCCGTCGGGTGCCGCGGGAGGCAGGTAAGCTGCTGTTCATCGTTCCCGTGGTGTCACACGGAGCAACGTGTCATGCCACGGAAACGATGATCAACCGCCGCCATTTTAATTAAACAATTTTATGAAACCTAGCGACGAGTACACGACTCACGATTTGTGAGCGATACTGTGTCGTTAGGAGGTGTTACACGAGACGACGTCGTGTACGATGCCGGATGTGCGTCATGAAAACCGTGACCTCGACGATGCATCGTACGATCAGCTGTCTCGTGCAAAGCCTGCATTAGACTTTTCCTCTGGTTGTTCCATTCCTGGTTTTGGCTACAGATACTGAGGTAAAAACTTCACCAAATAGTCAATGTGTGCACATGGAATAAAGAGTCTCCTACCCAAAACAATGGCACGATATTGCTAAAATGTGATTTTAGGACCCTCTCAGCATTGCTCCTAAGACTATGTGCACACAGCGTCTTTTACATGCCGTCACACGCACCAAGGTTTTCCTAAATTAAACTTCTTCATGAAAAAACAAAGCAAACTTTGCCATCATGTATCACTGCTGCTTTTTCTCTCTCCTGTAATTCAAACTATAATTAACAGGCGGTTTTATCCACTAATAAACTTGCTACTTCTTTTAACTTCTTCACAGTTTCCAAATACCTACGCAGTTAAAAGAAGTAACAAAATACAAAACATTTGAACAGCAATGTCATTTTTATATTGCTGAGCATTTTGTTCATTTTTTCAAATCTAGTAAATCAGAGAGTACCATATGGCGGCACAGTGCAATATCACCATCTGATACAATCATTGCCTGATCAGTGGAGACCTGATCCAATGGGACCTCCATTAATTACTAGGAGGATTAAGGGCTCATGCGCACGTAACTGCTGAATATTCTGCAGCGATTTGACAGCACATGTGCGCGTCAAATCGCTACAGAAACACTGCATAATGGATGCAGTTTTTTTGTACAAAAAAAAATACGATTTCATGCGCTCTGGCTGCTGCCCCCACCATAGACAGAGTGGGAGCTGCATCCATAGCACACAAATTAATTGACATGCTCATTTTATGAACGCACGGATTTGGGTCAAAATTTTAGCACCCAAATTGCTGCGTTCAAAAAAGCATTGCATGCACGTATCATGCACAATCTACATAAATTGTGCAGGGGACGCAGGACGCATGCATTTATGCTGCAGTGCTATGCGCAGCGTAAATGCATGCAATTACGCAACGTGCGCACGAGCCCTAAGCCACACAGCTAGGTAAAGAGTAGTGATTTATTTCACTTTTTTTTCCCAAATTGGAGCTTGATAGCTCCAGAGAACTGTCCCGTTTTGCAGTTTGGGCACAAGTCAGCAGTAGGCAAGGAGTACAGTTATATAATTATATATAAATATATATAATTATATATATATATATATAAAAAAACACAAAAATTCCATTCTGCTGTTTCAATGCTGTGACCACTTTTCTTCTGGTTTCTGTGGGCATCCTAGCAGTTGGGTACCCGAAATTATCAAATAAACACATGCTAGAGAAGACACCGTTAAACATATTTTCCAGCTTGTATCGGTGTCCACATGAAGAGTGTTTGCAGTGGCTGTTGTGTATGTTCAGAAATATTTCCTTAGGCCTCGTTCAGGCGTCCATTTTTAAACTGGTGCAAGCCACACGTACTGGTCATCCGTGTGACGTCCGTGTTTGCATACGTGTGACATCCGTGTGACTGGTACTGAAATTAATGCTTTTTAATGTGTGAAAGATGGACTGCTGTCACTTGCTTCTTACCCGCGCTCATTATACTCCTTGTATATGCACTGCACAGAGGAGCGGAAGCAGCAGCAGTGTCGGAGACATCAGCACTGTGGACAGGTAAGTATAGAAGTTCACGCTGTCCGTGTGCTATGCGGATGTCACACGGATAGCACACTGTCAGCACACACTGAACACACACACAGACGCAAACACACACACCACGGACCGTTCAAAACGTGTGTTTTTGCATGGACGTGTGAAAGAGGCCTAAGGCTATGTGCCCACGCTGCGGAAAATGCGCGGATTTTGCCACGGATTTCTCGCGGAAAAGCCGCGGATTTTCCAGAAATCTGCAGCACAGCTACTCCCCAGCCATTTCTATGGCATTTGGGAAATGCTGTGCCCACGCTGCGGATTTTTCCACAGCGGAAATCCAAACAACAAAATCCAACAAAATCCACGTCAAATCCGCACCTATGAAAAGGTGCGTATTCCGGGGGAAAGCTGCGGACTTTGATGCAGAAAAATCCGCAGATACAGAGTCCCGTGGGCACATAGCCTATGCTGGCCACACACAGCTGAATCTCTAACCTCTGCAATGGCCAATGACTGCATGATGCGGAAACAAAAGCCGAACTGGGTGGAGTTTTGGATGTGTGGCTACACCTATCACCTGTGCTTGACCTCACCCTTATGAACATTCCCCCATTTTGCAAGTCACTCCCACACAATCCTCTTCTACTTCCATTTCCACCCTCTTTATTTTGCCCTTTTCCCATCCTCTTACACCCTTACTTTAGGGGATAATTTTCAGTGACAGGAATATTTGCCTACACTTTTGGGACTCTAAGACATCTCCAATTTTTCCAATCCTGGACATTCTCAGAGAGATGGCAAATATGTTTTTAACCCCTTTAAGACGGCCATATGAAGGTAAAGGGTACTTCTTCCATTTCGCCGTTTATAAATGGTGGTAAGGAAAAAGCCTGTAGCGCCCCCAGCATCAGAAAATTACCGAGGTTTCAACTACCGGGGGTAGCTGAGGCCCTGGAGATCATGATTTTTTCCGGTCCCTGGTCACGTGATCACCGTTATACACCGTATAAAGATGGTCATGTTACAGTAAATGGTGGCGCCGGTAAAAAATGATTTCTCTCCCACCTGGCATGATTAAACATGTCAGATGGGAGATAAATGTCCTCCTCCGGTCCCCTCCGGTCTCCCGGTGTTGCCAAAGTGCCCCCCCCGACCCCCGACCCCCTCCCAATCTGCCAAGATGGCAACAGCACTAGTGGCATGTCAGCCGCATTCATCCTCATTTCTGTCTCATGTGTCATGTGACATGCGACAGAAAACTTGTCCCCAGGTCCAGCCAGGTCACCCCCTATAATTCCCCTGGTGTTCCCCGGTGTCCCCCATACCTTGTACAGCGTTGATCCCCGCGATCCCTCCTCCTCCTCCTTCTGAAAAGATGGCGGCCGCATGCGCAGAGTGACTGTCAGCTGGCTTCCAGCATTCAGTGATGCTGAGCTTCCTGCAGCTAATACTGCCATGCTGTTGACCCGGGGAAAGTGGGTGCAGTACCACTGCACCCACACTCCTCACATGGAGGGTCTGCACCTCCAGAAAATGGGGGATGCATTATCTGTGCGTGCCCTCCATATTCTGGAATGAGGTTCATGTGTCGCGGGCGGAGGAGGGGACGCTGCTCTCTCCCACTGCTCGGGTCCGGCTGCTGCTGCCGCTGCTCGCTGGTGGCTCGAGCGGTGGGCCGGATCCCGGGGACTCGAGCGGCGCTCCTCGCCCGTGAGTGAAAAGGGGATTTGATTGGATTTTGGGGATTTGATGATTGTCCGTGACGCCACCCACGGTTGTGGTGAAGTTGGTGACACCACCGCTGCTCTGGACGGGGATCCCGGGAGCGGTGACAGGGAGCAGCTTTGATGTTAGTTCTCCCCTCTGTGGGTAGGGGGTTGGTTGTCCCGGGGCCCGGTGGTGGGGTAGGGATGGATGGCAGGTGGGTTACGGGGCCTGGTGAGGTGCAGGGTCGCGGGGGCAGCGCTGTGCCGCACGGCACGGTGGTACTCACTCAGCCAATGATGAGGACACAGTTCTGGGTAAAACACATGGCTGGATGGACGGGTCGCACAGACGGCTGCGGTGTTGTTTCTCCCGGCAGGTTGATGGTGACTGCCTTTCCCTGCACCTATGTACTGTAACGGTTCCAATGGGTTCCCACCGGTAACCCGCTCCCCGGCTTGGATGTGGGCCGGAGGAGCCCCTTCTGCCCGCAGGCTCTGGCCCTGGGAACGGTAGCCTTGGCGGTGGCTGTGTTTCCCTCTCACGGTTGGACTGTTGCCTTCTGACGGGACTTGGCTGCTGGGAAACCCATGAGGTTCCCTTCGCTAACGGATTTGGCAAATTCACGGCGACTCCTAGCCTTGCCGGGGTCCGTAAGCCCCTGCCAGATGGTGCTGACTTCTCTTTGTGTACCGGTCCGGTACCGCCGGGCCACCGCCCGTCCACGGTCCTTACGGTAAACTCCGATAGGCCACTCCTGCAGACGGTCACCACCATCTGCCAACCTTGCTGATCCGTCCAGGCCACACACCCGGACCAACTTCAGACTTCTCTACTGCCACTTCACTCCTCTCACTTTCACTTCCCAAACTGATCTGCCCTACTTTTCCCGCCTCCAGGACTGTGAACTCCTTGGTGGGCGGGGCCAACCACCTGGCCCACCCCCTGGTGTGAACATCAGCCCCTGGAGGAAGGCAACAAGGGTTTGTGTCTGACTTTGGTGTGCCTGACCAGGAGTGTGGGGTGTGTGGGTGTTGTTCTCTGTGGCCCCTGGCTTGTCCAGGGCGCCACACATGCAGGTCACTCTGGCCTCAGTTGGACCCGGGCTGTGTGGTTACAGTATTATCAGTCAGATCACTGCATCCACACTTCTCACATGGAGGGTCTGCACTTCCAGAAAATGGTGGATACGTTACCTGAGCGTTCCCTCCATATTCTAGAAGGTCCAGAGTTGTTGTGGGACCTCCAAAATGGATTACAGTGGACTGGATTTTTTTTCTTTTCAATAAATTGGGGAAAGAAAATGTGTTGGGAGTCTTTTTTCACATAATTTTTTTTATCATCTATTTTTTTTTATTACTGACAGTTTTGATGTCAGGTATCTGCTAGATGCTGCAACATCACTAGCCGCTGGGCTTAATGCCAGGTGACATTACAGCTGGTATCAATCCCGTATATTACCCCGTTTGCCACGGCACCAGGGCAACAGGATGAACTGGGGCAAAGCGCTTGATGCATCTAATGGATGCACCTTCTGGGGCAGCTGCGGTCTGCTATTTTTAGGCTGGGAAGGGCCAAATAACCATGGCTCTTCCCACCCTGAAAATACCACAGCTGTCCGCTTTACGTTGGCTGGTAATCCAATTTCGGGGGGACCCCACGTTTTGTTTTGTTTTTTAATTATTTATTTATAAATAATTTAAAAAAACAGGCTGCAATGCTGTCCGTTTTGGATTACCAGCCAGTTGAAACTGCCAGCTGTAGTCTGTAGCCAGCAGCCATCTGCTTTACCCTAGCTGGCTGTCAAAAATGGGAGGGACCCCCACATCATTTATTTTTAATAATTTATTTAATTTTTGGCTAAATACAAGGTTAAGCACCCTTTAGTGCCACATGAAAGTCACTAAAGGGTGCCAGCTTAGAATATGCAGGTGGCTTTTTAGGCTATATGCCGACAATCAGGATTTGCAGCATTTTCTGATGCAGTGTTTTTGCTGCATCCATAACGCTGCATTGTCCAGTACAAGCGCAGTGGAAGGATTTTTAGAACTCTCCTGCCCACTGTGCTTCTTTTCTCTGCTGCATAAACTGACCAGGTGCGGCTTGCTGAGCCTCAGCATGTTAATTTATGCTGCAGAGACGAGATGAGGAAGAATAGATGTATAGTCCGCAGCAGTCTGAACCCAGATTGTGGGCACGGGGAGTTCCGTTCTCCTGTGGACAATACTCACATCTCCGCAGGACAGCTGGCCCTGCGTACTAGTCGCCATGTCGCCGGATTGTGGGCACATAGCCTAAGGCCCTGTGTGCACTGAGTAGATTTGTTTCTTTCAGCACAAAAGGCACCCTCTGGCAGAATTCCGCACCTGCGGCAAAAAAAGCACCAAAAACACACCCAAAATCCGCATGCAGTTTTACCGCGGTATGTTGCTGTTTTGGTGTGGTTTTACCGCGGTTTTCTCTCTGCGGTTTTCTAATTATTATGAATGGCAAAACCGCAGGGACCTTCGGAAAAGAAGTGACATGCTACTTCTTTTTGCTGCAGAAATTCTGCAGCAAAACCTGTAGGGAAAAAAGAACTAGTGTGCGCACAGCATTTTGGATTTCTCACAGACTTTGCTGGGGGAGGACTGCAGAGAAGTTATGAACACAAACCGCACCAATTCTGCAGCACAAACCATGGCAAATCCACAGCAAAAACTGCAGTGTGTGCACAGGGCCAAGTGAGAAATTTGGTGCTACAGGAACATTTTTGTGAAGTACCTGTGGATTCAAACTGCTCACTATACCCCTGAATAAAATCATTGAGGGGGTCTAGTTTCCAAAATGGGGTCATTTGTGGGGGTTTCTGCTTTATAGGTACCCTAGGGGCCCTGCAAATGCAACATGGTAGCCGCAATTTATTTCAACTTTTCCAAAATTCAAATTGCGGTCCTTCCATTCCAAGCCCTACTGTTTGTTCAAACAGTGGTTTTTGGCCACATGTGGAATATCTCTGCACTCATAAGAAATGTGGTGCTAAAGCAACATTTTTGTGAAAACAATGAATATTTTCAATATGACAGCCTAATGTTATCAAATTCTGTGAGATACTTGTGGGTTCAAAATACTCTCTATACCCCTGGATAAAATTCTTGAGGGGTCTAATTTCCAAAATGGGTTCATTTGTGGGAGGTTTATGCTGTTTAGGTACCTTAGGGGCCCTGCAAATGGAACATGGTGCCCGCCAAATGTCAGCCAAATTTGTGTTCCAAAATTCAAATATGGCTCCTTCTATTCCGGGTCCTCCATTTGTCCAAACAGAGGTTTCTGACCACATGTGGGGTATCAGTGCACTCAAAAGAAATTGGGTAACAAATTTTGGGTTCAATTTTGTTGTATTTATTCTAAAAGTGAATAAATTGGGGCTAGAGCAACATTTTTAGGTAAAATGATAATTTTGGTTTTTTTTTCATTCCAGATCGCTTTAGTTCCTGTGAAGCACCTAAAGGGTTAATAAACTTCTTGGATGTGGTTTTGAGGAGTGTGAGGGGTGCAGTTTTTAGAATGGTGTCATTTTTGGGTAATTTCTGTCACCAAGGCCCCTCAATGTCACTTCAAATGTGATGTGCTCCCTAAAAAAATGGTTTTGTAAATTTTGTTGAAAAAATGTGAAATTGCTGATAAACTTTGAACACTTCTAACTTCCTAACCCCAAAAAATATTGTTTCAAAAAATGTGTTGATGTAAAGTAGACATGTGGGAAAGTTATTTAGTAACTATTTTGTGTGACATAACTCTCTGGTTTAAGAGCATAAAAATTAAAAGTTTGAAAATTACAACATTTTCGTCAAATTTCTGATTTTTTTCACTAATAAAAGCAAAAAATATTGTCCTAAATTTAAGGGGTTAATATTGGCTCTCACATTTCTTGTTAAAGAAAACATACAAACAATCCTCGGGAATGCGAGAAGAACTAAACATCTCAGAAGATTAAATTGACACCAGATCTTTGGAGCTAGGGTAATGATGTCCTAATATGATCATTTTTTTTCTTTTTTAGAATAACAATTTTTCTTTGAAAAATGTAAAGTAATAACATGTCTCAGACAAATAGATTTTTTTAATGGACACTTACTTCAATTGCAATATCTTTCCAATTCACTCGGAAGAGGTAGATGGTAAAAAACGCAGACAGAAATACTCCACAGAGGATCATTCCATACCAAAGCCCTTTATATGAAGTAACATGGTTAGTTAAAGGACTCAAGCAACATGTCTGTTAGCATCTTATAAGAGCAAAAGATGAGGATGTCCAGCTCTTCAGGCAAAAAAATCACGTCTTTATTTTATCATGCAGACACAAAGAATGACATGACCAGCACAACGCGTTTCAGGTGAAAGCACTCACCCTTAATCATGATACTGGATAGATGGTGCTGCAAAGCTTATATGCAAATGCTAATCAATGTAACAGATGTTTAAATTACTTCAGCACCTTACATGCACGAAATAGGTTTTACCATGAAAAACATTACATACATATACAATTAAAAAACAATGATACAATACAATACAATAAAGTACACATTTTTTGTACAAACAAATGGCATTGCTAACATTGGAAGAGTTGGGAGATCAATACAAACTAGAGTCCCCCAATGGTAGAGATTCTGCCCCTAGTATTTCCAATCCGGATTTTTATCCGTTAAATGAAAGATGTGAAGCCATAGTAAACTTCCAAAAAAATATGGAGAGGGATCTGAGACTGCTACATGAATCTGGCAAAAACAACAATCTCAGTAACTTAAATGTCCAACAGAGAGAGGCACTTTGTCAACTTGAGAAAAATTCAGATATTATAATCAAAAAATCTGACAAAGGGGGATCGGTGGTAATAATGGACAAAGCTGATTATATTGATTGGATGCGCCTTTTGGTGTCTGATACCAACACTTATGTCCCTGTCGCCACTGACCCCACCATCACCATCAATAAGAAAATTCACAAGCTAATCAATGAGGGGGCTTCCCTTGGTTGTTATGACAAAAAATACGCTGAGCGGCTTAAAATGAATAATCCCAGAACACCCATCCTCTATGGGTTACCTAAAACACATAAAGGGGAGAATCCACCCCCCATGCGGCCCATAGTATCGGGCATTGGCTCGGCGGGCGAGAGGCTGGGGCAGTGGATTGACTCTGTTTTGCAGCCCCTGGCCCGCCGTGTTCCAGGTTACCTCAGGGACACTATTAGTGTTTTAAATGAAGTTAATGATTTAAAGTGGCAAAATACCTATGGCTGGATAACAGCAGATGTCATTTCTCTTTATACTTCAATACCCCAACAAATAGCAATAATGGCAGTCCAACATCACTTGGCAAAATATTCAAATTTTGATAACGAAAAAATTTCCTTTATAGTAGAAGCTATCAGGTTTCTTATGGCGAACAATTACTTTTTGTTTGATTCCCAATTTTTTATTAAAAAAACTGGAGTTTCTATGGGTGCTAAGTATTCCCCGTCAGTCGCTAATTTAGTTATGAGCTGGTGGGAAGAGGTATATATCTATTGTGACAGTAATCCATTTGTGGAATGTGTGGTCTGGTACGGGAGATTCATCGATGATGTCATCATGGTATGGGCGGGCGGTGGGTCTCTCGTATCTGACCTCACTATGTACATAAATAATAATCCTTTCAATCTAAAATTTAAGGTGGATTTTCAACAACACACTGTGAATTTTTTGGACTTACGAATGACGGGTCTTAACACTAGGTTAATAGAAACATGCACCCATAGAAAACAAGTATCAGGAAATACAATTTTGCATGCAGCAAGTCACCATCCCTCACATACCATCAAGGCCATACCAGTAGGAGAAATGCAACGAGCGCATGGAAATTGCAACTCTCAGAAAAACCTCCAAACTGAAGTAGATACCATTAGTATAAGACTCAAAAAAAGAGGTTACAAAGAATGGATGTTAAATAGAGCACAAAAGGTTGTAAAATCAAAAATTAATTCTACAAAAACCACCACTCAGACCACGACTAAAAAACAACCAATTGCTAATTCAGCCATCACTTTAGCCTTACGATACAGTAATCAGTTTGCGGACATACGAAAGATTTTTTTCCGCAATCTAACTATATTAAAAACAGACACAACCTTGAAAAAAATTCTCAATAATAATTGTAGAGTAGTTGCCAAAAAAGCAATGTCACTGGGGGATAAGTTATCTCCAAGTGACATCAAAAATAAAAATAAACAATCGAATCTTCTAGGCACCAACTGGCTGTCTTTAAAGGGTTTTTACCATTGTGCGAGAAAACAGTGTAAAATGTGCCCATTAACTCCTAAAAAGATCACATCTTTTGAAAACAGTGATGCTAGCAGTAGCTATGCGATAAAAACTTTTATAAATTGTAGAAGTTCATATATAGTGTATTTGGCAGAATGCATAACTTGCAAACTAAAATATATTGGAAGTACAAAACGAGAACTGCACATACGCATAAAAGAACATATATATGATGTAATACATAAAAAAACCTCTGGGGGCACATCTCAGTTATCAAAACATTTTATTAACAAACATCAAGGCACATTGGATACTTTGCGGGTGTATGGAATAGAAAAAATACAAAAGTCGCATAGAGGGGGTAACATGGAAAAACTTTTGTGTAAGAGAGAGGCCTGGTGGATATTCAAATTAAAAACCACCCTTCCCTGTGGTTTGAATCTCCGCAGGGATCTCATGATTTTCTATTAGGTGATAGAAACTAAAGCCTTGTTTTGCACTGCTTTTGGTGGGTGGGAAAAACAATCTTGTGCCCAATAAATCCATTGCCATATTGTTATAACATTGGTATATTGGCTTCAAAAAATAAAGGGGGAAACAAATATACATCAATGATTATGTTATAATTCAAGAACCCTCAGCCAAAGTTGTAACGTGCGTTTTTAATTTACACCACTTGTGATTTATGTGGCTATAGGTGTCACACTTATTTAGTTGTTGTGGGGGAAAAATATATATTTTTTTTTTTCCCCTCATTGTTGGAGATACTTGGCTCCCTCTGTGTGGTTGCAACAAATGCTAACTACAGGGTGTGTTTTAGCCTCTCTGGAATAATTGTTGTAGTTTAACCCCTAATGTTAAAGCTGAGAGTCAGCTCATTACATTTTTGGCTGTGGTATTTCTTTGCAAGCATACAAATTTACTAAAGTATGTTTCACATACATCAATTCATAAATTTTTCCTGAGTAGGATGAAACTTATATAACAGATATCAAACCTTCTAGTTTAAACCTAACAGCCCCCACACAATATAAATCGAGCACTAATATAGAAGGGCAGTGTGCATATATACATAGCCAAAACTCTTACTTGTGCTTTTAATTCACACCAAATTTATACCATCTGCGACTTGGGCGGTTATATTGTGTTGCACTCAATATGGCGCTTTGTGTTCTACCATAATATAGAATAACAATGTGTTTCTTTCACCGAAGCATAGTTTAAATAACAATTTAACAAAAAAAATAAAAAAAGTTTTTCCAAAAAAAATTTTTCTTTTTTTCACAAATGCTAACTATAGGGTGTGTTTTAGCCCCTTGGAACAATTGTTGCAGTTTAACCCCTAATGTTAAAGCTGAAGGTCAGCTCATTATATATTTGGCTGTGGTATTTTTCTTTTCAAGCATATAAATTTATTAAAGCATGTTTCATAGACATCAATTGATAAAAAGGGAGAAAAAAGAAAAAAAAAAAAAAAAAAAAAAAAGGGAAAAAAAAGGAATTTTTTCCTGAGTAGGATGAAACTTATATAACACAGATATTAAATCTTCTAGTTCAAACTTAACAGCCCCTACACAATATAAATCGAGTACAAATATAGAAGCAGTGTGCATGCATACATAGCCAAAACTCCTACTTGCGTTTTTAATTCACACCAAATTTACACCATCTGCGACTTGTGCGGTTATATTGCGTTACATTCAACATGGCGCTTTGTGTTCTACCATAATATAGAACAACCATGTGTTTTTTTGCATTGAAGCATAGTTTAAATAATGATTTAATCAAAAAAATAAAAAAAGTTTTTGAAATTTTTTTATTTTTTTTTGTAATTAAAACAAACATTTGACAATAAAAAATGAGGCTTCCTTCAAAGTATATAAATCTATTTGAGTTCATATATAAGCATTGAGGTACTCCGAAGTGCAGGAAAATCCACATAATATAGATATTAAACTTCCATGTCGGAACTTAAAAGCTTTTACATAGTATGACAACTGAGCACATATATAGAAGGGCAATATGTGTGCATATACATGGGGATATACATGAGTAAATATGTTTATAAAAAAAAAAAAAAAAAAAAGAAGGAAAGAAAAAAAAAAAAAAAATTCCGGTGTGCGCCATTTGTTGAGTGCAGATTTATGTATTTAAATGTGATATATTGGCATATATGTATGTGCATTAAACTTGAAGGTGTTATATCTGCACACACTGAATGGCGCACTGTAACTGGTTTGGTTATAAACGTATATATCTTCAAATCCAGAAAACCATTGAAAAATGTGTACTTTATTGTATTGTATTGTATCATTGTTTTTTAATTGTATATGTATGTAATGTTTTTCATGGTAAAACCTATTTCGTGCATGTAAGGTGCTGAAGTAATTTAAACATCTGTTACATTGATTAGCATTTGCATATAAGCTTTGCAGCACCATCTATCCAGTATCATGATTAAGGGTGAGTGCTTTCACCTGAAACGCGTTGTGCTGGTCATGTCATTCTTTGTGTCTGCATGATAAAATAAAGACGTGATTTTTTTGCCTGAAGAGCTGGACATCCTCATCTTTTGCATTATTTTGGGCTGTGGCAGTGCCTGTCCGTGCTCCGGGACGAAATCAAGACTGAGCTTTTTCCACGGTGAGCTGATTCATACTATTGATCTTATAAGAGGTTTAAAAGGGGTTTTCCAATTCTGGTGGAATTTTTGGCAAGCACGGCGTCTCTGAGAGAAGCAGATGATAATCTAGCTGGTATGTAAGTCACATACTTATGGTCATGTGACGAACACCCTGAAAACAGCAGCAGAGCCAAATCCTAACAGTATGAATATTACACACTGTTAGGATTTGGCAAGCTTCATTTTTTGAGGAAAATTCCAGCAGTGGTGGACAACTCCTTTAACCTTGTGGTGAATTTAAGACAGGGGGTCCTAATGGTTACCAAACATCAGACATTCTTTAGACAGACTTGTAATTGTGCATTGATTTTTCTTTGTGGGTTTTGTTATTTACCAAAACTTGACTGTGGCCTCCTTCTTAGAAATGGGCAAACCATTGGTACACAGTGACCATGATGAAGGGGGTTGATTGGCACCCAAATAAATGCCTGGACTGGATCACAATGCTTACATCCTGTTGTCAGTGATTTAGTGGGTAATAGCAGCAATTTGCTCTAGGACAAAGCACTGCTGTTAGAGGTAGATGACGGCTATTTAACGGCTAGCATTTGCCCTTCATGGAGTTGGCTCAACTCCTGAGCCTGTTCCACACATCCTCATCCTCTACAGGATGTATATGTATCATGGAGCCTTAAGGGGTTAATGTCATTTTTATACAGGCTCTGCACACTCTTATGAGATCTGATTAGGTATTTTAGGGAGGTTCTTTCTCCTTCCGGAATTTTGTTTCACTCTCAATTCATGGATAACATTTTAATTCAGTGAAGACTATTTTTCACATTAATAGGAAATGACAATTGGTACTTTTAAAGGGAACCTGTCACTGGATGTTTATAATACCTACTTAACGGTCGGTGTGCAGAGCAGACTGGTCAGATGGGCGTCTCCGTTCTCTGGGACCCGCGCCTCTTCTTTCGGCCATCTTTGTCCTCCTTCTGAAGCTAAGGTGGATGACGCATTCTACGTCATCTATACTAGCCAACAGTGAGGTTCCGCGCAGGCCCTCTACAATACTTTGATCTGCCCTACTCAGGGCAGATTAAAGTGCGCCTGCCCAGGACCTAAATGTTGGCTAATGTAGATGACGTAGAACGTGTCATCCACACTAGAATCAGAAGGAAGACAAAGATGTCTGAAAGAGGAGGCGCGGGACCTGGAGAACGGATCCATCCGATCAGTCTGCTCTGCACCGATCATTAGGTAAGTATTATGAACATCCAGTCACAGGTTCCCTAATATAGCCTAATAAGTGACACATAACTGAAATCTGTGTTTCAGCCCCTCTCTCCTGCTGTCTTAAGATTACATAGCAAAAACCTGCTGACAGATTACCTTTAAATTGCTGTACTTACTTAGTATGAAAATAAGGACGTTTGCTGCCATTATCCCTCAATGACAGTTTTTAGCTTTTATAGTGTACAGCCGTTTTCCATAGAGCTTGGCCATCAGACATTGGCTAAGACTGCAGAGTAGTTACATTCAAGGAGAGTGGGTTAACTCTTAACATCTTAGTCAGCTCTCTGCAGCCAATTGATTTTTATATTGTAGCTAGCTGCTCCCTCCTCCCCTCTCATTTTCTGAAGAGATGCAGTTATAAATCACCAGTCTGCAGCTTTTACAGCAGTTCTTGGCTTTCTGCTCTCCTGTCCTGAGTCATGCTTCTTGAAATGCCCTGTCATCTCTATGTGTAAGTATAGTGATAGTGTAGAACTCTAAAACAAACCACTAATAACTGAATGTTTTATAGCAGATCTTGTGCTGAGCTTTATAGTTCTACTTATAGTTCAGTTACATTACTCGCCAAAACTATTACTCTAATATGAGTGCCCATTCTTCTGGAAAATAGGCAGCAAGGAGCAAGGAGACTGCACAGCTCTGAGCTGCTAAAGAGACAACTTGAGAATACCCATTTAAGTTCAGTTCACATAAAATTGATACCTTTAATGCCTTGCTTGGCTGCAAACATAACAGCAGCAGCAACTGGTAGCCCAAGCATGTAATAACCAATTGCAAAGATAATGGCACCAATCTTCTGTCTTCCTATCCCTCTCAACACTCCACTAGAAACACACTGCAAAAAAAAGACTTTTTTAATGTATTGACCAATTTCAGCGACATTATATCATCTTTAAAACATGTTTATAAATGAGATTCATGACCGCTCACCTTCCAGAAATATTGCAGCCAATATTATTTAAAAATCGGTTGACCACAGGTCCATTCCTTACGAATACCAAACTATTCCGACAACACAATAATACACGTCATGTATAATGAAGCTACACTAACTACAAAAATCTCTGTTACTCTTTTGTTAAGTGGAATAGGTGGATTTCAATGTTATGACTATGTTCTATTGGTCAAACATTCTGAAAATAGTAGAATAGATGGAAAATGAGTGTCACTAACCAATGTCGGATTATTTTGTGCTTTGTTATTCTAAGGTCATATGAAAATACAGACTGGGCTACAGGTGCTTCACAACTAATTATGCTTCATCTGGCCCTGAAATCACACCTCTATTCCTTCCTTTAAAATAAAAATATATAAAAATTTGAATAATAAAGCACAAAATTATTCTCTGAATTTTTGAAGATTATATTGCCGTACCGTTGAGTACCACCACACCTGACATTCTCTTTAACCAGCATTGCATACTCTAGTAGTATATACTTGCCACAGTGCTGCTCTGCTGATACTTTGAAATAGATATCTATTGAGCAAATATGTAATTATATATACAATGCCTTGCAAAAGTATTCGGCCCCCTTGAATTTTTCAATCTTTTCCCACATTTCAGGTCTCAAACATAAAGATAAAAATTTTAATGTTATGGTGAAGAATCAACAACAAGTGGGACACAATTATGAAGGTGAACGATATTTATTGCTTATTTTAAATTTTTGTAAAAAATAAAAAAACTGAAAAGTGGGGCGTGCAGTATTATTTGGCCCCTTTAAGTTAATACTTTGTAGTGACACCTTTTGCTGTGATTACAACTGCAAGTCACTTGGGGTATGTGTATATCAGAAAGCCAGCTAAACTCAAAATGGCATGTATTATAAGATGTGCACTGCACTAAAAATTCCAAACTGTACTATTATACGTTTGAGTCTTTTGGCAAAAAAAATGCAATTTCTTGAGCTACCCCGCCACATCATGGCAAATCTCTTTTGCCATGACGCAGTCCTACTTTAAAATATTTTGTATTTAAAATGAGCCATACGGCCTCACAAATGAAAAAGTAGAACTGTTTATAGCAGCACTTACCAGGTGCTTTTCAATCCCGTACCCATGACTGAATCATCGCTGTGGGCGGAACAGGCTCAAGCAAATGCTGCAATGAAATAAATAGCCTGTGGACAGGGCTTGATGGCTCAATGTGAACAGCCACCAATTGTCAAAATCAGAACAGGTGGAAAAACAAACCAAATTGAGGTGAACGGCAAGGTGGGGGTCAGCCACCTACCAATTCAACAAATAAAAACAAGAAAGCCAGGTAAACTCAAATCGGCATGTATTATAAGATATGCACTGCACTAAAAATTCCAAACTGTACTATTATAAATTTGAGATTTTTGGCAAATAATTGCAAAGTCATGCGTACGGGATTGAAAAGCACCAGGTAAGTGCTGCTATAAACAGTTCTACTTTTTCATATGTGAGGCTGTATTGCTAATATTAAATAGAAAATATTTTCGAGTAGGACTGCCCCAAAAAGATTTGCCATGACATGGCAGGGTAGCTCAAGAAATTGCAATTTTTTGCCAAAAATCGCAAATTTATAATAGTACAGTTTGGAATTTTTAGTGCAGTGCATAACTTATAATACATGCCATTTTGAGTTTAGCTGGCTTTCTTCTTTTTTTTCCTTTGCAAATAGGTGGAGCTGAGTGAGGTTGGATGGAGAGCATTTGTGAATAGCAGTTTTCAGCTCTTTCCACAGATTCTTGATTGGATTCAGGCCTTGACTTTGACTTGGCCATTCTAACACCTGGATACGTTTATTTGTGAACCATTCCATTGTAGATTTTGCTTTATGTTTTGGATCATTGTCTTGTTGAAAGACAAATCTCCGTCCCAGTCTCAGGTCTTTTGCAGACTCCAACAGGTTTTCTTCAAGCATGGTCCTGTATTTGGCTCCATCCATCTTTCCATCAATTTTAACCATCTTCCCTGTCACTGCTGAAGCAATGCAGGCCCAAACAATGATGCTGCCACTACCATGTTTGACAGTGGGGATGGTGTGTTCAGGGTGATGAGCTGTGTTGCCTTTACGCCAAATATATCGTTTGGCATTGTGGCCCAAAAGTTCCATTTTGGCTTCATCTGACTAGAGCACCTTCTTCCACATGTTTAGAACAATCAAAGTAAAGAAGAGTAGAAGGCACTCACCAGTTTTTAGTAGAAAAGTCTCATTTAATCTTCAGGCAAAAAGGCATAACAGGGAGGGGGGGAGAGAGACACGGACCACACACAGATGACAGATCCATACTAAGGAGTTTTGTGTCTGTTCACCATGACAGGTGGAGAAGTACATTGATTACTAGCTGGGAGCTGTGCTCAGTTTTTCCTCCTGACTTTAGTGATTTCTTCCACATGTTTTGTGTGTCTCCCAGGTGGCTTGTGGCAAACTTTAAACAGCACATTTTATGGATATCTTTGAGAAATGGCTTTCTCTTTGCCACTCTTCCATAAAGGCCAGATTTGTGCAGTGTACGACTGATTGTTGTCCTATGGACAGTCTCTCCCACCTCAGCTGTAGATCTCTGCAGTTCATGCAGAGTGATCATGGGTCTCTTGGCTGCATCTCTGATCAGTCTTCTCTTGTTTGAGATGAAATTTTTGAGGGACGGCCGGGTCTTGGTAGATTTGCAGTGGTATGATACTCCTTCCATTTCAATATGATCACTTGCACAGTGCTTCTTGAAATGTTTAAAATTTTGGAAATCTTTTTGCAACCAAATCCGGCTTTAAACTTCTCCACAACAGTATCATGTACCTGCCTGTTGTGTTCCTTGGTCTTCATGATGCTATCTGTGCTTTAAACAGGACACTGAGACTATCACAGAGCAGGTGCATTTATACGGAGACTAGATTACACACAGGTGGCTTATATTTATCATCATCAGTCATTTAGGACAACATTGGATCATTCAGAGATCCTCAATGAACTTCTGGAGTGAGTTTGCAGCACTGAAAGTAAAGGGGCCGACTAATATTGCATGCCCCAATTTTCAGTTTTTTACAAAAATTTAAAATAAGCAATAATTATCGTTCACCTTCACAATTGTGTCCCACTTGTTGTTGATTCTTCACCATAAAATTTAAAATTTTTATCTTTATGTTTGAAACCTGAAATGTGGGAAAATTGTTGAAAAATTCAAGGGGGCCGAATACTTTCACAAGGCATTTTATATATATATATATATATATATATATATATATATATATATATAATATATATATGTATATGTATATAATTTGTATGGCTACAATAGTACTTTAAAATTCTTCAGATATATCATGGTAAAATGGATCACACAAGACCTAGTGCCAATGTTAACAATAGATTCAAAGAGAAAAAGGGTACACCAAAAGCAAATAAAATATATATCCAGGATGAAAACCAGGACTCAAAAGTATAAGTGTGATAAATAATTATTAAAGCAACAACAAGAAAAAATATGAGATAGTCCAATGTCCAAACAAAAGGAATTTAGAGGAAATAATTAGTGATAACCGAGCACTACCATGCTCAGTACTCGTAATAAGAAATTGGATGTTGGGATGGAGGCGACTTGAGTACCCAGGTATACTGGAAGTCAATGGGGAACTCACGCATTTTTCCAGAAGATTTCCCAGAAAACTGCTCAAGTTCCCCATTGCCTTCCATTATACTTGGGTACTCAAGTGGTGCCCATCCGAGCATTAGCTGCTCGTTACAAGTACTGAGCACCCGAATGTGGTAGTGCTCGCTCATCCCTAGAAATAATATATGACACTAAATTATGTATAAAAGCAAACAGGCGTTAAATAAGGCAAAATAACAGCAGCATTAAGAAAATAGTGAGAATTAAGTTATTTGGAAAAATATATCCAGCTCCAGAAAATATTTTAGGAGACCAATAGGGAGAATTAAGATGACCATGCGTATCTCTGTTGAAACCAGCTTCCTACTTTGTCATCTGATTAATCGTTATCATATGCCCAATCGGGGGCATCCACACCATGTCACATATTGCAGACCGTATTTCCTGAGTCAGTAAGGTCCTAATATATTCCGTCACAACCAATGGTCACTTAAGATGATTTTTGTATGAGAAAAGGATGAATGCTTATTGCTAACAAAATAATAATACATGGGAAAAAAATTGCATTTGTCACAATTTGCTGTACAATAATTCATTTTTTTTTTCCAAAATAAACAGGTTAAAATTAGGGAAATAATGTATCTTTTACTTACTGCCACACATTCAAACACATGGAATATGAGATATACAGGTATAACATCAGATACAAGAGCAGCTATTTCACTAGAAAAAATAAAGAAAAGATTCCTCTGTTAGTGTTCCTATTTTGATTTGCAGTGGTCCTATATGACATATTCACTGCTCGCCGGGCTGTTTCCAAATTACACAGACGCTACGATTCTTACAATCTGCACAGGGTCCAGTTACCACACAACCAAAAACACCACTTACCGCTTCTCGCTTTCTCTCCTACATGTCTCCTGCTTGTTAATCAATTCTTTCGTTCCAAGGCCATATTTCTCTTAAATTTTATATAAAACGGCATTGCAAGAAAACTTTACTTACCCATCACTAGTGAAAACATATGAAAATACATTCTTCAGGGAAGCAAGAAGAATTATGTCTATAATGATGAAAAGAGCTGTGAAGAACAAAGATATTGACGTCATGTATAAGCCAGCACAGCATGGTGATACAGATTATCTTACCAGCTAAAATTTGCTGTCTGAGAATCATTTCTAGAAAACTCTTTATTGCTCTTGTGTAAAGCCTGCTTTACACGTTACGATTTTGCATACGATATCGCATGCGATCGTAACCGCCCCCATCGTATGTGCGGCACGTTCAATTTTTTGAATGTGCCACACAAACGATTAACCCTCATCACACGTACTTACCCGTCCATATGACCTCGATGTGGGCGGTGAACGTCCACTTCCTGGAGTGGGACGGACGTTCGGCGTCACATCGACGTCACGCGGCAGCCGGCCAATAGAAGTGGAGGGGCGGAGATGAGCGGGACGTAAACATCCCGCCCACCTCCTTCCTTCCGCATTGTGGGCCGGGAGCCGCTGGACGCAGGTAAGATCTGTTCATCGTTCCTGGGGTGTCACACACTGCGATGTGTGCTACCCCGGGTACGATGAACAACCTGACGTTCAATTTTTAGGAATTGAACAACGTGCATGCGATGAACGTTTTAATGTTCAATCACAATCGCACGTACCTATCACACACTGCAATGTACCTTACGATGCCGGATGTGCGTCACTTACGACGTGATCCTGCCGACACATCGTAAGATATATTGTAGCGTGTAAAGCGGGCTTAAGAATGCTTCTTTCTGCTTACAAATGAATTGATCCCCAAATGTAGGCCCAGAGGATGCATGCGGTTCTTATATGACTGCGGTCCCAGTAGAAGGCAAATGTATATGGCATTAACAGTCCTGTGAGCTTAGTGCTCTATCCAAGTATGACAGGAGACACAATGCAAAATGGGCAATGTTCTATATTTCCAGTTGTTGAAACATATTTACATTCATGTTTATGTATTTATCTGTGGGCTTTTTATTTGCTTTCTTTCTGTATTATCTCCATATATATTTTTCCATAATGAAGAATAGATGTGAAACTTACTTTTCATACTCTGCTGTGTTTACACCTGAAAAGACTAAATAATATTATATAAGTAAATCACTGGCCACATGTTTAAAGAAGTTGTCCACTACCAACCTCTCATTAACGGGCTCAGGGAGGTGAAAAATAAACACCAAAAAACTACTCAAAGCCCAGACCGGCACAACTCCTCTGCCCTCAGTGCTGCATCTCCACTGGTCCACCCATGGCATCAATTATAGGTGGGGATTTCATGCAAGAGCGCCAGTGTTAATATTTCATACGAGTGGAGTAAACACTTACAGGCTGCATTGTGTTCCCATTACAACCCACTGGATGTTGACAACAGAGACCAGTTGGGATGCAGTACTGTATATGGAAGACTGGTGCCAGTCCTGGAAGTGAGTATGTTTTGTTTTATATTTTACCTTCCTGGGCCAATTAGTAAGAGGCAGGAGTAGACAATTTCTTTAAATCACCACTCCAGTGCTTTTTTATAATTTTACCGCTGGAGTGGTGTTTTAAGTCCCTCGACCCCTGTCTCATATGTACCTTCCTTTGTCTGAGATGTGGATGGACAACTATTGTATGAATACAAATAGATTAAAGTATGGTTTAATATGTGGTCATTAATATGGAACTTTGATCAGATAGGCAACTTCTCCCACTAGTTCATATTTGTTTATTTCTTCTTTATAAGCAGCATGATTACACCACCACTATGAACCATGTGGAATACATCTTGAGAATCATTCTCTTAGAACCATGGAAAAAAAATTGGATCCATACTTGGGGATTTGTCAGAAATAGCCTGATAATCAATGTTATGGGCTGTTCACATCATGACCTCAGTATATGTTGAGTGAGAACATTTGAAGACCCCATTCAAAAGTCCTGATAAGAGGTTTAAGCTGGGAATCCATTTTTCTTCTTTCAGAAGTGTGGCATTATGCGCTTTTGTTGCTACTAAAAATAAGTATACTAAGAGTAAGATGACTAACCATATTAGATTTTAAGGCTCCACCAAGCAGTAGCTTTGAGTACCTTTGTTTTGGTGTTCAAACATACTTGCTTGGTGGTTGTCGAGACCATAATATGAACAACTGGTAAGTGAACCTTAGGCTTTTCCAGTACGTTTCTTCCCATGTAGTGACCCAATCTATCACTTAGACTGAGGCCACACAGGGATTAGTGCTAGTCCTCGCATGTCACTCGACTCATGCTCGCAGCACAGCAGGAGCCAAGTGTCATGCGAGTGTCATGCAACTGTGGTCTCATCCTGCGATCAGACCAGAGCTGCAGAGGGGAAGAAGAGAGGGAGGGATTTATCTCACTATCTCCTCCATTGACTTCTGATGTGAGAATCGCACTGCACTCCGCTGTAATGCGAGTGCAGTACGATGTTTCTCTCGCTGCCATAGACTTGATTGGGTGCGAGTTAAACAGGATCGCATTCCACCCGCAGCATGCTGTGATTGGTTTCTCGGTCTGATTAGGGCTGAGAAAAAAAAAATCGCTCATAGGAGCTGCCCCATAGAGTAATATTGGTCCGAGTGAAATGCGATTTTTTTTTATCGCATTCAACTCGCTTTGTATTACTTGCCATGTGCTTACCCTTACACTGGTGGTATAACAAATAGTCTGGTAACATGACATTGAATGTTATGAGAGTTTATTTTATTGGTAAATTACCTGTGAGAAGAAAAGCGAGCTTCATGGACTTCTTTGCCTGTTCACTATTTCCAGCACCAAGAGCATTTCCTACTCGAACACTGGTAGCCATACCAATCCCAAATGGAATCTATACAAATGTTATAACATTGTGGACTACTTTTATAAATGTCATGTACAAAGAGAAACATAGTTCTAAAACAGATTCTAAATCTTTTACTAAGGCTGAAAATATATTACAAGAGTATATAAAGAACTTCACCGACAAAGGGTTGTCATAAGGGCTTAAAAATATATTGTCTGCTTGAAGAGAATTTCTCAGTAACAGAGAAATGAACTGACCATGTACAGATTTCCCGGATGTGTCTTTGAAAAAGCTATCTATGTGTGCATATAAATAGTTTGGGGTGTGAAGTCTTAGTGAGTTGTTCTTGTATGTATGAGCAATGGGCAAAAATAATCCCTAAATGCTGCTGAAAAAGGAAGGTGAATACTTCAACTACATATAAGACCTACATTGCACCCCAAATACATGCACAAATAGACACCTCATCTATTTTTTTATATTTCCATCCCTCATAAGGCTACTTTCAGAAAAAATAATGCACTCGGCTCCCTTCCACCCCCAAAAATCAATGTTATAATAGATTAGCTGAATTTACCCTTCAGTAATATAGACAATGGCTCACATATACTATTGTTGGTCTGGTGAAAGTTGCACATATTTTGGTGGAATTCAATTCCGACAAAGGTATTATTGATTTACACCAATGAGATGTTGTATGACTCACTAGACAATTTTCAAAAGGCGAGTTAAAGGCGACAGCGTTATTTCAAAAGTCAAACAGTTTTCAATCATAAGTAATACTAAGTTTGAGAAAGTGTCTAACTTTTAGCAAGATGCACCAATTATATCACGTAGTGTGTGCCACTGTGATACATTTGTCGCATCTCAGGCTGCCAGGGATAAGATCATGTCGTAAAACAGACTGATTGGAAAATGAGGACCATTCTATCTAATTTTCAGAATGTCTAGAACATATATAATGTCCCTTCTGAATTGTAAGCTACTGCAGAAAATGTTGGAGCTATAGAAATAAAATTATTATTACTATAGGTAATTCCTTTACCTAAAATTGTCTTATAACCAAAGGGATATTATAAGCTAAGAGAGCCGTCTTCTCTGTCACCTCCAATGCATAGTCAGAAGAGAGGGTTGGCTTAGCTATTGAAATGAGAAGTCAGTCGGACCGCTTCACACACAGCTCTGGTCAGGAGTTACTGATACAAGTTGTGCTGTCCTGTTTAAAAAGCCATATCAAGAAGAATCATTTAAAAACTGTGTCCACCTTTAATGTCACCCACAATCTGCACAATTCAATTGAAAAATAAACTGACATCTTTTCTGGTGGAAAAAGAAAAAAAAAATAACTAAAATAATGTGGTTGTATAACACACCGTTTAACTAATACTTTGTTAGGCCTCTTTCACACGTCTGTGCCTCCGGTACGTGTATGGTCAGTTTTCTCACGTACCGGAGACACGGGCACACATAGACCCATTAAAATCAATGGGTCTGCATTCACGTGCGTATTCTGCCATGGATCATGTGTACGTGTGGAGCATACGTGTGCCCGTGTGCTCCACAGGTAGATATGTTCACGTTTTCTCCGGAATCACGGGTGTCATACGGAACGTAAATGGGTCACACGTAACACAAACGGACCACACGGATGTGTTCCGTGTGACACGCGCCGGAGAAAACACATGTATCTGCGAGAAAAAAAAAACAACCTTTACTCACCTTCTCCAGCCCTGCAGTCTCTGCCGCTGCTGTCACTTGCTTCCGAGCGCCGCTCATTATGTTAATTGAATATTCACTTCACTGCGGCCGGAAGCTGCAGCAGCGGGGAGTCGGCAGGACCGGAGACCGAAGATCAGCACCACGGACAGAGATGCCAGGGACAGGTGAGCAGAAAGTTCCCGTTCTCCGTGTGTTATCACGGATAACACATGGAGAACACACGTGTGCCATACATAAAGCACACCGAGGACAATATGCACCTTTGACACGTCCGTGAAAAACGTGCCTAATTTTCACGGACGTGTAAAAGACGCCTTAAAATACTCTGAATTTATGGTGGCTTTCAATTTTTTATCAGCATGGCAAATTCAAAATTGGCAATTTTTGCCCACTCTTACTTACAGTAAAGCTCCAAATCTGTCATATTGTGATGTCATCTCCTTTGCAAGCAGCCTCTTCAGGTCACCCACATGCTTTCAATTGGATTCAGGTCTGGGCTCTGGCTGGGCCATTCCAAAACTTTGATTGTTTTATTGATTTAGAGGTATGCTTGGGGTTACTGTCAAGCTGAAAGGTGACATTCACAAACATTTTGATGCAAAATTTACTGATATTTGGAAGTGTTCAGAATTCCCTTCGACATAATTAAATCCCAATTTCCAGCCATTAAAAGCCGTGCTAAAGCATAATGCTTCCACCATGCTTCACTGTGGATAGGGTGTTTTTTTTGGTGATACACAGTGTTGACTTGATGCCAAACGTACTTTTTGGAATTATGACCAAAAAGTTGTACACTGATTTCATCAGTCCATAACAAATTTTTCTACATTCTTTTGAAAAACTTGATGTAGGTTTTATCAAAACATACCAAGGCTTGAATATTTTTCTTTGTAAGAAAAGGCTTACTTCTTGCCACCCTATTCTTCAGGCCTGACATATCAAAAAAACTAGAGATTTGTTGTCACATGCAGTATACAACCAGTACTTGCCAGAAATTCCTGCAGCTACTTCAATGTTGCTATAGGCCTTTTGTCAGCCTCCGATACTAATTTTCTTGTCTTTTCATACATTTTTGAGATACGTCCAGCTCTAGGTAATGTCACTGTTGTGCCACATGTAAGCTATTTCGTGATGACCGTATTCCCAGTGTTTTATCTGATAATGCTTTGGAAGTTTTTTTATACCCTTTTCCTGACATAACTTTTAACAATGAGATCCCTTTACTGTGTTGTAAGCTGTTTACAGACCATGGCTTTTGCTGTAAAATGCAACTAAGAAAATGTCAGGAAAATTCCAGTAGAACAGCTAAAAGCACTGTAAATGATGGCAGCTGTGTGCTGACTATTATTTAACATGAGTTTAAATGGGATTTGCTAATTCTGAATGCAACCATATCTGCAATTATAAGACTGGGTTCACACTTATACAGTGACATTATTTTAGTTTTTTTTAGTTTTTTTGTCCCCTCTGAATGATTTCAGTTTGTTTCTCAATGGATTTGTACAGATTTTGAGTGTCATTAAAGGTGGAAAAAAAATTCTGTAATGATTCTTCTTGGTATGATTTTTTTACATGACAGAAATCTGGCATTTTTACAAGGGTGTTTTGAGCCCTGAAAAACCCTTCTGACTTCTGATTTGGGTATAAAGTATTATTGGGCCACAGGTACTAATTTATTATAATTCATTTCCATTATGGGGTCAACATTATGGTGTCAAGAAACTTTGTATTACAGCTGTTACTCATACCATGTATGCTATGGTCACCACTTGGTATATGACAGACTGCGCTCCAAGCTCCACCACACTTATCAAACCTGTAAATAAGAAAATAGAGAAACTGTGTAAGGCTATGTGCACACGCTGCGGATTTACCGCAGAATTTACTGCTGATTTGCCGCGGATTTGCTACAGAAAATGTATCTAATATTTCTGCAGTCATTCCCCAGCAAATCCTATGGGTATAAAAAAAATGCTGTGCGCACACTGCGTTCTTTGATACCTGCGGATTTACCCGCGGATTTTCCGCTGCGGCATTAATGAGCATGTCACTTCTTTTCCGCAGGTACCTACAGTTTTTGCCATAGATAATGGTAAAAATCCGCAGGGACCAACCTGCGGAAAGACCATGTCAAATCCGCACCAAACCGCGGCAAAACCACATGCGGATTTCGTTGCGGTTTTCGTGCGTTTTTTTAGCGCAGGTGCGGGATTCTTTAAGAGGGTCCGGATTTTCCTTGAGAAAAAGTCCATTTCTAGTGTGCACATGGCCTAAGAAGTAGGAATATTATGTAATGTTGAAAAAAAAAAATTGTTTAAAAGAACAGAGAGTCCTCAGTGGTTGATACCTTTTAATGGCTAACTGAAAAGATGGTAATAATTGCAAGCTTTCGAGACTACTCAGGTCTCTTCATCAGGCATGGTATAACACAAAATCTGCACTATTCTAAGTCCTGTTGTGTATAAATACGTGACTCTTCAGATTTTGTGTTATACCATGCCTGATGAAGAGACCTGAGTAGTCTCGAAAGCTTGCAATTATTACCATCTTTTCAGTTAGCCATTAAAAGGTATCAACCACTGAGGACTCTCTGTTCTTTTAAACAATTTTTTTTTTTCTCTACTGGCTAACACGGTACAAAGATATATTTTACTTGTATGTAATGTTGGAAACTCATGACTTCTTTGTACCCTGTTAATAATTTACATTTAATTCCATTATATAAACATATTAATTAGTATTTTGTGTTGTTAGCATTCACTTTACAGTATGTTCTAGTTTAATATCTACTAACCTACAAGGAAGCTGCCAATTTCATACGTCCACCATTCTATGCATACCATGAGCATACTGGGCACAGCCAGTGTTACGAAGGAATTCCAGTCTTGTAGACATTCTTTTGACCAACCTTCAAATGTAAGACATGATTATTCGGTTGATATCTGAAATCTTACTTGTCACCAATAACTTTATGTAACTTGATAACTCATGCCATTATGTACCATGCATAAAATTTACTGACGTCATATAAAAGCTGCATGTAGTACTGATAATCACATATTGGAAGATCACTGCCATTTTCACATAATCAAGTGAAAATGACATCATCTGCTTCTGTACTAGACTAGATGGATGCCTCTACAAGACTTCTCTATTCTACCCTTGTGAGGGTACAAATGTAATAACATGGGTTGTGTGGCTGAGATTAGGGTTAAGGGACACTGCTGTGTGGTAAAACTGCTTGTTGGCGCAAGTTTCTGCCACATAACAGAGGCCACATTGAGATAAAGCTATAAAATGAGGGTAGGTCCCGTGATGTTGCAATCGCTTTCAGCTGCGACCAGGCCCTTGTGATGGTGAGATTGAATAGGCATGCTTGTAGGTAATAACTTGGTGTTATTTGCAAACACGTTAACTCATTCTTCCATACATATGGGTACTATTTGCGGCCACCTCACCATGAGACTATACTGTTAAAGGGTATTTGTCAACAGGTTTTTGCTATGGAATCTGAACTTGGCGGTAGAGATCCTGATTTCAGAGATGTGTCACATATTGGATTGATTGGTATAGTTTTCATAGAATCCCTGGTGTCCTAGCTGTAGCAGTGGTTACAATGCTGAGCTCTGTATAACCCCGCCCATACCTTTAATTGGCAGCTTTCTGTGTATAATATATATTGTTAGCAAGTTGCCAATCAGTGGTGGGGGTATGGTTACACAGAGTAGCTGGTCTGGCTTGCACATGAGATCTAGTCCTGCAGTGGTAATCTCCTGATGATAAAACACTCATTGCATTTAAACTACAGCAAGATGGTGAGCAAGTGATACATCTCTTGAATCAGTCTTCCTGTCCTATATATCATGTTGCCCTTAGATTTAATAGAAAAAACCTGATGACAGATTCCCTTTAAAGTAAGCTATTGCACCCACTTTAAACCAAGTTTAGCCACCATATGGGATTACAGTAATTATGTGACCAACTCTGAAGGAACTTCAGGAGAAAAATGTCATCATTTAAAAAGATTAAAGAGTCAGTAGGATTTCCATTGGCATGTTACCAAAATATTAAACAGTTCTGTTTCTAATCAACTAATAAGTCCCCATATAGGTATAAGCTACAGAGCCTTGAAGGAGGTTTATTAAAGGGAATCTGGAAGCAGGTTTTTGCTACCTCATCTGAGAATAGCATGATGTAGACAAATAGACCTTGAATCCAAAGGTGTATCACTTAATTCACTGGGTGCAGTGATTCTGACACAATAAAAGTTTTTATATTTAGCATTGCAGCTAAGCTGAAAAAGCTAACCCCACCCACACCAGGCTATCTATATATAATGTCTACAGACAGTGAGTTGCTTATCACAGGAGACAGCATGTCAGACTACCAGACACCAGGCAACATAGTCTGACCAATGATAACCTCCTGGTACTTAAACAATTTTGGTAAGTAAACAACAGCACAGAGCTTGGTAAGAGACACATCGCTAAAATCTGTGCTTTAACCTCTACAGAATGCTGTCTTCAGATTACATAGCAAAAACCTGTTGACAGATTTCCTTTAAAATTATCAAAATATTTAAAATAAGGTTTCTAAAATATTCTATACATTATTACATCATATATCTTTAAACTGTAATAATAGCATTCATTCATATAATATTCACTTTGATGTTTATTTCAATGCAAATATTTTGGAATAATTGAGTTTATTTAATATTTACTAAATGTAGTATTTGAGCAGGAATCTTTAAAAAGCCATAGTACCTCCCCAAGTGTTTACATGTAGTTTCTTGACACGAATATACAGAAATAAAATCATAGCTTGAGAATACTGAGCAATAGTGTTAGCCCATGCCGATCCTCTGTAAAAATAAATAAATAGATTATCTTCCTAAAAAGAATCAAATATTACTCTATCAAAATATGGAGTTTACTGCCTTAGTCATGTTATTAAATAGCCTGGACAAGTGGGGTGTTGGTGCCACCCTAGTATCCATGTTATATGCTACATCCCGCATAATCCACAAAATGATACAGCTTCATTGGTTGGCACACCTATATCTTAAAATGAATATGTACTTTTAAATTAGTGTTCTTTTTACGTTGATCTCATGGGTTTTGTTTCTTAGGGGCCGATTCATCAAAGTATACTTTTGTAAAACACTTCCAATATTTGCAAAATTTTCTAGCAATGATAAGCTGCACAAATGTTTAAGAAGCTGTGACAAAATGGGCTGAGATGGGGAGGAGTCGGGGCGGCATTTCTTGACATTTCTGGCAAGGCACACGCCACACAGAGAAGATGTGCCAAATTCATTAAGTGGCGTGCACCTCTTAGTGAATTTGGCTGTGTGATTTAGTCTCAATACTATCAGTTTTATAATAGCAGATTTTCACTGCCTGACTAAGTGACCCAAGCATGTAGTCAGGCTAATCTGTGTAACCCATCTCCCACCACTGATAGACAGCATGTTGAACATGAACAGTATACACTGAAAACTGCAAAACAGGGGTGTGGCATGGGTTATACAGCGCTCAGCATTGAGACCACTGCTACATCTACCGCATAGAAAACAGGGTTTTCATCCAACCTACACTTAGCAGTCCAGTAAGTGACACATTGTTAGAATTAGGCTCTATGGCCCTATATGATGGTGCTTTTAGATTACATAGCAAATATTTGCCGACAGATGCCCTTTAATAAATTGGCCCTTTTGTCATGCTAGGTATGGTGAAGTACCAAGCGAATGGCGAAAGGGAAGTGAAACCGTGTCTAGGGAAAGGGGAGATGGTGACTCCTGATCATACTGCTGGTCCCCGGGGTCCCTCACAACTCTAGATAGGTTCCACATCTATGCACCGAGCCAGATACCTGACCATAGGTATCCCTAGTGCTGGGCCCTAAATAGGGAACGGATAGGAAGAGCTCTTCTTCAACCCCATTAAACACTATACATGACACAAGGAGGACACACGGGGGAAAATGCATGAACTACTCATCTACAGATGGCAGAGGTAGAAGTTCAACAAAGGTTTCAGCAACAATACCACAGAGGAGTACAAGCCACCTGCTTGCAACCAAGGTTTTAAATTAACTGAAAATATCACCAGCACCAGTCCAAGGAAGGAAGGGGTATATAAGCACCAAGATAATACAGATGATCAGCAGGGTGGAAGGAGAGCTCCTGTTGGGTCCAAAAGGGGGACAGATGAATTCAGCAGGAAAGCTACCTATACTAGTGAATACTGACAGCAGGAACAATGGAAAGTCAGGGGGCATTCTGTGCAGCCAAACGCTGTGACCTTCTATGGCCAAAAACCACATGATTGTCTGTCACCCACGACACACCTGTGAAACCCTTAATGCCTTGTAGTAATTTGACATATAACCCTAAACGTGACTAAACTTTCACTTTTCTCCAGTCCCTCTTATAAAACATGGTATGTGGACTTCAAAAGCCATAAACAGTATCAATCTGCCAAAATACCCATAATGGCTAGATGAACACATTTATGTAAATACTAAAAACAAATGTGCCAAAATATCCAAATGATAGCATTACTGTATACTTTAACTGTTCAGAACTTAATCTTGAAAAAGCAGGGAACTAAAACAAAAAATATTTGTAAGTCATAAAAAAGAAGTGCCAAGCAGTAATTGTCTGGAATAATCAAATGGTCTCTTTGGGGGCTTTCAGTACCAAGAAAAGCTAAGCAAAATTGGTGTGTTTGTAGACAGAAAATCATGCTGACCCATTAATGTGTACGTATTAAGCTATAATTTATTAGTTTCTGTAAAGCGTTATGTATTTTGATAGCACTATATAAGTCAAATAAATATATCATTTAAAGGGACATTAAAAAAACTTACATGACTCCGAGTTCAAGTTTAAAGAGAAATATATAATTCACTAATGCGTTTATGGCATTTGATATAATGGTGGTTATGATCTGCGTTTTAACAATTCCCTGGAAAAAAAAATAAAAAATTCATTGGTATTAATTTTACATGTTACATATTTACTACATACGTTACCACATACAATCAGAGCTGGAATGGGGAGTAGGTCATGTACATAATTCAATAACATGGGCAATGGCTGCCTAGTGTACCATAAGTTTAAAGTGTATAAAAAAAGGAAGAGAGCTGAGTGGCACTCAGGAGCCTGTTCCTCAAGAAATATGGGAGCCTTTATCCTTCTTTACACTTTGACCTCTTATTTAGTGTCCTCATTTTAGATTTCTTTGCAATACATACTTGATTTTGTAAGTATCGCGCCTCCAGTTGGTATAGAAATGCAGCCTATAAGTGAATAACACATAAATATTGTTAGGATGTTCATTTTTGTATACAGAAATAACGATATTCAGCTTACTATTAACAATCTCTTGCTGAGATCAATGGAGGACCCAAGGATGGACCCCAGTCAGAGGTGTACCGTTAATAGAGGCAGGCCACGCCACTGCTATGGGGCCCCATGATTTCTATGTATGTCCCTGACCCCAGTGATCAGTAAGTTATAGTGCCCTGCAAAAGTATTCGGCCCCCTTTAATTTTTCAGCCTTTTCCCACATTTCAGGCTTCAAACATAAAGATAAAAATTTAAATTGTATGATGAAGAATCAACAACAAGTGGGACACAATTGTGAAGTTGAACGAAATGTATTGCTTATTACTGAAAAGTGGGGCATGCAATATTATTCGGCCCCTTTACTTTCATTGCAGCAAATTCACTCCAGAAGTTCATTGAGAATCTCTGAATGATCCATTGTTGTCCTAAATGACTGATGATGATAAATATAATCCACCTGTATGTATTCAAGTCTCCATATAAATGCACCTGCTCTGTGATAGTCTCAGTGTTCTGTTTAAACAGCAGAGAGCATCATGAAGACCAAGGAACACAACAAGCATGTCCGTGATACTGTTGTGAAGACGTTTAAAGCCGGATTTGGTTACAAAAAGATTTCCAAAACTTTAAACATCACAAGGAGCACTGTGCAAGTGATCATATTGAAATGGAAGGAGTATCATACCACTGAAAATCTACCAAGACCTGGACGTCCCTCAAAACTTTCATCTCAAACAAGGAGAAGACTGATCAGAGATGCAGCCAAGAGGCCCATGATTACTGGATGAACTGCAGTGATCTACAGCTGAGGTGGGAGAGTCTGTCCATAGGACAACAATCAGTCGTACACTGCACAAATTTGGCCTTTATTGACCAGTGGCAAGGAGAAAGCCATTTCTCAAAGATATCCATAAAAAGTGTTGTTTAAAGTTTGCCACAATCCACCTGGGAGACACACCAAACATATGGAAGAAGGTGCTCTGGTCAGATGAAACCAAAATCGAACTATTTGGGCACAATGCCAAACGATATGTTTGGCGTAATAGCAACACAGCTCATCACCCTGAACACATCATCCCCACTGTCAAACATGGTGCAGCATCATGGTTTGGGCCTGCTTTTCTTCAGCAGAGACAGGGAAGATGGTTAAAATTGATGGGAAGATGGATGGTGCCAAAGACAGGACCATTCTTGAAGAAAACCTGTTGGAGTCTGCAAATGACCTGAGACTGGGATGGAGATTTGTCTTCCAACAAGACAATGATGCCAAACATAAAGCAAAATCTACAATGGAATAGTTCACAAATAAACGTATCCAGGTGTTAGAATGGCCAAGTCAAAGTCCAGACCTGAATCCAATCGAGAATCTGTGGAGAGAGCTGAAAACTGCTGTTCACAAACGCTCTCCATCCAACCTCACTCAGCTCGAGCTGTTTGCAAAGGAAGAATGGGCAAGAATTTCAGTCTCTCGATGTACAAAACTGATAGACACATACCCCAAGCGACTTGTAGCTGTAATCGCAGCAAAAGGTGGCGCTACAAAGCATTAACTTAAAGGGGACGAATAATATTGCATGCCCCAATTTTCAGTTATTTATTTTTTATAAAAGTTTAAAATAATAAAATAAGCAATACATTTCGTTCAACTTCACAATTGTTCCCCACTTGTTGTTGATTCTTCACCATCACAATAAAATTTTTCTCTTAATGTTTGAAGCCTGATATGTGGGAAAAGGTTGAAAAAATCAAGGTGGCCGAATACTTTCGCAAGGCGCTGTATCATTTATTCTGTGTATGGATGATAATTTGCAAAGTTGGTAATTTTCTCTTATAGGAGTTGTCCATTGAAGATGAGTCATCACTTTATCTATGGGCTACGTTGTCACTTATGTGTTCATCTGCTGGGACACACCCCTGTAGACAGAATAAGGTACTTTATCCCTGATGCACACTTTTCTGGGGTTACTGAACACTGTGTTGTGCTTTTTGAGATATAATGAGGCTGCGGTCGAGAATGCTCGCTGCCGTTCCATTGTAACGGGGGATGGAAGTTCATCATTCTGCTGATCAGTGTGGGTCCCAGTGGTCAGACCCCCATGACCTAAAAGTTATCATCTATCCAACTGATAAATTATGTTTTGGTTTCACTAGGGAACCACTTTATAGGATTTCCTACAGTTGAAAATACATTAAAATTCTAATAGAAATGATTCTGTTTTGCTCTGTGTCCAGTAGACCGGCACCTGTCCTCCCTCATCCTCTTTACAACCCTAACTGGGGCAGAGTACTAAGGTAAGTAAGCAGATTAGCAGATATAGAAGAGTGTGCGGCCTGTATGAGCCTGAGCTGAACGCACAGAAGAAGTTGCAGCCACTGCCCACTAGAGAGCGTCACCATCCAGGATTTTTCACTCTATCCATGGTCAGCAGTGGGGCCCTGAACTGAAAGTGTGCTGTAAACCACTTGAGGGTTAAATATGAATCACATTACTGTCGTTGTTCATATACTACAATAAAATGCTGAACTTCATTAACTTCTGTTATTCATGTTAGTAACAAACAGCGATTTCATAAAACTGGAAGATACATGTAGGGCGAGGATCGCACAGGCGTTTGGAGTTCTTTTATAGGAACAGATAACAGCTCTGGCAAGAAACTGCTCCATTTTTGATAATCAGCGCCAGGCATACCTCATTATCTGTAATGGGGTCCATTTGGTTTACATTCAGGTGTCCTTCATTTACCAGGAAAGAGCACATTATACTGTCTTTTTCCTGGAAAACGTGACCAAACGGAGGCTCTGACGTAACCAAGCCTTAGATGATATTCCTTTTAATGTACAAGTAAAAACACTTACTGGAAGAGCAGGAACAAAAACCAGAACGTATTCTTCTGCCAGACTGTAACAGAACATGAACATGAAATCTCTTAATAATCTCAGATGAATATTAGTTTGTAAAGTCCCACTAATTCCTGCAATCTGTTATATAACTTCTATCATTGCATTGTGTTGGCTTTATCATTTACTTATCGCCTTTCCTACACATCTATGAATCTACACAAAAAATTGGGGGGGGGAGACAGGAGTTTAAAGTGCATATAAAACGTTTTTTTTATTTTAATTTAATACAGCATTATAAATATATTTGATAACGACGAAAAACTAGCATGGGATGAAAGGCTTAAGGGGGTGTTACACGCAGCGATATCGCTAGCGATATCGCTGGTGAAAGCATCTGCCCCTGTCGTTTGTGCGTCACGAGCATATTGCTGCCTGTGGCGCACAAAATCGTTCGGCGCCGTCACACGGACTTACCTGCCTAGTAACGTCGCTGTGGCCGGCGAACTGCCTCCTTTCTAAGGGGGTGGTTGGTTCGGTGTCACAACGGCGTCACTAAGCGGCCGCCCAATGGAAGCGGAGGGGCGGAGATGAGCGGGACATAACATCCCGCCCACCTTCTTCCTTCCGCATTGCCGGCGGCTGCAAGTAAGCTGTAATTCGTTGTTCCCGAGGTGTCACACATAGCGATGTGTGCTGCCTCGGGAACGACGAACAACCTGCAAGCTCAACAATCAACGATTTTTTGAAAAGGAACGATGTGTCAACGATGGACGATAAGGTGAGTATTTTCCATCGTTAACAGTCGCTCCGTGCTGTCACACGCAAAGACGTCGCTAACAATGCTGGATGTGCGTCAAGGAATACGTGAGCCCGGCGATATATCGTTAGATACATCGTTGCGTGTAACGGGGCCTTAACACACTGGTCCCAAGAAGCTCACCACACGAAAATCATCTTATAGTGAAGGGTAAGAGTGGGTAAACAACTATTGGAGCAGGGATTAAAGTGCCACAGTGCAACTATCTTCAGTATTATCAACATTACATGACCAGTGTCAACCAAAGTTCTCACAAAAATTAAATAGACGCACTAAAAAGTGGCAATCGCATCCAAAAATAGTAAATCCAATAATCACAGGGGGGGAGCCTAAAACATAGACTTCACCCTAATCCTCCTGGCTAAGTAAGCACCACACAAACGCTTATACAGTGCAAAAGATACAAAAAATGATGGGGTAAGGTTATAAAGTGACACGTGCATATGTCATAATCAAATCCAAAGAAATGAGATGACAATTGTCAAATCAAAATATTTGGAATAAGAGGGAGAACAAGGGGCATCCCAGAAAAGCACAAGGGCACTTACCCCTGCAAGTTAACAGCAGAACCTGGTGGCCTGAAATCACATCTATGAATCTGTTTCCTACCAATAGCGTGTGTAAAAAGAATTTATAGAGACCCAGAGAAAAACTCCCAATCTTTTTAACCTATTGGTAAATGGGAACTCAGTTTTTCTGCTGCTTGCAGTTTCCAGAAGAGGGAGTTAGAGGTTGTCCACTACTTTAACATTAGTGGCCTATCCTTAGGATAGGTCATCAATGTCTGATCGTCTAAAAGTGGCTGCGGCCGGGTACTGCACATCCACCTCCCATTCAAATCAATATGAGGTGGATATGTTGCGGATGGGGGCTGCTGCCGCTTCTCTTGGGGGCCTGCTCGGATCCGGGTTCACTGCTGCCGCTCGAGTGGTGACCGGATGCAGGCTTGCACAGCGGCCCGTCCTCACAACCGTCGGAAAGGGGATATTTACAGGGGAGTTGTTGTGTCTGTGACGCCACCTGTGGGTTGCGGTGAGGGATGGTGGCACCGCCGCTGCCTGGTGATGGGGCACCCGGGACTGATGGAGTGGGGCAGCAAGATGGGATTCCCTCCACGGGTAGGGGAGGTGTAATCCTGGGGCCCGCGGTCGGAACACGGGAGTGATGGCTGCTGGAGGTGGCGCGCTGGGCTGGACCGGGGGAAAATGGTGTACTCACAGTTCAGTAATTTCACACAAATCCAGTAGTAAACCAAGTTGCCAGTGGCCGGGTGCATTCGGGTCCTGCACCCAGGTTAATGAACAGGTATCCCTTCCTCCTGCACTTTGTGTTTGTCTTTCCTTCTGGACGACTTCACATGGAACGGAGAAGTCCACTCCCGGTTCTGTGTGTGTTGGGAGTTATGGCCCGCGAAAGCTGACCCTTGAGATCTCAGTGGTTTCTGACGGACACCCTATCCCCCGCGTTGGGCTTCCGTTTCGCTCTATCTGGGCAGTTAATGGGACAAAGTCTGGAACCTTGTCCCCGGCTGGTTAATTGGAGAGGAGCTTGCAACCTTCCTCACCCTAGGCTCCAGGCACCCCGACTGTGCACGGCCTCCGGACCGGATTCCCGCTGTCGGCACTGGTGGGCTAAAACCCTGCCCTGGTCCTCTTTAGGTCTCCCACGACCGGATCACCGTCGCCTATGGCCCTGTTCACTGTCTGCCACCTAGCTGGGTAGTCCAAGGGCTACTACTCCTGACTACACTGCACACTTCACTCCTCTCACTTCAACTTCCAAAACTCAACTCTCCTGTTCTCAACTTGAACTCAAACTGTCTGGTTCCCGCCCCTGACACCTCAAGACCCCTAGGTGGGCGTTCTCATCCACCTGATCCCGCCCACTGGTGTGTCCTTATTATCATGAGGGGGTGGCTATGGCTGTGTGTTATGCCTATGTCACGGGCGGAGGGGTGGGAACGCTGCTCGTCTGCAATCGCTGGCGCTCGGGTCCGGTGCTTCTGCTCCTTGGTGGCTCGAGCACGGGGCCGGACCCGGGGCTCGAGCAGCGCCTCCTCACCCACGAGTGAAAAGGGGAGGTTTTTGGTGGGTATTTGGGATGTCAGTTGTGACGCCACCCACGGGTTGTGGTGATGTTGGGCATCACCGCTGCTGGTGACGGGGGATCCCGGGAGCAATGGCGGAAAGCAGCTGAGGTGTTGACCCCTCCGTGGGTAGGGGCTGTTGGTCCCGGGGCCCCGGTTGGGGAGTAGGGAGGAGGTATAGGTGCAGGTGCCGAGGCGGGGAGGCAGCGTGGGCGCGGGTGCAACTTTGCGGTGCAGCGCGGTGCAGTGCCGGATGGCACTGTTGTACTCACTCAGACACAGAAGGACAGAGTCTCTGGTAAACCAAACGGCTGGATGGATGGGGCCCACATCCGGCTGCGGTGTTCTCACTCTCCCCGGATGGGTTCATGGTGGCTGTCGTTTTCCTGCACCTGTGTAAGTGTATTTGACTCCTATGGCTTCCCACGGGTAGTCCGTTCCCCGGCGTGTACGTGTCGGGAGAGCCCGTTTGCCCGCAGGTGCTGGCCCTTGGATCTCTGGCCCTTGGCGGTGGCAATTATCCGGATGGGTTGGGCTGTTGCCTTCTGACGGGACTTAGGTGGGAATGAACCCCTGAGGTCCAGACCGCAATCAGATAATTTGACCTTTACGGCGGCTCCTAGCCTAGTCGGGGTCTGAGTACCCTGCCTTGGTGCTTGGCTTCAATCTGCTCCCCAGTTCAGTATGGGCGGGCCACCGCCCGACCCCGGTCCTACGGTTCCGCTGACCTACACAAACTCCTGCAGACGGCCACCACCGTCTGCCGACCTTGCAGAACGTGCCTAGGCTCCAACCCAGACACCAACAGTTTTCACTCCTCTCACTTTCACTGCCTACCACAATCTACTGTCTTTTCCCACCTCCAGGCCTGTGAACTCCTCGGTGCATGGGGTCAACCGCCTCGCTCCGCCCCACCTGGTGTGGACATCAAGCCTGGAGGGTGGCAACAAGGATTTGATTGACTGTGTCACCTACCCAGGGGAGGGGGTGTGTGTGTGATGTTAGTGTGGGGGTCCAGGGCATCACACCTACTCCACACTGATGAGGGGCAAATACCCCGAAACAGCTGTCTGTGGATGGATACCATGTTTGGCATAGGTCATAGGTGGTCTCCTTGACTGGAGACTGCCCTTCCCGTGGTTGTTCCTTCCCGGTGAAAGACCTGGCTAGTTTCCTGCCAGCGTTGAGAAACACATGATGGTGTCTCCGCAGGCCTTCTTGCTTTGAATATTTCTAAGGGGGCATTGCTCTAGAATCACTGCGTTGAGAAACACGTGATGGTGTCTCCGCAGTGGTGGATGTTGATCTCCCTAAGGTCAACCATCCTTGCTCACATAGTCTTTTACTAGGCAATGTCCCACTAGCCAGATTCCTACTCCACACTGATGAGGGGCAAATACCCCAAAACAGCTGTCTGTTGATGGATACCATGTTTGGCATAGGTGGTCTCCTTGACTGGAGACTGCCCTTCCCGTGGTTGTTCCTTCCCGGTGAAAGACCTGGCTAGTTTCCTGCCAGCGTTGAGAAACACGTGATGGTGTCTCCGCAGGCCTTCTTGCTTTGAATATTTCTAAGGGGGCATTGCTCTAGAATCACTGCGTTGAGAAACACGTGATGGTGTCTCCGCAGTGGTGGATGTTGATCTCCCTAAGGTCAACCATCCTTGCTCACATAGTCTTTTACTAGGCAATGTCCCACTAGCCAGATTCCTACTCCACACTGATGAGGGGCAAATACCCCGAAACAGCTGTCTGTGGATGGATACCATGTTTGGCATAGGTGGTCTCCTTGACTGGAGACTGCCCTTCCCGTGGTTGTTCCTTCCCGGTGAAAGACCTGGCTAGTTTCCTGCCAGCGTTGAGAAACACGTGATGGTGTCTCCGCAGGCCTTCTTGCTTTGATGTTAGTGTGGGGGTCCAGGGCATCACACCTAAGTGTGGGTTTCTGGTGGTAACAAGGAGGATGTACTACTTTTGTGACTACCTGATTTTGCCAGGGCGTCACAGATATGCAGTACTCGGCAGTCCCCGCTATAAATCGGGGCAGCTCTGCACCTGAGCATTTTCAGCCACCTGCTGCCGCCGCCAGCACATCCAACAGCTGATCCATGGGAGTACCGGGTGTTGAACTTCGGCCGATCAGACATTGATGACCTATCCTAAAGCGGTTATCTGGTCTAGTTCCTTAACTCTGCATTCCCTCTATGTGACTGCAGACTTATGAATCCTCACATTGCATGCACTGTGCGCTGTGAGAATTCGCCGGTTTCACAGCCAGTAACGACGGTCACGTGACCGCGAGGATTTGATATGAATACTCCCTGCCACAATCACAATCCCACAATTAGATGGATTCGCCCTCACTCAATGGAAATATTGAGCGAATCTGTGACTCTCTAGTCAGATTCTGACCTGAAATAAGGATATCGTATACACGCAACTACGTGACCGCCGTTGTCGGCTTAGAAACCGATAAATCCTCACATTGCACAGTGCATGCAATATGAGGATTCATGAGTCTGCAGTCACATAGTGTTACTGCAGACTTATGGATTTAGACTGGACAATCCCTTTAGTGAGAGCTGCAGGGGCGGACATATTATTGGTGCAACCTGTGCGGCCGTACAGGGGCCCAAGAGGTAAAGGGGCCAATTTCTACCTCCAAAGCAGGTGAAATTGTGCATTATGATGAGCGCTTGCACGGCAAAGGGCCCATGTATTGTTCTTGCACAGGGACCCTTTTCTGTCTGTGTCCATTAGTGGGGAGCTGTATAAATCTGCTTGTGGTCACTGTCACTAGTGGCAGCTCCATGGAAAAGTCACACTGAGCAATAGAAGCAGTTCATCATCTGTGCCCTCCCACTAGTGATCACATTGCAGTAATGTGCCAATTATGTTTTCCATATTCTTCAAACATTGTTTGCTCTGGATCTTTGCTGTACACATATGCCCATTATGTATCATTAATGACCACAAATCTTGGTAACCACCTTATGCTTGGCTTATGCATTTATAGCTGATAATAAATTTAAACGGAATCTGGCGCTGATTCATGCTCCCAAACCTCCGGCAGCATGAACCAGCACCTGGCTGCACGATTGCTTTCACGTTGGAAGAGACCTGTGAATCACCTGGAGTGGTGAGGGTAGAAGTTGGCTTGGGATCATCTTCTAACTGTATTTTATCTGAGATGCCATAGCGTTTCGAAGAGAAATGTACTTGGCTGCAAACGTGCAGCCAGACTTTGATTCACGCCACCCAGGGTTTGGACAGCATGAATCCAAAGGTCAGATTCCCTTTAAAAAAACGTTTTACAAATCTTATAGTCACAATTTGATATTATACCGGGCCACCTTCGGGTCTTGTCTGAAGAGTAGTAGAATATTTTCAGTATTTATAAAAAGTGCCCAACAAGGAAAGCAGGCCAGCAGTAGGATGAGGATCCCTCGTTGCAGTACAATGCCAATTAATTTTAGATTTGTACCCCCAAATATCTGAAGAAAATACAAATGTTGTCATAACCAAAGTACAATTGATACATTTTTATTATATATTCAGTTTTAAATATTGCTAACGTGAGGTTAGGGTCACATCCAATACCAGATAACAGGAGAAGCGGCGGAGACGCAACAGAAGACCCAGCGACGATGAGTAAAACACAGTATGATTTTATACAGTTAGGTCCAGGAATATTTGGACTGTGACCAAACCTTTGTGAGTTAGGCTCTGCATGGCACTATTTTTTATTTAAGATGAAACAACTGAGATTCAAGTTGAAGTGTACACGTTCAGATTTAATTAAGGGGTTGATAAAAAATATCGTGTGAAACGTTTTGGAAATGCAATTACTTTTCTACAAAGCTTCCTCATCACAGGGGCTCAAAAGTATTTGGAAAATTTTAGTTTACTGTAAATATAATGTTCATATTTAATATTTTGTAGAGACTCCTTTGCCAGCAATGACTGAAGTCTGGAAGCCATGGACGTCACCAAACGCTGAGTTTCCTCCTTTGCCAAAGCTTTACTGTAGCGGAGTTCAGTTGTTACTTGTTTGTTGGTCTTTCAGCCTTAAGTTTGATCCTAAGCATGTGAAATGCAGATCGATGTGGTTGAGATCTGATGATTGATGCAGCTATTGCAGAATTTTCCACTACTTTGCCCTAAAAGAAACTCTTGCGTTGCTTTTGTAGTATGTTTTGGGTCATTGTCCATCTATACTGAGAAGCGCTGTCCAATCAACCTTGCTGCATTTTGTTCAATCTGTGTGGAAAGCATGCCCATAGCTAAACACTGCCTCCACCATGTTTTACGGAGGATGTGGTATGTATTTTTCTCATGAGCTGTTCCAAGCCTTCTCCATACTTTCTTTTTTCCATCATTCTGGTACAGGATGATCTTGTCACGCTGTACAAAGGGCTAGTAAGATGTAGTACAGTGTATTCCCCACTAGGTGGCAGCAGAGTAGTGAAGGAGAGTCAAAGTTACTCTGTAACAGAAAGGCAGCTGAAGTACAGCAGAGTAACTCCAGTAGGCAGCTAACAGGCAAACCATCAGGGGCAATAGAGTAGTCAAACAGTCAGGGTCTAGCCGGGAAGTCAAGTCAGTGCAGAGGGAGGATCAAAATCAAGTCAGAAAACACAATCGAGTCATTAGCCAGGAGATCAAGAATGCAGAGGGAAACACAAACAACAGACAGGAGCGGGAAGTCAGGGACTGGGAAAGATGGACGAATGGGGGAGGGTACAGGTCAAGGCACGACAACAAGGAGAGACCATATACAGTGTCTCCTGAAACCAGAATGAGGCTAATGGGAGTTAACCCCTGACATGACCAGACCGGGTGTCAAACTCTGGAGTGGTGAATACCGGTCATAGATCGTGATTAGTTTTATCTGTCCTGTCTGCTTTTCCAGAACGTTTTCCAAAGTCTAATCTGATCTTTCTATTTTTAAGGCAGATTAATGGATTGCATCTTGTGGTGAACCCTCTGTATTTGCTCTCATGAAGTCTTCTCTTTATGATAGACTTAGATACTGAAACAACTATTTCCTGAAGAGTGTTAATCAGTTGGGTGTATAGCACCCCAGGGGGTAGGGGAAAAGTACTCATCACCGTGCCGGTGAGGATCAGGGGATGTCACGAGTGGCCCTGCCCGGCTTTGTGACCCCGACGTGTACACGGAGGAAGATGGATGGAATAAGGGTGTTACATCCCCACCGGAGTCTGCTCCATCAACTTCTACTTAGATGACCAGGCATCTCCATGTCCCTGCCTTGGATAGTGCTGGTGATGGGAGAGGAGTCAATGCCAGTGGCGCTGGTGGGCGCAGGCTCCGCTCATCCACTGTGCTGGGTTTCCTTAGGATCAGCAGTACCACTGGCTGACTGTAGGTGGCGTGTGTCTTCCAGCTGAAGTACCATCATTGCTACAACCAATGGGAAGACACCACACCCTTTTTATTTCCTCTCCTGTCTGCTGACCACTGCCAGAGAAAGTTCTGATTTCCTGGCTCCTGTCCCACCCTGTTCTGTTTAGTGATTCTGGTGTTCTGACTTCTGCTTGGTTCATGACTACCCTTCTGCCTGCTGATTATGTACCTCGCTGCCCGATCCGGATTTGACCTCTGCTTTGTGTTCTGTTTACGTCCTTGCCTGCCGATTCTGTCCCTGTTCTGCAATTCCTGGTTTGACCCTGCCTGACGACTACTCTCATTGATCACCTTGGGCCCTGTGTAATTCCAAATCCCTGTATAGGGGTTAAAGGGTTTCAGTGTTCTGGGGGTCCTGCTTGGTGAGTGGCTTCTATCCTGTCCATTACAGCCCATTTGAGTCTATGGTTCCAGGCAGGTGTTACAAAGGGTCTTGGTGGAGGTTGTTGTCGTGACGCCACCTGCGGTATGCAGCGAGGGAATTAGCTGCCGCTGCTGTTGCTGTCCTCTGAGGCAGATAGTAGTAGCAGCCGAGGTGTTCCTGCACCTCCACAGGTGGAGCGGGCCCTGGGGAGGATGATTAGGGGAGTAGTGATGGCGGGCGCCAAAGCGCAGGGCGGTGGCACCGGTAATGACAGGCGGACACAGTTTCTGCAGGTTCCAGGTCTTTTATTTACAGTCTATGCCGCTCGCCCGGGGAGTACTGGTCACTCGCTGTGATGAGCCCCATCAACCTCGGATAAGTTGAAAGAAGCCACCAGTGTTTGGAAAGTGTCCTTTCTAAGAGTTGGCCCTCCAATAGTGAGGAGCCCAGGCTGAGCATTCCGCTCCAAGCCACGGGCCCCGTGAAAAAGAAAAAGGAAGAAGGTAGTGGTGGTGTCTTGTCACCAGAACTGAAGTCCCGGGTAGACTGACTCAAGATTGCGTGAGTTGCTCTTACTTCTATCCCAAGTGGAACCCACCCCTGAGATGGCTGGCTTCAGTGACTGGGAAAGTCCCATGCTTTGTGATGGCCACCCCCCTATCTACCCTGGGCCATCCCCTCAGCGGGAAGGCACCTGACTGTATGTAAAGTGAAAATGTGGAACACTGGTAATTAAACCCCTCCTTACCTGAGGCAAATACCGCACCTTAAATAAGGTGCAGTACTCTGTGGCGACTGGAGACACAGGGGCGCCACAGGTATATATTGTGAAAGGGTTTTTCTTCTCTCTGGAAAGGATTCTGCAATCATCCACCACTGTTGTCTTCCATAGACATCCAAGCCTTTTTGAGTTCCCAAGTTCACCAGTAAGTTCTTTTTATTGGCATAATTTAAAAAACTGTTGATTTGGCCACTCCTAACATTTCTGCTATCTCTAATGGATTTCTTTTTTTAACCTAAAGATGGTCTATTTCTCTTCCATGGAGAGTTCCTTTGACCGTATGTTTTAGGTTCACAGTAACAGCTTCCAAATCCAAATACCACACCTGGAATCAGCTCCAGACTTTAACTGCTTAATTGATTATGGATCAAGAAGGAAACAGCCCATTTGAGATAATTGTCTAATTACCTTTAGTCCCTTAAAAAAAGAGGCAGCTCCATACTAAAGAGTTGTAATTTTTGACCACTTGCTACAATTAGGATGTGAATACCCTCAAAATAAATCTTAGTCTGCACTCTAAGCGCATATATACAGTAGGTTATATAATAATCTTGAATATGTTGTGGTAAACAGCTAAAATGCCAAAACTTGTGTCGCTGTCCAAATATTTCAGGATCTAACTGTATAACAAAATACACACAAGGATCAAGATTTTCTGAAACCCCTTTAATTATTTTTTAATCCTATTAAGCTGTGGTACAGCTCAATTGGCATATATTTATGGCAGGCTTGGGAACCCTTGTGGGACTTACAGACTCAACGGTAACCAGTCACCCCCCCCCCCCCCAAATACCCTCAAAACCATTATGTGTTGTGTATATTAAGTAGATCTTGATGAAATACTACAGACATTCTATGTCCACCATGTCTGTAGTCCACTGAAGTAACCTTTAAACAACATACCTGCGATATGAGCGTATCACATGCTGAAGATAAGCCAAGGCCTACTGAAAGACCAGTGACTGAAATAACCTAAAATCAAAGAACAGAGGCATTTATATTTGTATGGAATGAGGAGTGGAAGGTGTCCATACACTCTGACCTAAAACATTTAAAAACACTAGAACAGCTTGGAAGAATCATAGATTAGCTATTCTATGTAATGATTTATATTAATGATGTTACACAATAATGAGAAATCACTTCATCTGACAGTTGCTTCTGGTGCAGGTGGTACCTTAGATGACCTGGCCAGAAACTTGTGTGATGATAACATGCTAATACTATTAATATAGTGATACTGATATTATATAACACTCTTATTAGATTTCATTTTAGCATACAGCTTCACTTGGGTGCTGGCTAATTTGAATTACTTCGGATTATGAGGTATTGCTACTTAGGTACTCTATAATTTGTTCATTACAGTGTATATTGGTAGCATTTCAGATTTTGTTGTTATCAGCAGAGACAGGATTACAATGACAGGTAACACCTCTATACACAGCTGACAACACAGGAAACACTGGTGACAATTTGTGATATTGATGGACCAGCTCCTTTATGCAGGGCGGCCATTAGAGGGGCAAACTGGCAATTCCCCAGGGCTTCACTCCCTTGGGCTCTCCCAGGGTCTACAGCAGGAGATACACTGACAATAGCATCAGAACAATTTAAAAAATAAAAATTACTCATATTTGACATTGCTGAGTTCGTAAAAGTCTGATCTATCAAAATCTAAAGTAAATTAATCCTATCGGAAAATGGGGAAAAAAAAATCAGCATGCCAGAATTACATTTTTTTAGGCCACCGCAACATTTCAATAAAATAATAATATAATATATATAATAATATAATATAATAATAAAAATAAAATGGAATAACAGGCGACCAAACATTGTATCTGCCCCAAAATGGTTTCAGTATAAAAAGCCAGCAAAAAATTAACACTCACATAGTCCCATGCACAAAAATGAAAACGGTGCTGGTCTGAGAAAATGGCGCCAAAAGCTAGATTTTTTTTTTTGACAAATTTTAGAATTTTTTTTCACAAGCTACTTAAAGAAAAATATATACAGCGGAACCTTGGATTACGAGTTTAATTGGTTCCGGGAGTCTGCTCTTAAACCAAGTTACTCTTATATCAAAGCGAATTTTCCATAGGAAATAATTGAAATGCAGACAATTACGGTAATTCTACAACCCAACAATATTTACAGTATTTATACACTTATTACAGTAATACAAAATAATGTCCTGTATTCATATAAATTATTACAGTGCACTAATACATAATGTCCTGTATTCATATAAATTATTACAGTACACTAATACATAATGTCCTGTATTCATATAACTTATTACAGTACACTAATACAAATACTGTACAGTAAAAAACAAATTAAAGTGCGCATTAGCTTCCAATAGAGTTGTTGGTGTGCAGGAGGTACAGTATAAGCAATGCGCTGCACTGGTGAGCCGAAAGAAAGTACAATACTGTATCCACAAATATATACTGTACTATGCAATGGTATACAGTACATATGGACAGAAAATTACCTCCAGAGCGGGTCAGAGTGCGATGAAAGAATAGAACCGGACGTGTGCACGGTGAGGATTTGCTTGTCTTGCAAATCATTGCTCTTAAACCAAGTTACACATTTTTAAAAAGCTTTGCTTGTCTTGCAAAACGCTTTCAAACCAAGTTACTCTTAATCCAAGGTTCCACTGTACATGTTTGGTATCTGCATACTCGTACAGATCTGGATATCATCCCGCGAGATCATTTTTTACCATATAGTTAACATGGTAAACAAAAAACTAAAAAACATTGCACGTTTTTTGCAATTTCAACACATTTGGGTTTTTTCCCAATTTTACAGTACACTTGACCACTGAGGAAGGATTTTCCGGTCGTGATGGTTACTATACCCCTTAAAACTTAACCTAAAAATAATACACCGACTGCATGCGACTTGGTTAAACAAATTGGCCACAGCAGCCTTTATTACCTATTATTAACATACTACCACAAAGGGGGCGCCGTCCAACGGGCGACCCCAAACACACAATAATAGGTAACACATAATAATAAACGGTACATGAAACCCTATGTAGGCCCGGTCCAGAAACCCTTTCCTACACCAATATCCCTGGCCGCAACACTCCGACCCAGAGATGAGGTATTAATCACCCCACGGATTAATACCCCCCAAACTTTGCAGAACCCCGTGCCTGCAATTTCCCGGAACCCAGAGACACCATACCAAGACAGTGCCTCTCGGTCCAGCTACAAATCCCTTCCAACCGCTTCTGGACCAGACCTACCCCCGCCACAGGACAGGACACGTGACACCTTATGTGGCCTGGACCCGCCACACGCCCAAGGCTTGCTCCACACCATCCCGCAAACCCAGGGCCCATAAATCAGAACCAATGTCATTAAGATGAACCCCATCACCTCTCCGAAACTGCCACTTCGCCGATTCCAGGTCCACATGCCTCACCACCACGCCGCCGTTTCTCCGCACGAAACGCGCAACCACCCTGTTCACTTGTGCCCGGGCGCGATTAATCTTCTCAACCGACCGGGCCCCCCTCCACCATAATCTGGCCACAATATCCGACCACACCACTATCAGGCCCGGATACCTTGCCCATAACCGCAGTAGGTCGATCTTAATGTCCCGAATCAGATAGCGGGATGCCCTCGAACCCAGGTCATTCCCCCCCACGTGCAAAACCAACACGTTCGGGGGTCTGTCCATCCTGCAATAGTACTCAAATTCCGGCACGACCCTGCTCCATTCCATGCCCCGCACTCCAATCCACTTGACCGATGCCAGCGATCTGTCCACACCCAACTGCCGACCATTCGGGCGAGCGTCGGCCCGACGGGCCCCCCAAAAAACGAACGAGTGCCCCAGGATCCAGATCAGACACACTCCTACAATAAAGGAAACAATTTTAACAACAACACCAGCACTCCAGATTGCAACAAAGAACAACAAAAACCTAACGGCAGAACAAACAAACTCCCCACCAGAGCCCTCAACGAGATAATAACTGCGGGCGCACATAACCGCGAAAACGAGAGGACTCCCACCGACCAATTCGTCTCACCATGTCATCTCCAAGACCCCAACGAGAAGCCTCGGTAGCCGCCCCAATCCTGAACGAATGGGACCCGTAATCCTCTGGGCGCTCACCCGCCCAGCGCAAACAACTCCTCAGCACTGCCACAAACTGATAACGAGACAACCAAGCCCCGTCCTCGTGACGTAGAAGCGGGCCCGGAAGACCGCCCCGCAGACCACAAAACTGACTCACCACCTGCACCGGGCACAAGCCATCCCCTTGCACCGCATACAACACTACCAACCTGCCCCGACCCATCTGGTCCGTCTTGGACCGCCGAAGCCGACACTCCACTCTCTGTCCCACTACCGACACATCCTCGAATAGCAAACCACCCCCAATCACCCTTGACGGGCTCACCAATTCTCCTATCCGAAAAGCCCCGAAAAAAGCCAACACGAAAGCAGTTTTAAACAACACCGTCTCATACGCTGAGACACAAATGCCCTGCAAACCATCCACCAAACGCCGTAACAAGTCCAACGAAATGGGCCGCCTAGTGTCCCGCACCTTCACCCCTTTCCGAAAACCTTTCAATGCTTGCCGCACCCGAAAGTCCCGTGAAACGTCCTGCTCACCCCTAACCTTTAACCAGAAGGCCACGGCCGCCACCCTAATCGCCACCGCCGACGCTGACCTCCCAGCCCTAAAATCCTCACTCACCAATGCCAAGAGCGCCAGTAAATAATCCACTCGCCCGTTACCAAACATCTCACCCAGCACTGCCTGCCACTCAACCCACACCTTAGCATAACGGCACCAAGTCACCTCGGTCACCGAATTCCTAATCAAACCCGCAATCACTGCCTCACCAGGCTCCACAATTCCTCTGGGCACACCGCTCCGACCTCGTCCGCCCCCGGCAGTAACTCCCGAAACCTGTGGAACTGAAAACGAGATAAAGCGTCAGCCACCCCGTTATCCACCCCCGGCACATGTTTTGCAACCACATGAATATTCCACAGCAAACACTTGAGCACCAAATGCCGCAAATATGCCACTACAGGTCCAGATTTCGCTGACAAGCTGTTTATTGCATGTACAACTGCCTGATTATCGCAATGGAAGCACACCTTACGTCCCGAAAATTGCGACCCCCACAACTCCACCGCCACCACGATTGGAAACAACTCGAGCAGGGCCAGATTTTTGACAAGGCCACCCTGTCGCCAATCCTCGGGCCACCTTCCCACACACCAATGACCCTGGAAAATGGCGCCGAAACCCGCCGACCCGGCCGCATCCGTATATAGTTCCAGAGCATCATTGGGCACCACCTTCTTCAACCACAAAGTGCGGCCGTTAAAATGTCGCAAGAAGACGTCCCAAACCAACAAGTCTGCCTTGATCTCCCGCGTGACCCGCACGAAATGCGCCGATGACCGTACTCCTGCCGTAGCTGCCGCCAACCTCCTGGCGAAAACACGCCCCATCGGCATAATCCTGCATGCAAAATTCAGCTTTCCAAGCAAAGACTGTACCACCTTAAGCCGCACTCTTTTTGCTGCCAGCATTGCTGCAACCGCACTCCGCAAATCCACAATCTTATCCTCTGGCAACCTACATTCCATGGCCAGCGAGTCGATTTCAATCCCCAGGAACCGCATAACCGGCGCCGGCCCCTCCGTTTTTTCCTGCGCCAAAGGGATCCCGAACCGATCCGCCACTCTCTGCAAGGCGAACAACAAACCAGCGCAAACCATGGAACCCGCCGGACCAACACACAGAAAATCATCCAAATAATGAATAATGGACGACAAGCCGGACACGTCCCGCACCACCCACTCAACAAAGGAGCTAAAAGCCTCAAAATATGAACAAGAAATCGAACAGCCCATGGGCAAACAACGATCAACATAAAACTTCCCGTTCCACCAGCAACCCAGAAGGTGCTGACTCTCCGGATGCACCGGCAACAAACGAAACGCCGATTCTACATCCGCCTTTGCCATCAACGCACCGCGTCCTGCCGCCCGTACCAAGTCCAGCGCTTTGTCGAACGAGACGTAGTACACCGCCGACAATTCCGGCGCAATGCCGTCATTCACAGACGACCCCTCCGGAAATGAAAGATGATGAATGAGCCGAAATTTATTCGGCTCCTTCTTTGGCACCACCCCCAGCGGGGACACCACCAAATTACTGCACGGAGGGCTCTCAAATGGGCCCCCCATCCTGCCCAGCTCAACCTCTTTACCCAACTTCTCACCCACAACCATAGGGTGGTCCCTTGCCGACCGTAAATTGCGACAAACCGGAGGCAATGCCTCAACCGCCGACGGAATCCGAAAACCGTACAAAAAACCAAACCGCAAAAGCGACGCCGCTGCCCCGTCCGGGTACCTACTTAAAAACGGCGCCATCGCCTCTATTTTCACCGGCGTCCTCCCTTTTTCCAGACCCGTCCCCAGCCTTGCCTCTCCCTTTCTTAAAGCATTTGGACAAACTATGTCCCCCCCCCGCAGCCGGAGCACTCATGCTTGAACCTACACGCTGCGCCAAATTTGCACTGGCCTTCGTTAAATTGCCAGCACAATCCCTTTTTCTGAATCCCCGAGGGCCCGGCTCCCGGTCCCCCGGCACCGCCACGAAAGGGCTGGCTCAGGGCCGCCATTAAGCGCATCCATAAGGAAATGTCCTTATGGTCCCACCGCATGCCGGGCCGCAACGCCTTCCGCTGCCTAAACTGCTCATCATACCGCAGCCGTGCCAAACCCCCGTACGTGCGATACGCCTCCCCGATTGCATCCATATAGCCGAATAGAGCCGAGCAGTGCTCCGGCTCCTTTTCCCCTACCACGCTAGCCAAAATTGCGAACGCCTGCAACCAATTGGAAAAGGAACGAGGAATGAGCCTATAACGGCGTTTTTCTTCCTCCTCCTTTTCCTTCTTGGAATCGCTCGGCTTCACCTTGTCTAGGTTAATTTTTTCCAGGGGTAGCAGGGAAAATATCTCCACATACTCCCCTTTCCAAATTTTTTCCCTCACCTCTTTTTTGAGGTGCGCCCCTAGCGGTCCCTTAAAGCACACATACACCTCGCTCTTAGCCCTATCATCCAGCCTCACCACCTCATCTTCCTTCTCCTTCTCCTTTTCTCCCGCTTTATCGCCTGCAGGCTCCACTACTCCGCTACCTACACCCGCCCCCACCGGCACCTTCTCGCCGCTAGTCGCCGCCGCGCCATCCACCGCCGACCCTGTCCAGGCCGTCGCCGCCGCCGGCGCTCGCGCTAAACCCTGCAAAAGCCCCAGCAACTGGCTAAGCAAAACTGACCCCTCTGGCGCTGCCGTGCCCGCAGCCACCTCCCCAGCACCCGCACCCCGCGCCGCAAGCAATGCCGAATCCACGGCTAGCTCACCCGACCGTGACGCGGAGACGGAATTCGATACTGCGATGTCGTCCGCCAGCGGCTCCTCTAATTCATCCCCCGACCTGAGGGCTCCTTCTTCCTCTTCGCTGTAGCCGTCCTCCACCGTCCCAGCTCCAGAGGACGCAGCCGATGCGTCCCCTCCACCACAGCCACCCTCCTGGGCAGCCGCGTGGGCACTGGCGGTGGGCGTCCGCTGCTTTCTTTGCGGCGACAGCCCACAAGACCGTCCTGTCCCCTGGGCCGCCGCCGACCGAGTCCTCTTCCTGGAGGAGCCTCTCCCCAAGCCCAGGGGGCTCCCCACCGCCGGTTCCCGCCCTCCCGGGCCTCCGACCGAGACCTCCCGCTGGGTCCTCCCCCCCCGAGGGAGACCGCGTCCGCCGGGTGCAGAGCTGATGACCTGAGGGACCTGGCGCGCCCTGCGGGGGTCCCACCGTCCCTCCTCTCCTCCGCAGCCGTGCAGGTATCCGGGTGGCGCCTGCCCACACCGGTCCCCCTGCTGGCTGCCTGCGCCCGGCCCCCCCAACGTCCCCGGGGGGTATGGCTGGCCTCCATCACAAGCCGGGCCCGCTCCTGGTCAGAAGCAGCCGCCGGGACGTGCCCCACCGCCGGGGGCCCGGCGTCCAGAGCAGGCCCCAGGCTGGACACGCCCCCTCTCCGTGCCTCCGGTTCATGCTGGGCACGGCCCAGTCCCCGGGCTGCCGCCGGCCTGTTAACTCGAGCCCGCGGCCTGGGACCGGAAGTAGGCCCCAGGCCGGGCCCGCCTCCATCCAGGCCACCGCTGGCCTCATTCCATCGCCGGGCTCGCTCCCGGCCGGGAGACGCCGCTGGGCTCTGCACTCCAGCCCGAGGCCTGAGACAGGAAGAAGGCCCCGGGCTGGCCACGCCCCCTTCTCGGCCGTCGCGGCCGCGTCGGAGATTCCTCCCGGCGGCCGGAGCGGACGCAGGGAGCTGCCGCTGCCCGCCCCGCCGCGGAGGGTCCCGAGGGGGGCTCTCACTTGGCCTCCTTGCTCCCCCCGCACCCGGAGAGTACCTGACAGGGGGCCTGGAACGCCGCCCACGGCGAGGGGGGGAACAAGGGGCAGGTGCCGACGGAGAAACCCAGGCAGCCCTGAAGTGAGACTGCACTGCCTGGGCCCCGTGCACCGCCATCGCCGCTCGGATCATCCGATCCAGCTCCTGGAGATCCGCCATCAGTCGTGGTCTAATCTGTCGCCGTCCGGAGTCCAAAAGGGGAGGTAGACCCTCCCTCATCGCTTTTATACTCCCCCCCCCTCCACTACAGGGATCCTCTCTCCACCAATCCCCTATACCTTCCCATAATGCCCCTCATTATCACTTTATTAACCCCTCACTCCCTCCCGTCCCTCTGGTCATGTCGCCCCCCCCCCTATGGGGTCCATGGCTTTCTATATGGTTGAATTAATGCTATAATTCAAAAGTACAACTCATGCCACAAAAAAAAACCCTTCATATGGCTGTGGAAGGAAAAAAAAAATTATGACTCTTGGAAGTGACATGCCCGCATCGGGGCCATGGGGCACTCGTTACTGGGCTGCGGTTCTGTTTCTGGGACGTTGCGGTAGCGAGGCCCGGTGCCGTGACCCCGGCGGTGTTGTTTAAATATAAATATGGCGGTGCTGTTTAAATATAAACATGAATATATATAATATAATATAAATATGAATATTCATGACGCTACCTGTGGTATGCAGAAAGTTAGATGTCGCCACTGTGGGATGGGGACCTCTGGGGCAGATGGTGACGCAGCTTAGATGGTGCAGCCCTCCACAGGCAGAGCTGGGCCCCAGGGCTGAATGGGGGTAGTAGTAGGTGATGGCGAGGGTGCAGCCTGGAGGAGCAGGTGAATAATGGAGCTACACAGGGATGCAGTCTCAAGGTTTTTACTCACTGTAGCAGGTTCCAAGGTAAGACGACGTCAGTGACCGCTTTGGAGTGCTTGGGTTTCACTGTGATGGGCTCCAGCCAATCCCAGATAGTTCGGAGTTCAAGTGCGCTCTTCTAGTGTTCCTTCCCTGGTCGTCTTCCAGTGCTAACTTCTCTCCCACCTGTCCCGTGCCTACACACACAGTGCCCTGTGCCGGTGTCCGCAGATCCTTCAAAAGGGGGGGCCCTATCGGCCTACTCCCTTTGGTCCTATGCGGTCACCTTCCAGCGGATTCGCGTCGCGAGTTGGCTTTGGTACTAAATGGTCCTCAGCCTCTGGTTTTACTAAGGGTGCACGTTGGCTCTTCTTCTCTAGTCTAGGGACCAGTCCCCGATCTGCGGCCAAGTCCTTCCACTCCGTTGCTGTATGTGGAACGAGGCCACGGGAGTATGGCGCACTTCCTGTGGTCTCTAGGACCACTTCTATCTTGTGCCTGGGTCGAGATGCACCAGCTCCAGACCACAGGTCTTCAACCCTCCACTGCTCCTTCTAACTGTCCACTACACTGTCCCCAACTCGCTAGACTCCATCCCCAGGCCCTATTGGATTAGGAGGAGGGAGGAATCATCACCAGTGGTGGCTATACATAGCATTAATGGAACCAAGCCCTAACCTTGACCCGGTGGAAAGCTGCTAACTGAGATGTTGTGTGTTTTGAGTGCATACCGGTGGATGACCTCTTCCGTAACCAGGATGGAATACCACACCTCTGGCTGAGGTGCAGCACCTCTGTGGCGACTGAAGCTTCAGGGGCACCACAGAAGCCTGTAAAAAAACAAAAACTAAAAAAACATGGAAAATCGTTGGGGGGTGAAAGGGTTAACATTCTTGTAATCGCTATGTAACACCCCTTTTCCCAGCTGCCAGAGCAAGGTATTTGGTAGTTCTCACCTTGATATGATGCAGTGCCTCCACCCGAATCTTCCTAGGAGCTCTAGGGGAATGTAAAAGGGTCTTTGTCTTCTGCTAGGGGTCGACTCGGGTTACCCCTGCCCACGCTCCGTACACACTCACAATAACTGAGGTTAGAAATCTTAACAGGTTTATTTGCAGAAGGATAAGAACCAGAAATTGCAAAGGGAAAATAGCAAGTAACAGTAAACAACAGGTAATGTTATACAGTATGCTACAGGGGTGCTTTGCAATAGACCTGAAGGTTAGAGGTAATGCTTCCTCTTTAACCTACAACACACTCTGCTGACTAATTATAATTTACCTACTAACAGCTGCAGCCTCGCAAATGACACAGTCCCAAATTGGGGCCCCAGTGGCTGCGGATGTTGGCGCGCTTGCTGTACGTTGGTGCACTTAAGGTAATGAAGGCAGCATTCCCCCAGGGCTGGTCCTATACAAACTCCCAGTTAGTGCAATCAAAAGTCCTCTTTAGCACAGCCTTGTAATTTGCTTCAGCACACTTCTGAATGTAGAACTACAAGTCACAGCAATGTCCTACTCACTTCTGTCTGCAGCAGGTCTGTTCTCACTATCCCACACTGGAGTTTCCGGATTCAATGGCTTGGAGAGTGTTGGTACGTCAGGCAAAATCCTTCTTCTGAGTGGGAAACCTGGAGGACAGCAGTTCCTCTGCAAGATGGATGAAGCTCCTCACACCCCACAGTACGCCCCCTGAGGACGCTTTGGGCAAAACACATCTTGGGGTCGGGACGTGGACATGGCACCAGGCCCATATACTCTTATAGGTATATATATATGTTTTTTCAGCTAGTGTTTGTTTCACTGTTGTTTCTTGCCATTTAGTGCACACCAGTAACAGCATTTGTCTCTGACAATCCTTGCTATAAACATCATGCAATGTGTATCTATTTTTCTGCTTTATACCAAAGCAGTCTATAGTTATCCCATTGTTGGTGATTACAATTTATTTACCATACACCTTGCATGATGTGTATTTGTTGCAGGCGGTGAACAGACCACAACCGGGGGGGCCGCTTGAGACACTCGGATCCGGGCGGTGGCTGTGGCTCGAGTGGTAGCCGGATCCGGGGCTCGCGCAGCCGTCCATTGCCCACGAGTGAAAAGGGGTTATTTACAGGGGATAGAGTCTTTGTCAGTGATGCCACCCTTGGGTTGCGGTGAGGGATGGTGACACCGCCGCTGCCTTGTAGGTCGGCGCCCAGGGCTGATGGAGCGGGGCAGCAAGGTGGGATCCTCTCCACGGGTAGGGGAGATGTAGTCCTGGGGCCCAGGGCACAGTGAGGGATTGCAGGGAGCAGGAAACTCACAGTTTGGTTGTCGTGGTGCTGGATGAGCTGCTGGTGATTTGGAGGGTCAGTAAACACACAGAGTCCGTATTGTAAACCAAGGCCGGATGCCAGGAGCCTCTGGAGGGGTGTGCTGGTCCCGCACACAGATATACAGCCAGGGGCCTTTTCTCCTGGACTTTCTGTCTGTCTCTCTTGTCTGGACTTTTCCGCTTGTAATGGCCTCAGACCGGATCCCCTCTCTCGGCACCGGCGAGCTACAACCCTGCCCTGGTCTACCTCAGGTTCCCCACGACTGGATCTACGTCGACTGTGGCCCTCACTGCCACCTAGTCAGCGTTGCTAGTCCAGTCGTAGGGGGCTCCAAACAAGACTACCACCCTCTCCAGGGAGCTCCAACTCCCTCCTGTCAGCTCTCCTGTCAGCTTCTGTCCTCTCTCTGCTCTCCTCCTCCACTTCACTGTCCTGTCTTGTTTCCTCCCATTGTCATGGGGGAGTGGTGACTAGGGCCTGATTGGCTGGTGTATACCTGTGTGGGGACTGTGTTGGTGCCAAAGAGGAGAATGGCCTGCATTTTGGTGGATTTATGCAGGCTCTGTGACAACCTAGTTTTGCCAGGGTGTCACATACGGTACCAAGTCTGTATTTCGGCATTCCTTCGTTACCTTATTGTTGGTGACTATAATCTACTTACCTGGTCTGCATCTAGGCAGTTCTTAGGGGTACTTCTCACATAGCGAGATCGCCAGTGAGATCGCTGCTGAGTCACGTTTTTTGTGATGCACCAGTGACCTCATTAGCGATCTCACTGTGTGTGACACTGAGCAGCGATCTGGCTCCTGCTGTGAAATCGCTGCTCGTTACACACAGTGCTGGTTCGTTTTTTGGATGTTGCTCTCCCGCTACGAAGCACACATCGCTATGTTTGACAGCGAGAGAGCAACGATCTGAATGTGCAGGGAGCAGGGAGCCGGCGTCTAGCAGCCTCCGGTAAGCTGTAACCAAGGTAAATATCGGGTAACCAAGCGAAGCCGTTTGCTTGGTCACCCGATATTTACCTTGGTTACTAGCGTCCGCCGCTCTCACGCTGTCAGTGCTGGCTCCCTGCACACGTAGCCGGAGTACACATCGGGTACATAAGCAAAGCGGTTTGCTTATTAACCCGATGTGTACTCTGGCTAGGAGTGCAGGGAGCCAGCGCTAAGCGGTGTGCGCTGGTAACCAATGTAAATATCGGGTAACCAAGCGCTTGGTTACCCTATATTTACCTTAGTTACCAAGCGCAGCATCGCGTCCTTGCGTCGCTGCTGGCTGGGGGCGGGTCACTGGTCGCTGGTGAGATCTGCCTGACTGACAGCTCACCAGCGACCATGTAGCAACTAGAGATGAGCGAACCGGTCCCGGTTCGGCTCGAGGCGGTTCGCCGAACGGGGGGTCTGGCTCGAGTTCGGCTCGTCGAACGTTCGACGAACCGAACTCGAGCCCATAGGAAACAATGGCAGGCAATCACAAACACAGTAAAACACCTAGAAAACACCCTCAAAGGTGTCCAAAAGGTGACAAACAACTCACAACACAACACAAACACATGGGAAAGTGACAAGGACATGTACTCATGCGAAAACAAAACAGCTGGACAAGGAAAAAGAGGAGGACACACAGATATAGGCATGGCACGCCCTTCTAAAGTCATGTAAAACACCGCAAGGTGACTCCAAGCGGAGTCTCCCTTTTTTCCAAAAATTGGGCCCCACACACCCACCCCTTCAGTGGCAGCAGTTGTGCCCCAGTTGTACACTTCACAGCTAGATTTGCATCAAGCACATTCAAAAATACGCCATTCTTATCCGTCCCCAGGATGACACCGGGGTAGGTAGCAAAGTCTTTCCTGATCCCAGCTCTGTTCATCTTGGCTTCTTTTAAAAACACAGCAAGCAAGGGTTACTCCAAGCGGAGTCTCCCTTTTTTCCAAAAATTGGGCCCCACACACACCCACCCCTTCAGTGGCAGCAGTTGTGCCCCAGTTGTACACTTCACAGCTAGATTTGCATCAAGCACATTCAAAAATACGCTATTCTTAACCGTCCCCAGGATGACACCGGGGTAGGTAGCAAAGTCTTTCCTGATCCCAGCTCTGTTCATCTTGGCTTCTTTTAAAAACACAGCAAGCAAGGGTTACTCCAAGCGGAGTCTCCCTTTTTTCCAAAAATTGGGCCACACAGACACCCACCCCATCAGTGGCAGCACTTGGGCCCTAGTTGCAAACAGGATGTTTTGATTTGCATCAAGCACATTCAAAAATACGCTATTCTTAGCCGTCCACAGGATGACACCGGGGTAGGTAGCAAAGTCTTTCCTGATCCCAGCTCTGTTCATCTTGGCTTCTTTTAAAAACACAGCAAGCAAGGGTTACTCCAAGCGGAGTCTCCCTTTTTTCCAAAAATTGGGCCACACAGACACCCACCCCATCAGTGGCAGCACTTGGGCCCTAGTTGCAAACAGGATGTTTTGATTTGCATCAAGCACATTCAAAAATACGCTATTCTTAGCCGTCCCCAGGATGACACTGGGGTAGGTAGCAAAGTCTTTGCTGACCCATGACTTGTTCATCTTGGCTTCTTTTAAAAACAATGTAAGCAAGGGTTACTCCAAGCGGAGTCTCCCCTTTTTTCCAAAAATTGGGCCCCACACACACCCACCCATTCAGTGGCAGCAGTTGTGCCCCAGTTGTACACTTCACAGCTAGATTTGCATCAAGCACATTCAAAAATACGCCATTCTTATCCGTCCCCAGGATGACACCGGGGTAGGTAGCAAAGTCTTTCCTGATCCCAGCTCTGTTCATCTTGGCTTCTTTTAAAAACACAGCAAGCAAGGGTTACTCCAAGCGGAGTCTCCCTTTTTTCCAAAAATTGGGCCACACAGACACCCACCACATCAGTGGCAGCACTTGGGCCCTAGTTGCAAACAGGATGTTTTGATTTGCATCAAGCACATTCAAAAATACGCTATTCTTAGCCGTCCCCAGGATGACACCGGGGTAGGTAGCAAAGTCTTTGCTGACCCATGACTTGTTCATCTTGGCTTCTTTTAAAAACAATGTAAGCAAGGGTTACTCCAAGCGGAGTCTCCCTTTTTTCCAAAAATTGGGCCACACAGACACCCACCCCATCAGTGGCAGCACTTGGGCCCTAGTTGCAAACAGGATGTTTTGATTTGCATCAAGCACATTCAAAAATACGCTATTCTTAGCCGTCCCCAGGATGACACCGGGGTAGGTAGCAAAGTCTTTCCTGATCCCAGCTCTGTTCATCTTGGCTTCTTTTAAAAACACAGCAAGCAAGGGTTACTCCAAGCGGAGTCTCCCTTTTTTCCAAAAATTGGGCCACACAGACACCCACCCCATCAGTGGCAGCACTTGGGCCCTAGTTGCAAACAGGATGTTTTGATTTGCATCAAGCACATTCAAAAATACGCTATTCTTAGCCGTCCCCAGGATGACACCGGGGTAGGTAGCAAAGTCTTTCCTGATCCCAGCTCTGTTCATCTTGGCTTCTTTTAAAAACACAGCAAGCAAGGGTTACTCCAAGCGGAGTCTCCCTTTTTTCCAAAAATTGGGCCACACAGACACCCACCCCATCAGTGGCAGCACTTGGGCCCTAGTTGCAAACAGGATGTTTTGATTTGCATCAAGCACATTCAAAAATACGCTATTCTTAGCCGTCCCCAGGATGACACCGGGGTAGGTAGCAAAGTCTTTCCTGATCCCAGCTCTGTTCATCTTGGCTTCTTTTAAAAACACAGCAAGCAAGGGTTACTCCAAGCGGAGTCTCCCTTTTTTCCAAAAATTGGGCCACACAGACACCCACCCCATCAGTGGCAGCACTTGGGCCCTAGTTGCAAACAGGATGTTTTGATTTGCATCAAGCACATTCAAAAATACGCTATTCTTAGCCGTCCCCAGGATGACACCGGGGTAGGTAGCAAAGTCTTTCCTGATCCCAGCTCTGTTCATCTTGGCTTCTTTTAAAAACACAGCAAGCAAGGGTTACTCCAAGCGGAGTCTCCCTTTTTTCCAAAAATTGGGCCACACAGACACCCACCCCATCAGTGGCAGCACTTGGGCCCTAGTTGCAAACAGGATGTTTTGATTTGCATCAAGCACATTCAAAAATACGCTATTCTTAGCCGTCCACAGGATGACACCGGGGTAGGTAGCAAAGTCTTTCCTGATCCCAGCTCTGTTCATCTTGGCTTCTTTTAAAAACACAGCAAGCAAGGGTTACTCCAAGCGGAGTCTCCCTTTTTTCCAAAAATTGGGCCACACAGACACCCACCCCATCAGTGGCAGCACTTGGGCCCTAGTTGCAAACAGGATGTTTTGATTTGCATCAAGCACATTCAAAAATACGCTATTCTTAGCCGTCCCCAGGATGACACCGGGGTAGGTAGCAAAGTCTTTCCTGATCCCAGCTCTGTTCATCTTGGCTTCTTTTAAAAACACAGCAAGCAAGGGTTACTCCAAGCGGAGTCTCCCTTTTTTCCAAAAATTGGGCCACACAGACACCCACCCCATCAGTGGCAGCACTTGGGCCCTAGTTGCAAACAGGATGTTTTGATTTGCATCAAGCACATTCAAAAATACGCTATTCTTAGCCGTCCCCAGGATGACACCGGGGTAGGTAGCAAAGTCTTTCCTGATCCCAGCTCTGTTCATCTTGGCTTCTTTTAAAAACACAGCAAGCAAGGGTTACTCCAAGCGGAGTCTCCCTTTTTTCCAAAAATTGGGCCACACAGACACCCACCCCATCAGTGGCAGCACTTGGGCCCTAGTTGCAAACAGGATGTTTTGATTTGCATCAAGCACATTCAAAAATACGCTATTCTTAGCCGTCCCCAGGATGACACTGGGGTAGGTAGCAAAGTCTTTGCTGACCCATGACTTGTTCATCTTGGCTTCTTTTAAAAACAATGTAAGCAAGGGTTACTCCAAGCGGAGTCTCCCCTTTTTTCCAAAAATTGGGCCCCACACACACCCACCCATTCAGTGGCAGCAGTTGTGCCCCAGTTGTACACTTCACAGCTAGATTTGCATCAAGCACATTCAAAAATACGCCATTCTTATCCGTCCCCAGGATGACACCGGGGTAGGTAGCAAAGTCTTTCCTGATCCCAGCTCTGTTCATCTTGGCTTCTTTTAAAAACACAGCAAGCAAGGGTTACTCCAAGCGGAGTCTCCCTTTTTTCCAAAAATTGGGCCACACAGACACCCACCCCATCAGTGGCAGCACTTGGGCCCTAGTTGCAAACAGGATGTTTTGATTTGCATCAAGCACATTCAAAAATACGCTATTCTTAGCCGTCCACAGGATGACACCGGGGTAGGTAGCAAAGTCTTTCCTGATCCCAGCTCTGTTCATCTTGGCTTCTTTTAAAAACACAGCAAGCAAGGGTTACTCCAAGCGGAGTCTCCCTTTTTTCCAAAAATTGGGCCACACAGACACCCACCCCATCAGTGGCAGCACTTGGGCCCTAGTTGCAAACAGGATGTTTTGATTTGCATCAAGCACATTCAAAAATACGCTATTCTTAGCCGTCCCCAGGATGACACCGGGGTAGGTAGCAAAGTCTTTCCTGATCCCAGCTCTGTTCATCTTGGCTTCTTTTAAAAACACAGCAAGCAAGGGTTACTCCAAGCGGAGTCTCCCTTTTTTCCAAAAATTGGGCCACACAGACACCCACCCCATCAGTGGCAGCACTTGGGCCCTAGTTGCAAACAGGATGTTTTGATTTGCATCAAGCACATTCAAAAATACGCTATTCTTAGCCGTCCCCAGGATGACACCGGGGTAGGTAGCAAAGTCTTTCCTGATCCCAGCTCTGTTCATCTTGGCTTCTTTTAAAAACACAGCAAGCAAGGGTTACTCCAAGCGGAGTCTCCCTTTTTTCCAAAAATTGGGCCACACAGACACCCACCCCATCAGTGGCAGCACTTGGGCCCTAGTTGCAAACAGGATGTTTTGATTTGCATCAAGCACATTCAAAAATACGCTATTCTTAGCCGTCCCCAGGATGACACCGGGGTAGGTAGCAAAGTCTTTCCTGATCCCAGCTCTGTTCATCTTGGCTTCTTTTAAAAACACAGCAAGCAAGGGTTACTCCAAGCGGAGTCTCCCTTTTTTCCAAAAATTGGGCCACACAGACACCCACCCCATCAGTGGCAGCACTTGGGCCCTAGTTGCAAACAGGATGTTTTGATTTGCATCAAGCACATTCAAAAATACGCTATTCTTAGCCGTCCCCAGGATGACACTGGGGTAGGTAGCAAAGTCTTTGCTGACCCATGACTTGTTCATCTTGGCTTCTTTTAAAAACAATGTAAGCAAGGGTTACTCCAAGCGGAGTCTCCCCTTTTTTCCAAAAATTGGGCCCCACACACACCCACCCATTCAGTGGCAGCAGTTGTGCCCCAGTTGTACACTTCACAGCTAGATTTGCATCAAGCACATTCAAAAATACGCCATTCTTATCCGTCCCCAGGATGACACCGGGGTAGGTAGCAAAGTCTTTCCTGATCCCAGCTCTGTTCATCTTGGCTTCTTTTAAAAACACAGCAAGCAAGGGTTACTCCAAGCGTAGTCTCCCTTTTTTCCAAAAATTGGGCCACACAGACACCCACCCCATCAGTGGCAGCACTTGGGCCCTAGTTGCAAACAGGATGTTTTGATTTGCATCAAGCACATTCAAAAATACGCTATTCTTAGCCGTCCACAGGATGACACCGGGGTAGGTAGCAAAGTCTTTCCTGATCCCAGCTCTGTTCATCTTGGCTTCTTTTAAAAACACAGCAAGCAAGGGTTACTCCAAGCGGAGTCTCCCTTTTTTCCAAAAATTGGGCCACACAGACACCCACCCCATCAGTGGCAGCACTTGGGCCCTAGTTGCAAACAGGATGTTTTGATTTGCATCAAGCACATTCAAAAATACGCTATTCTTAGCCGTCCCCAGGATGACACCGGGGTAGGTAGCAAAGTCTTTCCTGATCCCAGCTCTGTTCATCTTGGCTTCTTTTAAAAACACAGCAAGCAAGGGTTACTCCAAGCGGAGTCTCCCTTTTTTCCAAAAATTGGGCCACACAGACACCCACCCCATCAGTGGCAGCACTTGGGCCCTAGTTGCAAACAGGATGTTTTGATTTGCATCAAGCACATTCAAAAATACGCTATTCTTAGCCGTCCCCAGGATGACACCGGGGTAGGTAGCAAAGTCTTTCCTGATCCCAGCTCTGTTCATCTTGGCTTCTTTTAAAAACACAGCAAGCAAGGGTTACTCCAAGCGGAGTCTCCCTTTTTTCCAAAAATTGGGCCACACAGACACCCACCCCATCAGTGGCAGCACTTGGGCCCTAGTTGCAAACAGGATGTTTTGATTTGCATCAAGCACATTCAAAAATACGCTATTCTTAGCCGTCCCCAGGATGACACTGGGGTAGGTAGCAAAGTCTTTGCTGACCCATGACTTGTTCATCTTGGCTTCTTTTAAAAACAATGTAAGCAAGGGTTACTCCAAGCGGAGTCTCCCCTTTTTTCCAAAAATTGGGCCCCACACACACCCACCCATTCAGTGGCAGCAGTTGTGCCCCAGTTGTACACTTCACAGCTAGATTTGCATCAAGCACATTCAAAAATACGCCATTCTTATCCGTCCCCAGGATGACACCGGGGTAGGTAGCAAAGTCTTTCCTGATCCCAGCTCTGTTCATCTTGGCTTCTTTTAAAAACACAGCAAGCAAGGGTTACTCCAAGCGGAGTCTCCCTTTTTTCCAAAAATTGGGCCCCACACACACCCACCCATTCAGTGGCAGCAGTTGTGCCCCAGTTGTACACTTCACAGCTAGATTTGCATCAAGCACATTCAAAAATACGCCATTCTTATCCGTCCCCAGGATGACACCGGGGTAGGTAGCAAAGTCTTTCCTGATCCCAGCTCTGTTCATCTTGGCTTCTTTTAAAAACACAGCAAGCAAGGGTTACTCCAAGCGGAGTCTCCCTTTTTTCCAAAAATTGGGCCACACAGACACCCACCACATCAGTGGCAGCACTTGGGCCCTAGTTGCAAACAGGATGTTTTGATTTGCATCAAGCACATTCAAAAATACGCTATTCTTAGCCGTCCCCAGGATGACACCGGGGTAGGTAGCAAAGTCTTTGCTGACCCATGACTTGTTCATCTTGGCTTCTTTTAAAAACAATGTAAGCAAGGGTTACTCCAAGCGGAGTCTCCCTTTTTTCCAAAAATTGGGCCACACAGACACCCACCCCATCAGTGGCAGCACTTGGGCCCTAGTTGCAAACAGGATGTTTTGATTTGCATCAAGCACATTCAAAAATACGCTATTCTTAGCCGTCCCCAGGATGACACCGGGGTAGGTAGCAAAGTCTTTCCTGATCCCAGCTCTGTTCATCTTGGCTTCTTTTAAAAACACAGCAAGCAAGGGTTACTCCAAGCGGAGTCTCCCTTTTTTCCAAAAATTGGGCCACACAGACACCCACCCCATCAGTGGCAGCACTTGGGCCCTAGTTGCAAACAGGATGTTTTGATTTGCATCAAGCACATTCCAAATCCACAAGCATTTACTCTCCCCAGGATGACACAGGGGTAGTAAATTCCTTCTGGATCCATGACTTGTTCATTTTGATGAACGTCAGTCTGTCCACATTGTCACTGGACAGACGCGTGCGCTTATCTGTCAGCACACACCCAGCAGCACTGAATACACGTTCAGAGACAACGCTGGCAGCTGGACACGACAAAATCTCCAAGGCGTAAGTTGCGAGCTCTGGCCATTTTTGTAGGTTTGAAGCCCAAAAGGAGCAAGGCTCCAGTTGCACAGTCATGACATCGATGTTCATTTGGAGATACTCCTGTATCATCCTCTCCAGCCGTTGACTATGTGTCAGACTTGTTGTCTCTGGTGGCCTTGCAAAAGAGGGTCTAAAAAAATTATGAAAAGATTCCATAAAATTGCTGTTACCGGCACCAGAAAAGGTCCTACTGGTACGGGTAGACTGTTGAAGATGACGAGACCGTCCCATGTTTGTCAAGTTACAACTGGGAGATTCACTCCCTGCACCTGCACGGTTGTTTGGTGGAAAAGCCGAGCTAAGATCTAGTAACAGCTTCTGCTGATACTCCTGCATACGTGCGTCCCTTTCTATGGCTGGAATTATGTCACAAAATTTGGACTTGTACCGGGGATCTAATAGTGTGGCAATCCAGTAGTCATCATCACTTCTAATTTTGACAATACGACTGTCATGTTGGAGGTAGTGCAACAAAAAGGCACTCATGTGTCTTGCGCAGCCATGCGGACCAAGTCCATGCTGTGTTTGTGGCATAGAGGTGCTACCCGTTCTTTCTTCCTCTGACATCTGACCCCAACCTCTTTCAACTGAAATTTGACCAAGGTCTCCCTCATCCGCTGAGTCTTCCATGTCCATGGACAGTTCGTCCTCCATTTCTTCATGTTCTCCTGCACCTTGCTCAACATTTCGCCTGCTACTATGCGCCCTTGTCGATCCCTGTCCCCCATGGTCCCATGCCTGCTGCGTTGGTGATGATGAACGTCTGGACCTTCGTGATGTTGTTGTCCCTTGCGCATATGAATCCTCCTGTAGTTCCTCCCCTTCATGTTGTCCCACCCCCTGACTCCGAATAGTGTTTAGCGTGTGCTCCAGCATGTAAATGACTGGAATCGTCATGCTGATAATGGCATTGTCAGAGCTAAACATATTCGTCGCCATGTCGAAACTGTGCAGAAGGGTGCATAGGTCCTTGATCTGAGACCACTCCATCAGGGTGATCTGCCCCACCTCTGCATCTCGTTGGCCCAGGCTATACGTCATGACGTATTGCACCAGGGCTCTGCGGTGCTGCCACAGTCGCTGTAACATGTGGAGAGTTGAATTCCAGCGTGTCGCCACATCGCATTTCAGGCGATGAACCGGCAGGCCGAAAGACTTCTGGAGCGATGCAAGTCGCTCTGCTGCGGCGCTTGAACGGCGGAAGTGAGCTGACAGTTTTCGTGCCCTGTTCAGAAGGCCATCTAGGCCGGGATAGTGTGTTAAAAATTGCTGCACGACAAGGTTCAACACGTGAGCCATACAAGGTACGTGTGTCACCTTGCCCAGGCGAAGTGCCGCACCCAGGTTTGCAGCATTGTCGCACACGGCCTTACCAGGCTGCAGTTTGAGTGGAGACAACCATTTATTAAACTCGGACCGCAAAGCTGACCACAACTCCTCAGCTGTGTGACTCTTATTACCAAGACATGTCAAGCTAAAGACCGCCTGATGCCGTTGCGCTCTGCTGCCAGCATAGTAATGAGGGGTGCGTGATTCCTTCTGCGCAGTGAGAACGCTGGTGGCCTGACCAGGCAGGCTTGGGGCGGAGGTGGAGGACCCAGATGAGGTGGAGGATGCAGAAGCAGTGGCGGAACTTGGACAGACAGAGGATTGACACACAAGTCGTGGGGACGGCAAGACTTGTGCAGCAGACCCTTCACCATCTATCACCATAGTTACCCAGTGCCCAGTCAGCGACATGTAACGTCCCTGTCCATGCTTACTGGTCCAAGTATCGGTGGTGAAATGCACCCGTTCACACACAGAGTTTCTCAAGGAAGCGGTGATGTTGTGTGCGACATGCTGGTGTAGCGCGGGCACACCTTTCTTAGAGAAGTAGTGGCGACTAGGCATCTGGTACTGGGGCACAGCGACAGACATAAGGTCTCTAAAATCCTGTGTGTCCACTAGGCGGAAAGGCAGCATTTCGGTAGCCAACAGCTTACAGAGGGATAGAGTCAACCTCTTAGCTTTGTCATGGGTCGGAGGAAGTGGCCTTTTATTTGACCACATCTGAGGGACAGAGATCTGGCTGCTGTGTGTAGACGGTGTTGAGTAGGGTGTCCCTGGAAAAATGCAGGTTTGTGAGGAAAGTGCAGGCGGAGACATGATGTTGCCTTCATCCAACGTTGGTGCTATCGATGTCTGAGAGAGCTGTACACACTCACTTGTTTCCCCTTCCAAACCAACTGACGACCTTACAAGCAAACTGCCTGTTGCGGTTACAGTGGTGGAAGTTTTGCGTGGAAAAACAGGTGTGGCAGCTGTCCCCACAGTCCTAGAAGATGAAGAGCGCGCGGATGCAGTGGAAGGGGCGGGCGGTGGATGGTTCGCTCCGCTAGGCCGCATTGCAGCACGGTGAGCTTCCCACCGGGACTTATGATATTTATTCATGTGACGATTCATGGAAGAAGTTGTCAAACTGCTGAGCTTTTGACCTCTACTAAGAGAATCATGACAAATGTTACATATCACATGAGTTGGGCGATCTTTTTCGATGTGAAAAAAGGACCAGGCTAGGCAAGGCTTAGAGGCCATGCGACCTGTTGATCCACCCCGAATAATGCTCATAGGCAGAGTGGTGGCTGAGGATGCAGTTGTAGACGTGCTACCAGTGCTCCGACTCTGTCCAGGAAGGCGCAAGGTAACTTCGTCGTCGGTTGCATCCTCCTCCACCGCCTCTGTTGACCTCCTCGAGTGCCTGACTGGGGGTTGACAGTAGGTGGGATCTAGAACGTCATCATCAATTGTTGTGTTTGCACTCCCCTCCCCCTCAGACCGAGCCTCTTCTTGCCCTGACGGAATATTTAAGTTGTCATCCCAATCGGGTATCTGCGTCTCATCTTCATCAGTATGTTCCTCATTGTCTATAACCACAGGTGTTACAGTTTGTGACAAAGGGTCAACATTATGCTCAGAAACTTGGTCCTCACGGCCTGAATCTGAGTCACAAAGGTTCTGGGCATCACTGCAGACCATTTCCTGTTCTGTACTCACTGTAGCTTGGGAGCAGACCTCTGATTCCCAGGCTATAGTGTGACTGAACAGCTCTGCAGACTCAGCCATCTCAGTTCCACCATACTGTGCAGGGCTGATGGAGACTTCAGAGCTGGGAGAAATCAAGTGTGATTGGGATGACAACTCAGAGGACTGGTGTTTTTTGGATGCGGTACTTGAAGTGGCTGAGAGGGCACTTGTTGGACCACTTGAGATCCATTCAAGCATTTTCCTTTTTTGCCCATCATCTACCTTTCTTCCTGTTGTTCGTGTCCGTAAAAAAGGGAGCACATCGGATTGTCCACGGTAAGTAGTAGACATCTTACTTTTGCTGGTAGATGGTCTATCTTCAGCAGATGATAATGGAGCTTTGCCACCTTCCCCACGGACAAAACCTTTTTTGCCTTTTCCACCACGCCTCTTCCCCTTTCCACCAGCATCTGTCATTTTGCCACTCATGTTGATTGCGACAAGATTGTGGACTGAAAATGTGGTAGTAAAAATTGAGAGGTGGTGAAGATTGCAGTGGTGGTCTAGCTTTATTAACAGCAGAATAATAAAGAATAAATATCCCTGACAATGCAACTTAGTTATAATTAGTTGGAGTGTGCAACGCAGGCAGACGTGCTGCAAATGTCTTTGCACTAGTGGGACTATAGCAAAGTCCAATAGCCACGTATAGGATGCCACTAGGTACACTGAGTGTTTGCTAGTATAATGGCTTGGTTAGAATGAGTTGTAGTGTGCAACGCAGGCAGACGCGCTCTGCAAATGTCTTTGCACTAGTGGGACTATAGCAAAGTCCAATAGCCACGTATAGGATGCCACTAGGTACACTGAGTGTTTGCTAGTATAATGGCTTGGTTAGAATGAGTTGTAGTGTGCAACGCAGGCAGACGCGCTCTGCAAATGTCTTTGCACTAGTGGGACTATAGCAAAGTCCAATAGCCACGTATAGGATGCCACTAGGTACACTGAGTGTTTGCTAGTATAATGGCTTGGTTAGAATGAGTTGTAGTGTGCAACGCAGGCAGACGCGCTCTGCAAATGTCTTTGCACTAGTGGGACTATAGCAAAGTCCAATAGCCACGTATAGGATGCCACTAGGTACACTGAGTGTTTGCTAGTATAATGGCTTGGTTAGAATGAGTTGTAGTGTGCAACGCAGGCAGACGCGCTCTGCAAATGTCTTTGCACTAGTGGGACTATAGCAAAGTCCAATAGCCACGTATAGGATGCCACTAGGTACACTGAGTGTTTGCTAGTATAATGGCTTGGTTAGAATGAGTTGTAGTGTGCAACGCAGGCAGACGCGCTCTGCAAATGTCTTTGCACTAGTGGGACTATAGCAAAGTCCAATAGCCACGTATAGGATGCCACTAGGTACACTGAGTGTTTGCTAGTATAATGGCTTGGTTAGAATGAGTTGTAGTGTGCAACGCAGGCAGACGCGCTCTGCAAATGTCTTTGCACTAGTGGGACTATAGCAAAGTCCAATAGCCACGTATAGGATGCCACTAGGTACACTGAGTGTTTGCTAGTATAATGGCTTGGTTAGAATGAGTTGTAGTGTGCAACGCAGGCAGACGCGCTCTGCAAATGTCTTTGCACTAGTGGGACTATAGCAAAGTCCAATAGCCACGTATAGGATGCCACTAGGTACACTGAGTGTTTGCTAGTATAATGGCTTGGTTAGAATGAGTTGTAGTGTGCAACGCAGGCAGACGCGCTCTGCAAATGTCTTTGCACTAGTGGGACTATAGCAAAGTCCAATAGCCACGTATAGGATGCCACTAGGTACACTGAGTGTTTGCTAGTATAATGGCTTGGTTAGAATGAGTTGTAGTGTGCAACGCAGGCAGACGCGCTCTGCAAATGTCTTTGCACTAGTGGGACTATAGCAAAGTCCAATAGCCACGTATAGGATGCCACTAGGTACACTGAGTGTTTGCTAGTATAATGGCTTGGTTAGAATGAGTTGTAGTGTGCAACGCAGGCAGACGCGCTCTGCAAATGTCTTTGCACTAGTGGGACTATAGCAAAGTCCAATAGCCACGTATAGGATGCCACTAGGTACACTGAGTGTTTGCTAGTATAATGGCTTGGTTAGAATGAGTTGTAGTGTGCAACGCAGGCAGACGCGCTCTGCAAATGTCTTTGCACTAGTGGGACTATAGCAAAGTCCAATAGCCACGTATAGGATGCCACTAGGTACACTGAGTGTTTGCTAGTATAATGGCTTGGTTAGAACGAGTTGTAGTGTGCAACGCAGGCAGACGCGCTCTGCAAATGTCTTTGCACTAGTGGGACTATAGCAAAGTCCAATAGCCACGTATAGGATGCCACTAGGTACACTGAGTGTTTGCTAGTATAATGGCTTGGTTAGAATGAGTTGTAGTGTGCAACGCAGGCAGACGCGCTCTGCAAATGTCTTTGCACTAGTGGGACTATAGCAAAGTCCAATAGCCACGTATAGGATGCCACTAGGTACACTGAGTGTTTGCTAGTATAATGGCTTGGTTAGAATGAGTTGTAGTGTGCAACGCAGGCAGACGCGCTCTGCAAATGTCTTTGCACTAGTGGGACTATAGCAAAGTCCAATAGCCACGTATAGGATGCCACTAGGTACACTGAGTGTTTGCTAGTATAATGGCTTGGTTAGAATGAGTTGTAGTGTGCAACGCAGGCAGACGCGCTCTGCAAATTTCTTTGCACTAGTGGGACTATAGCAAAGTCCAATAGCCACGTATAGGATGCCACTAGGTACACTGAGTGTTTGCTAGTATAATGGCTTGGTTAGAATGAGTTGTAGTGTGCAACGCAGGCAGACGCGCTCTGCAAATGTCTTTGCACTAGTGGGACTATAGCAAAGTCCAATAGCCACGTATAGGATGCCACTAGGTACACTGAGTGTTTGCTAGTATAATGGCTTGGTTAGAATGAGTTGTAGTGTGCAACGCAGGCAGACGCGCTCTGCAAATGTCTTTGCACTAGTGGGACTATAGCAAAGTCCAATAGCCACGTATAGGATGCCACTAGGTACACTGAGTGTTTGCTAGTATAATGGCTTGGTTAGAATGAGTTGTAGTGTGCAACGCAGGCAGACGCGCTCTGCAAATGTCTTTGCACTAGTGGGACTATAGCAAAGTCCAATAGCCACGTATAGGATGCCACTAGGTACACTGAGTGTTTGCTAGTATAATGGCTTGGTTAGAATGAGTTGTAGTGTGCAACGCAGGCAGACGCGCTCTGCAAATGTCTTTGCACTAGTGGGACTATAGCAAAGTCCAATAGCCACGTATAGGATGCCACTAGGTACACTGAGTGTTTGCTAGTATAATGGCTTGGTTAGAATGAGTTGTAGTGTGCAACGCAGGCAGACGCGCTCTGCAAATGTCTTTGCAGTAGTGGGACTATAGCAAAGTCCAATAGCCACGTATAGGATGCCACTAGGTACACTGAGTGTTTGCTAGTATAATGGCTTGGTTAGAATGAGTTGTAGTGTGCAACGCAGGCAGACGCGCTCTGCAAATGTCTTTGCACTAGTGGGACTATAGCAAAGTCCAATAGCCACGTATAGGATGCCACTAGGTACACTGAGTGTTTGCTAGTATAATGGCTTGGTTAGAATGAGTTGTAGTGTGCAACGCAGGCAGACGCGCTCTGCAAATGTCTTTGCACTAGTGGGACTATAGCAAAGTCCAATAGCCACGTATAGGATGCCACTAGGTACACTGAGTGTTTGCTAGTATAATGGCTTGGTTAGAATGAGTTGTAGTGTGCAACGCAGGCAGACGCGCTCTGCAAATGTCTTTGCACTAGTGGGACTATAGCAAAGTCCAATAGCCACGTATAGGATGCCACTAGGTACACTGAGTGTTTGCTAGTATAATGGCTTGGTTAGAATGAGTTGTAGTGTGCAACGCAGGCAGACGCGCTCTGCAAATGTCTTTGCACTAGTGGGACTATAGCAAAGTCCAATAGCCACGTATAGGATGCCACTAGGTACACTGAGTGTTTGCTAGTATAATGGCTTGGTTAGAATGAGTTGTAGTGTGCAACGCAGGCAGACGCGCTCTGCAAATGTCTTTGCACTAGTGGGACTATAGCAAAGTCCAATAGCCACGTATAGGATGCCACTAGGTACACTGAGTGTTTGCTAGTATAATGGCTTGGTTAGAATGAGTTGTAGTGTGCAACGCAGGCAGACGCGCTCTGCAAATGTCTTTGCACTAGTGGGACTATAGCAAAGTCCAATAGCCACGTATAGGATGCCACTAGGTACACTGAGTGTTTGCTAGTATAATGGCTTGGTTAGAATGAGTTGTAGTGTGCAACGCAGGCAGACGCGCTCTGCAAATGTCTTTGCACTAGTGGGACTATAGCAAAGTCCAATAGCCACGTATAGGATGCCACTAGGTACACTGAGTGTTTGCTAGTATAATGGCTTGGTTAGAATGAGTTGTAGTGTGCAATGCAGGCAGACGCGCTCTGCAAATGTCTTTGCACTAGTGGGACTATAGCAAAGTCCAATAGCCACGTATAGGATGCCACTAGGTACACTGAGTGTTTGCTAGTATAATGGCTTAGTTATCAGTTGGAGTGTGCAGAGGACAAGAGGGTACAGTGGCAGGATTGTGGTGCTCTGGGTAGAGGAATGGAAGACTGCCTTTCTATTCCCTCCTAATGGTGAAATGCAGGTAGGAAATCCCTGACCTGGGCTACACAGACGCTGTTGCTGTTTGCAGGACCTGTCACCTATGGCTCTCTGACCCTGCCGGTTGGAGCCCTTAAAAGGACTGCTATAAAGTGCTCTCCCTAAGCTGTCTAACGCTGTGTATGCAGCGCATACAGCTGTATCGGCTATAGGACTCAGGAAGACGGAGCTGCGACAGTGATGTCTGACACCAAAGACGCAGAAGGCAGATAATGGCGTCCGTGAAGAAAATGTCCGGTTTTATAATGCAGGGACATGTGACATGCAGATCCTATCACACATGCCGTTGCTTCTCTGGCTCAAAGTCCACTTAGCTGTGTGTGTGTCTGGGATTGGCTGACATGCTGGCCCGCCCCACAAGACGCGCGCGCTTAGGGAAGGAAGACAAGAAAAAAAAAAAAAAAAAATGGCGATCGCCATTATAGAAACAGCAGTGATCTGAAGGCGCTGTTCACGCACACTATACACTGAAATGTGATAATAGTTTGATTCACAGAGTGACTTACACTATTACAGCAGAAACCAAGCTATGATTTAGCTGTTTTTTGGCTGCTAGAACCGTTCTCGAACGTTTCTAGAACTACCGAGCTTTTGCAAAAAGCTCGAGTTCTAGTTCGATCTAGAACATGCCCCAAAATCACTCGAGCCGCGAACTGGAGAACCACGAACCACGAACCGCGCTCAACTCTAGTAGCAACGCACCAGCGATCCTGACCAGGTCAGATCGCTGGTGGGATCGCTGGAGGGTCGCTAAAGTGTGACGGTACCCTTAGTTACCCAAGTGTTGGTGATTACACTCCACTTACCTGGTCTGTATTAAGGTTGTCTTTATTTACCCCACTGTTGGTGTTTACAATCCAGTGCTGTTACCATTTGGCTTATTCTGCTTTTTCATACTTGGTGTACTATTATTAAAGCTTTCATATACGTATACAGTATATATTTGAAATTCATATAAATATATGTTGTTTCGCTATTATTGCATATTTTTATCTTTCTGTAATAATAATTAGATATTACTGGCCCTGTAACGCGTCCATTTGTCCCTTAGTGTTATAATTACCATCCTATGAAGCACCTTTGTTGTATCTATTTTTGATATTCTTTGAAATTGAATAAATTTAATTCATATATTTGGCCCTTGTGTCACTTTCTTCAACCAGTAGTTGATATCATGGGTTATAAAAGTTAATCAATAGTATATCCTGTAGCTTCAGAACTCAGTCTCTCATCACACAGAGTGGGAGCTTCACCCCTGCAAGATGGCTGAAGCGCCTCACACCCCACAGTACAAACCCTCCCTTTCCTCTTCTTCCCCATGTTCCACCAATCCATCTTAGTCTTTTTGGCTGTCCTTCCTCCCCCAGATTTGCAATGCACCTTGAAATTCTAGTTTTCTGCAGTTCAACCAAAGAAACAGCATCCATAGAGGTGATTGTGGGTAGAACTTTATAGCTAGCTCCAAAAGCAGGTGCCACAGCCATATAATAGCAGCACAAGAGCTCCCTGCAGACTTAAGCCTGCTTTACACGCTGCAATATATCTTACAATGTGTTGGCGTGGTCACGTCGTAAGTGACGCACATCCGGCATTGTAAGGTACATTGCAGTGTGTGACAGGTACGTGCGATTGCGATTGAACGTTAAAACGTTCATCGCATGCACATCGTTCATTTCTCTAGGATTGAACGTCAGGTTGTTCATCGTACCCGGGGTAGCACAGATCGCAGTGTGTAACACCCCGGGAACGATGAACAGATCTTACCTGCGTCCTGTGGCTCCCGGCCCACAATGTGGAAGGAAGGAGGTGGTCGGGATGTTTACGTCCCGCTCTGCTCCGCCCCTCCGCTTCTATTGGCCGGCTGCCGCATGATGTCGCTGTGACGCCGAACGTCCCTTCCACTCCAGGAAGTGGACGTTCGCCGTCCACATCGAGGTCGTATGGAAGGTAAGTACGTGTAACGGGGGTTAATCGTTTGTGCGGCACGTTCAACAATTTGAACGTGCCGCACATACGATGGGGGCGTTGCAAATCGCATACGATATCGTATGCAAAATTGCAACGTGTAAAGCAGGCTTTATACAATGTAATTAGAGTTATGGTACCTCCTTAATTCCTAAATTTGTAAACAGGTATCAGGCAGGCAGAACTTACAAGGTATTAAGTCCAAAATGTCCACTAGTAATAGGGTATAGTGACAACACAAAAGAAGTGTTTTCAGTGAGAATTTGGAACACCAAAGTAAATAATTCTAAGTAAATGAGCCTATGAAAATGTTCTTCTTTCTGACTCTTCAGTTTGTAAAACCTATTTTATTAAACATTTTTAGGTAATTCTTAATTAATAAAAAGAGTACTGTGTTCAGAATCCCCGTCTCTTGGACACAGTAAAAGTGATTACAAACAGTGTCTCTCCCTGAAAGACCTGGCCTGTACAACACAGAAGCCCAATGATGTGAATGGATGTGTGTGTGTGTGTGTGTGTGTGTGTCTGTGTGTGTGTGTGTGTCTGTGTGTGTGTCTTTGTGTGTGGTTGAGCCTAGAATGTGTGGAGTCTTGGTGGTATAACTACCGTATTGTTCGGACTATAAGACGCACAGGACCATAAGACGCACCCTGGTTTTAGAGGAGGAAAATAGGAAAATAAAACTTTAAGCAAAAAATGTGGTCATGACACACTGTTATGGGGCGAGGATCTTCTGCTGACACTGTTATGGGGGTAATATCCCCAAATTCTTTACTAAGGTACCCCATCTTGGTAATGATCCTCCTGCCTTGTATATAATCCCCATCCTTGTATATATGTCTCCCATCCTGACATAGCCCCCATCCTGTTATATACCGCCATCCTGGTATATGCCCTCATCCTGCTTTATACCCCCCATCCTGCTATATACTGCCATCCTGGTATATGCCCTCATCCTGCTATATTCTCCCATCCTGCTATATACTGCCATCCTGGTATATGCCCTCATCCTGCTATATTCCCTTATCCTGCTATATACTGCCATCCTGCTATATACACCCATCCTGCTATATACTACCATCCTTGTTTATGCCCTTATCCTGCCATATACTCGCCATCCTGGTATATAGCCCAATCCTGCTGCATAGCACCATCCTGGTATATGCCCTCATCCTGCTATATACCCCCATCCTGGTAAATACTGCCATCCTGGTATATGCCCTCATCCTGCTATATACCCAATCCAACTGTATACCCTCATCCTGCTATATACCCTCATCCTGCTATAGAACCTCATCCTGCTATATACCCCCATCCTCCTATATACCCCCATCCTGCTATATACCCCCATCCTGGTATATGGCCTGCATCCTGTGGCACACAAAAAAAATAAACGTTTATACTCACCTTTCCTCACTCCAGCAGCATCGCTCATCTTCCTGTCTGTGTCAGCAGCAGCGCCGCTGACCTGTGTGGAGCCGTCACCGTTCCCCTGCAGCATCACGATGTCCTCCTGTCTGCTGCCCACTGATGTGTGTGGAGACTAGCGGTGTGCACAGGGATGACGTTATCGCTATGCGCACCGCTAGTCTCCACACACAGCAGTGGCCGGCAGACAGGAGGACATTGCGATGCTGCATTCAACGGTGATAGGTGAGTATACTTATTCACTGCGCCCCGGGCTGATGATGATGCGCGGGGAGCAGTGAATACAGCCGCACATGATCACTCCAGGATGTAGTTGCCAGGGGTGATCCTGCAGGCCGGCTGTTAATTATGCGCACATCCCGCGCCCATCATCCCGCCCACCCATCCTGGGAGGATGGGCGTGCATAGGAAATGAGCGGGTCCACGTGGTCACGGCAGGCGCTGCTACAGCCTGCGCATGCCGCCGATGACCTGCTCCACCACAGCACCCTCATTCCCCGCAGCCATGCCCTACATTCAGACTATCAGACGCAATATTTGGGGGTAAAAAGAGTGTCTTATAGTCCGAAAAATACAGTATATGTGAAGACATATACAGTATGTGCTCTGTATACTTTATAGTGATAAGTAAAAGGGTAAAAATGTTTGGAACTTTTGACTTTCAGGCTCTATATCTCATCATCCACTACAGCTTTGAGAATGAGGCTACCTTTATTTTACAGACAATCCTCTTGGCTATCTTATACATGAATTTGACTTGCAACTGTTTAGCATATGATTAGTTATGCAGAATTTTGTCATGTCACTGCATTGATACTGTTTTGCTCCTAAAAATAAAAATTTGAATGTTTAATATTTTTTCTTAGTACAGTGGAACCTTGGTTTAAGAGTAACTTGGTTTGAGAGCATTTTGCAAGACAAACAAAGCTTTTTAAAAATTTGTAACTTGGTTTAAGAGCAATGCTTTGCAATAAGAGCAAATACTCACCATGTACACTTCCGGTTCCATCCTTTCACTGAGCTCTGACCCGCTCTGGAGGTAACTTTCTGTCCATATGTACTGTATACTGTATACAGTATACAATTGCACAGTACAGTATATACTATATAGCATTTCTATCAATTTGCATTTGTGGATACAGTACTGTATTCTCTTTTGGCTAACCAGTACAGCACATTGCTTGTACTGTACCTCTCGCATACCAACTATTCTATTGAAAGCTAATGTGCATTTTAATTTGTTTTACATGTTTTTTATTGTACTGTACAGTATTTTGTATTAGTGTACTGTATTAATTTTATATGAATATAGTACATTATTATGTATTACTGTAATATGTTTGTATAAATACACTAAATATTTTTGGGTTGTGGAACGAATTGTCTGCGTTTCAATTATTTCCTATGGGAAAATTCGTTTTGATAAAAGAGTAACTTGGTTTAAGAGCACACTCCCGGAAACAATTATGCTCATAATCCAAGGTTCCACTGTATTTTGTATATCCACCTTTGGCTTTTAACACTGCCTGAACCCTTGTGGGCATGCTCTTGATCAGATTCAAGCATGTCTTGACCGAGATGTGAATAAAAGTCTCTTCTACATGTTCCCAATATTGGTACACACTGGTCGACACACTTGGATATATATACAGCTTTTTCTTTCACTCTGACCACAAGTATTCAATTGAGTGGAGGTCCAGGGACTGTGGGGGTGAATCCAGCACCTTTGTCATTGTCATTGAACCATTTCTTCACCAATCTCAACGTATGCTTTGGATCGTTGTCCTGCTGGAACCCGATGTCATCCTTTCATGTCCATAGTACTCGAGTGTACAGAGTAACTTGTCTTGTACGATACTCACATATAGCTCAGCATTGAGACCACCATTGATCCCGGTCAAGTATCCAAAGCCTTTGACTGTGAAAACAGTTCCTTCAGTTATTCGATCTGTTAGCCCTTTTTTCACTTGTTTCTTCCAGACCCATTTGCACCCATTAGAGCTTTGTGTATTGACTTTGTCTCATCGCCTCAAATCACCCATTTCCAATCTTCTACTGTCCACTTTTCATACTTCTTTGCAAACTTGAGTCAAAACTTCTTATCATGATAATGATTTCAAGGCTTCTTCACCTTTTTCAGGCCACCATTCCAACTTGTATAATGTGCGTTGCATGGTGCTTGTACGGACATCTGTGATCTCACTATTATGAAACATACGAGCCACCTCGAATGTCGTGTTTGACGCACCAGAATTGATAGAATTTGTGATGATCCTACTTGTTGACTCATATATTGCCTGGATATCCACCTCTTGGCTTTTGAATGCAGGGAAGGACTTCATTTTGTATTTTTCGAATAGTCATGGCACTCACATAATGCAGTTTGGCTATTATCTTTGCCGAAAGACAGTTATTAATGAGCTGGATGATGCTGTTACTCTTATCTTGGGAAATCTTCATCATGGCTATGCATCAATTCAAACCAGTGACTTGTCGCTTGAGAATCAACCTAATAAAGCACTGAGGTATTAATATGTGAGAACAGGTTGTAATTTGTAGTATACAGAAAGATTTTTATTTTTTTTTTTTTTACAAACACCAGGAGCAAAACAGTAGCAATGCAGTGACATGACAAGAATCTACATAACTAATCATATGCTAATGTGACGCCCTGGACTAGCCAGGTAGTCACAGACATAACACCACACACACCCCTTCCCCGGACAGGTGACAACAGTCAAACAGAAACCCTTGTTGCCACCCTCCAGGGTCTGATGTCCACACCAGGTGGGGCAGAGCCAGGTGGTTGGCCCCGCCCACCGAGGAGTTCACAGGCCTGGAGGCGGAAAAAATACAGACAGTTGACAATTGACAGTTGAGTTCAGAGAGTGGAGGAGTGAGGAGGAGAAGTCAAGGGCAGACCTGGGACCAGGCCTGCCGCGGACTGTCTAGGTGTCTGGGTCGGAGCCCAGGCACCTCCAGCAAGGTCGGCAGACGGTGGTGGCCATCTGCAGGAGTTTGTGAACGGTCGGTGGAACCGTAGGACTGGGGTCGGGCGGTGGCCCGCCGGTGCCGAACCGGGGAGCCGATTGGAGCCAAGCACCAGGCTGGGTACTCAGACCCCCACTAGGCAGGAAGCCGCCCTGATAATCGAATTTACTTATTGCGGTCTGGACCTCAGGGGTTCATTCCCACCCAAGTCCCGATTGACGGCAACAGCCCAACCATCCTGGATAAGTTCCACCGCCAGAGGCCAGAGATCCAACGGGCCAGCGCCTGCGGGCAAACGGGCTCCTACGGCACTTACAAGCCGGGGAGCGGACTACCAGTGTCCAGGCACGGCAGTCAAAAACTACATAACACAGGTGCAGGGAAACGACAGCCATCACCAGCCTGTCCAGGGAGAACACCGCAGCCAGCTGTGGGCCCCGTCCATTCTACCGTTTGGTTTACTAGAGACTCCGCTATCTTGTGTCAGAGTGAGTACACCAGTGCCGTCAGGCACCACACTGCGCTGCACCGCGACCCTGCGCCCTGCACCCCGGCCCTCACCTTTCCGTGGGCCCCCGGGACCATTGCCCCTGCCCACGGAGGGGTTAACACCCAGCTGCATAACACCGTCCCCGGGAGGCCTAGTCAACGGCAGCGGTGGTGTCCACCATACAATCACCACAAACCGTGGGTGGCGTCACGAACTTTGCTAAATCCACCAAACAAGCACCCAAAACCCCTGCGTGCACCGCCATTACCCCTTGCAGAGCGAAGTGACCCCAGGTCCGTGAGAGGCTCGAGCCACCACCCGCAGTACGAGCTTGGCGGTCGCAGCCGAGGCCGCGGGGTGGTACACTAAATAGTTGCAAGTCAAATTTATGTATCAGCCACGATGATTATCTATAAAATGAAGGTAGTCTCACATTCAAAGCTGTAGTGATCGGTGAGATATGGAGCCTGAAAGTCAAAAATTCAAAAGATTGCTGCCCTTTTGCTCATCACTGTACATGTGTGTGTGCGCTATATGTGTGTATACATATGTGTGTTTGCTTGGTGAATACATGTGTGTACTATGTGTTTGTATACATATGTGTATGTGCTAGATATGTACCGTATTTTTCGGATGCACTTTTCCTCCCAAAACTTTGGGAGGAAAATGAAGGGTGCGTCTTAAATTCCGAATGTAGGTTACCGGGGGGTTGTGCAGAGGGGTCAAAGGGGACAGGGAGATGCTCTGAGCAATGCACTGTGCTGTCGGCGCTGCTGGTCTGTGCGACGCTGTTCTGTGCATCGGGCAGCGCCACTCTGTTCTGTTTGGAGCGCTCCGTTCTGCTCTGTGCACGGTTGCTCCGTCCTGCTCAGCTTCTCCGTGCACGGCTGCTCCGTCCTGCTCGGCTGCTTCGTGCACGGCTGCTCTGTCCTGCTCGGCTGCTCCGTGCACGGCTCCTCCGTCCTGCTCGGCTGCTCCGTGCACGGCTCCTCCGTCCTGCTCGGCTGCTCCGTGCACGGCTCCTCCGTCCTGCTCGGCTGCTCCGTGCACGGCTCCTCCGTCCTGCTCGGCTGCTCCGTGCACGGCTCCTCCGTCCTGCTCGGCTGCTCCGTCCTGCTCGGCTGCTCTGTGCAAGGCTGCTCCGTCCTGCTCGGCTGCTCTGTGCAAGGCTGCTCCGTCCTGCTCGGCTGCTCTGTGCACGGCTGCTCCGTCCTGCTCGGCTGCTCTGTGCATGGCTGCTCCGTCCTGCTCGGCTGCTCTGTGCACATCTGCTCCGTCCTGCTTGGCTGCTCTGTGCACGGCTGCTCCGTCCTGCTCGGTTGCTCTGTGCACGACTGCCCCGTCCTGCACGGCAGCTCCGTCCTGCTCGGCTACTCTGTGCACGGCTGCTCCGTCCTGCTTGGCTGCTCTGTGCACGGCTGCTCCGTCCTGCTCGGCTGCTCTGTGCACGGCTGCCCCGTCCTGCACGGCAACTCCGTCCTGCTCGGCTGCTCTGTGCACGGCTGTTCCGTCCTGCACAGCTGCTCCGTCCTGCTTGACTGCTCTGTGCACAGCTGCTCCGTCCTGCACGGCTGCTCCGTACTGCTCGGCTGCTCCATGCACGGCTGCTCCGTCCTGCTCGGCTGCTCCGTTCATGGCTGCTCTGTCCTGCTCGGCTGCTCTGTGCACGGCTGCTCCGTACTGCTCGGCTGCTCTGTGCACGGCTGCTCCATCCTGCTCAGCTGCTCTGTGCACGGCTGCTCCGTCCTGCTCGGCTGCTCTGTGCACAGATGCTCCATGTTGCTCGGCTGTTCTGTGCACGGCTGCTCTGTCCTGCTCGGCTGCTCTGTATACGGCTGCTCCGTTCTGCTCGGCTGCTCTGTGCATGGCTGCTCCGTTCTGCTCTGTACTCGACTCCTCCATTCTGCTCGGCACTTGGCTGTTCTGTTCTGCTCGGCTGCTCCATCACCAGCTCCGCACAGAGCAGAGCGGCGTCGCCGGCCCCGCACAGAGCAGCACCCGCAGTGAGTATCTGGGTCCCCCTCTATACTACTTGCAGTACTCCAGTACCGCCCCTGCCTTCTGTGACCCTCGCTCCTCTGCAGGACCCCCTCCCTGGTAAGACACCACCAGATTATAAACAGACCCCATAATTTTTTTTACCTTTTTTTCCCTCCAAATTTGGGGTGCGTCTTATAATCTGGTGCGTCTTATAAAACGAAAAATACGGTATACATATGTACAGTATGTATTAAGACAAGAAGAAGAAAAAACCAGCTCACCCTTTCAGGAGATTAGAGTATCAGTCAGAACGGTGCACGGACTTTTGGTAGTTAGACCTTGTTACCACGAGGTTCAGGGAGAGGAAGATAATCCAGCATCCAGTTCCAGAAATTTAAAACATCAATTTTATTCAGAAAAAAGTTAAAATTCCATGCTCCATAGTTGCATTAAAAGCGCATCATAGCAGGTGTAAAAATGGATACGCGTTTCGGACGTATGTGTCCTTAGTCTAGATAACACTATGCAAAATGACATGTTACTATAAGGATAAGAACAGGAAGTGGTGGAACAATCAAGTCAAGTGAGATACACATGTTTCACAGATTTACCACAAGAGGAGGGAAAAAAAAAAAAGGGAGAGTGAAATAATTTAGAGGGCATTAGCAATCTCATTTTTCACATTCATGCCATGCGGCATTCTTGTTTTAAGTAAGAACATCCATTTTGCCTCTCTACGCAATAAAGTTTCCACCATGTCACCACCTCTCTTTGGTAAAACAATTTTTTCAGCTGCAACAACTTTTAAAGAATCCAGGTTGCCCGCATGCTGGGTCTGAAAATGTCTAGATACCGCCGATAAAGTGCAGGTAGTAGCGTGACTGACATCATAATCATGCTCGCATATGCGTCTTCTTAGTGCATGTGTTGTGGATCCCACATACTGAATATGGCACTGTGTGCAAGTTACAACATATATCACACCACTTGTGTCAACATATACAACATATATCACACCACATATGTACAGTATGTATACATATTTGTGTGTTTCTGTGTGGATGTGCTCAGTTTATACATTTGAGCTATGTGTGTATATACCGTACATACAGTATATGTGTGTGACATACAGTTTTTGGGTCACATACTGTGTGTATATAGCATCCACATTTATTAATTCCGGTAGTGCAGACTAGAATTCACAGGTATAAATATGTTGGCAATTGCCCAGTGAATGAGCAAAATGCTACTCATTCACTGAGTGATTGGATTATTTATGGAAAAATAAAAAAATCATTGTCCTCAGCAGCATATCCCCTGGTGCAAACTGCAGAAGTGCTGCTGATAACATGATATTGTATGGGGACAGATTGATCTATTAGTAATTGTTCTGTCCACATCATTTCGTCATCCTGCGTAAAGAGGCAAGGAATACAAGCAGGACAGTATTATTATTATTGTTATTATTATTATTTCTTTTTAGAGCACCATTAATTCTATGGCTCTTGCTGTACATGAGAAGAGATTACATACATACAAAACACAAGTATAAAGTATGATGAGCAAATTAACAGTGACAAACTGGTACAGAGGGGAAAGAGCTCTGACCTTGCAGGTTTACATTCTATAGGATAAAGGGGAAGGAGATAGTAGGTTTGGGAAGGTGGGATTCTGCAGCTATGGTGGTGATAAGGTGGCAGCAGGGTCATTGCAGGCTGTAACCTTTTCTAAAGAGAAGGGTTATCAAGTAGCGTCTGAGGGTTGCAAATGTGGTGGACAATCGGACAAGTTGGGGCACAGAATTCCAGAGGATGGGGGATGCTTGGGACAAGTCTTACAAGCGATTGGGTGATGATGAGGAACATAAAAGTGTGGAGGAGAGAAGGAGACCTTTGGAAGATAGAAGATCATGAGTTGGAAGATATTGTAAGATTAGTTCAGAGAAATTTGGGGGAGACAGATTATGGACAGCTTTGTAGTTTAATGTTAGTAGCCTGAATTGGATATGTTGGGGATTTGGGAGCCAATGAAGAGATTTGCATAGGGGAGAAGTGGAGGAGTATCAAGGAGAGAGATGGATTAGTTGGGCAGCAAAGTTAAGGGCTGATTAGAGAGGTGCGAGGTTGTTAGCAGGGAGATTACAGAGAAGGATGTTGTAAAAGTCGAGGCGGGAGATGATAAGGGCATGCACTAACATTTTGGTAGAGTCAGGGTTGAGCAAAGGACTTGAATGTTACCGATTGCGCTCATTTACCAGTCTTAACTCAGTGCATATAAATGCAACCTAAATGTTTGAATGTGATGGTACAAAATGTCAGAATTTAGGGCCCCGCTTTAAACTTTTGTCCAGGGTCCCACTTTTTCTAAAACCAGCCCTGCCTTTATGTGAACCAAGATAGCTAGCACTACAGTGAGAGCCACTTACAGTTTCTGAATGGTTCTTACTGAGGGGGTGAAATTATACAATCCATTTGATGATGAGGACAAAACCCTACCTAATAACCTGAAAACTTCTCTAACATTTGCAGGCTCTAGGTAGCCTGGGTATTGGCCACATCAGGATGGGAGGATTGTATCACAAATAGGGTTTGGTTCCACTTGCGTTTTGCACAGACGAGTGTGTGAAGCGCCTCACCTGCAGGTCGCCTCAGGGTCTTCACGTGCTGGGAATCTTCTGGCAACAGGTATGTCAGGTTAACTTCAATAGGAATCGTGACGCCATTCTCGGTTTTACGGTCAGGGGGTGATCGCCACTGCAGTTTAGCAAGCGTCTGGGGCTGATGGTGTTTGCAGTCTGGTGTTATGGCCTCCCGAGAGTGAGGGTGGCCCCAGGGACTCGGGTGTAGGTGCGTGTAGAACCACAGGTTGCAGAAGAACTCACACACAGTCCAGAAATGTCTTTCAGGGTTTTTACTAATTTTTTGCTGGTAGAGTGAGACAACCCGGGCGATGCTATGATGAACCAGGTATCCCTCAGGCTCATATAGGGGTGACTGCTGACTTGCCTTCCTAGCACTTCTTGTTTCGGATAACCCCTAACTTGAAGTATTGTGGGATTCACCCAGGGAAGTCTCGACTGCCTTTCTCCCTTTCTGACTCGTTTGCTGACAGCATGGACCAAGGATAAGATAGCTCCAGGCTTGATCCTCCTTATGGGCCCCCTCGTTGCTGTTGATGCTGCGGGTTCTGTGATGGTTGGTGTGGGACTTATTGTCCACCCCACTGGCAGGTTTAGTAGGTAGTTAAACTTGAGCCTACTTCAGGAACCTGTTTCCCCTGCATGCCTAGTCCTCCAGAAGTCTCTGTATACGAACAGCTGGTTCCCTCAGTGTCCTCCAGACTAGCTGATTTCCCCAGCGTCTTTCCTTCCAGCTTCTGGTGACTGAACTCCCCCTGCCAGCAGCCACTACAGGTGCAGGGTCTGACTAGTGTCCGCTCACTTGTGTCTGCACCTCAGACTCGGCTGCCCCACTCCTACTCCTTTGACTGCCACTACACACTCCTGTCTCCAGTCCCACTAATCCACCACTAGCTGGGATGCGAGGACTACGCCCCCTTCCTGGGTCTGCCCAGGGGTCCCCTCTAAGCTGCGTGTGTGTCCTGGGTACTTTGTGTCTGTGCGTACACACCCTAGTCAGCCTTGGGATTACCTGTTTGTACTGACCCAGCATGGGTGCAGTACTCAGTGGTACCTAACCAGGTCAGGGGCGCCACAAGTGCAATCAGACTGAATTCACACCAGTGCAAAACTATTGGGCAGTGTCCATCTTCAATTCTTTTTTCATGCCACATTGGCATGAGAAATTAATTGCAGCATGATGCGTTTAGCAGTAGCTCTCAGCTCACACACACCCATACAAGTCTATGGGTGCATGTGAAACATCGTACCGCACTCGGTATCATCTGACCGCAGTGCGATGTACGCAGAGACAAGCAGCAGAGGAGAGGTAGAAAGTGCTCCCTCTTTTTTTTCTGCAGCTTGTTTGCTTATACAACAAAACCGTAATTCTGTACAATTAAAGAAGGGAAGTCTATACTGTATGTATGAATTTTACATGGGCTATGCCCCCTATATGACATAGCCCCTGTTACATGATGATGAAATTGAGTTTTGGGGAGGGGGACAGACTTCCTTAAAGGGAATCTATTACTAGGTTTTTGCTACTTCATCTGAGAACAGCATCAAAACCAGGAGAACAGAGTAAATATGCTTCACTCCCTGACGAAGCGAACACCTCACCATTCGTGAAACGTACGTTGGAGTTGGTATTAGGGGTTCAAACCCCTTCATGTCACCCCTGGTCGGCTGCACAATTTTTTGGCTATCACAGGTTAGCAGTGCTGTTGGATTTGGTTCACGTGCATTTGGCTTTTCCAGCCTCACTCTGCACATTGAACCTGTATGGGCTTCTTCATATACTGGGGATTGCCCGATGCATGTGCTCCTTCAGTATATTCACTGCGTGCCTGTTGTCCATCCTCTACTCAGGTCTGTGTGATCACTTAATAAATCTGGCTGTGCCTTTGATAAATGAGCCCACTGGGGCTTCTTTTCTTGCTCTGTTGGACACATATGGCCTGAGTGATAGAGATTTGATTTCTCCTTTTTAGCCGTGCAGCCCCCCAGGTGCTATTGCCTTTTACATCATTGTCTCCTCTTGTGCCTGTTTTATATTTGATACTATTTGTTCAATAACTTGTTAATACATTTTTGATACCTTTTGAAGCATATTTACTCTGTTCTCCTGGTTTTGATGAACTCTAAGAGTAGCTCTGAAGTGAGGTGGTGATTTTGCATGACCCACCCCATTTCTTTGTTTGCATGGATTTTTGTAATCTAATTTCATCTGAGAACAGCATGTAGTAGGAAAAGAGATTCTGAAAGTAACCACGTTTATCTTAGATCATGCTGTGCAGCATTCTGACTTTATCTCAGAAATATCATATTTTTCGGACTATAAGACGCACCGGACCATAAGACGCACCCTGTTTTTAGAGGAGGAAAATAGGAAAATAAAATTTTAAGCAAAAAATTTGGTCATGACACACTTATGGGGCGAGGATCTGCTGCTGACACTGTTATGGGGGTAATGTCCCCAAATTCTCTACTAAGGTACCCCATCCTGGTAATGATCCTCCTGCCTTGTATATGATACCCATCCTTGTATATATGTCCCTCAACCTGGTATATATTCCCATTCTGCTATATACTGCCATCATGGTATAGCCCCCATTCTGCTACATAGCGCCATTCTGATATATGCTCTTATCCGTCTATATACTGCCATCCTGCTATATACCCCCATCCTGCTATATACCCCCATCCATCCTGCTATATACCCCATCCATCCTGCTATATACCCCCATCCTGCTATATACTCCCATCCATCCTACTATATACCCCCATTCATCCTGCTATATACCCCAATCCATCCTGCTATATACCACATCCATCCTTCTATATACCCCCATCCATCCTGCTATATACCCCCATCCATCCTGCTATATACCCTCATCCTGCTATATGATCCGCTACATGTGGCACACAAAAAAAATAATCATTCATGCTCACCTTTCCTTGCTCCATGCAGCATCGCTCCTCCTCCTGTCAGTACCGGCAGCAGCGCCGCTGGAGAGTGGAGCCATCCCCATTCCCCTGCAGCATCGCGATCTCCTCCTTTCTGCCTGTCAGCTGACCTGTGTGGAGACTAGCGGTGCACACAGGGATGATGTCATCGCTGTGCTCACCGCTTCTACAAAGATCAGCTGGCTCGCAGACAGGAGGAAATTGCGATGCTGCAGGGGAATGGTGACGGGTGAGTATACTTATTCACTGCCCCCCGCGCTGATGATGATGTGCGGGGAGCAGTGAATACAGCCACACATGATCACTCCGGGCTGTAGATGCCAGGGGTGATCAAGTGGGCCGGCTGTTTAGTATGCGCGCTCCCCCCGCCCATCATCCCGACCACCTGTCAGTGCCGCCTTCAACGCTGAGGGATGATGGGCGGGAGGATGGGCGTGCATATGAAATGAGTGGGCCCACGTGGACACGGCAGGCTGCTACAGCCTGCTCATGCCACAGATGACCAGTCCACCTCAGCACCCTCATTCCCCACAGCCACATTCAGACTATAAGACGCACCCTCCATTTTCCCCCAATATTTGGGGGGAAAAAGTGCGTCTTATAATCCGAAAAATTTGGTAAGTGTAGCAGAGCTGAATGAGCTTCCCAGCCCACACCAGACTATAGAGATTGTGCATTGACTCTAAAGCCTGCTTTACACGTTGCAATTTTGCATACGATATCGTATGCGATTTGCAACGCCCCCATCGTATGTGCAGCACGTTCAATTTGTTGAATGTGCCGCACAAATGATTAACCCCGTCACACGTACTTACCTTCCATACGACCTCAATGTGGGCGGCGAACGTCCACTTCCTGGAGTGGGAGGGACGTTCGGCGTCACATCGACGTCACGCGGCAGCCGGCCAATAAAAGCGGAGGGGCGGAGCTGAGCGGGACGTAAACATCCCGCCCACCTCCTTCCTTCCGCATTGTGGGCTGGGAGCCGCAGGACGCAGGTAAGATCTGTTCATTGTTCCCGGGGTGTCACACACTGCGATGTGCGCTACCCCTGGAACATTGAATAATCTGACGTTCAATTCTAGAGAAATGAACGATGTGCATGCGATGAACATTTTAACATTCAATCGCAATCGCACGTACCTGTCACACACTGCAATGTAACTTACAATGCCGGATGTGCGTCACTTACGACGTGACCCCGCCGACACATTGTAAGATATATTGCAGCGTGTAAAGCGGGCTTTAGGCGTCAATCACAGCAAGGGGGCGTGGCAGACTTGTACTACTACCAATGTTAATCACAGAGCAATAAACCCTTTAGGATGAGTAAACAATAGCTCAGATACAGATAAGAAAAGCACAGATGCTTTTACTTTTTTTAACTCTCACAACATGCTGTCCTAAGCTTACATTGCAAAATCCAGGTGACATATTCCCTTAAAGCCCTCAAGCCCAACAACAAAGATGTCTTGAAGGAATCTTTTCTCACTTCTTTATAGCCTAAAATGGGTTTAAAAAAAAATAACAAAAAGAGTATGCAAAAATAATTCAGTGCGTATCCTTAACTGCGGTCTGCTTGAATAAGCAGGCTATTAGGAAGCATACACATACAGATAACTGGTTAAAAGGGTTGTCCAGTACTTGGCCAACCCCTTCTCATTCCCCGTTTGCCCAATAAAAATAAATAAGCCTATACTCTACTCCAATGAGGACGTACTTCCAACAATATCTAAAGCCATGTTCCTGGGGCCCAAATGACATTTTTATGAAACTCGGGCCCCGCGACCAATCAGCGCCATCTTCCTTCTTCCTGCATTCGGACATTTGAGTAACAAATCCGCACAGCGCTCACATCCTGCTCAAATTTCCGAAAACAGGGAGACAGACGCCGGGTGCTACTTAACAATGCCACATGGACCCCGGGAATGCAGTTTTAGACATCGCTTGGACAACGGCCGCATTGGAGAGGAGAATAGACTTATTTATTTTTATGGGGGCGAACAAGGGGAATGAGTACCGGTTGTCCAATTAGTGGACAACCCCTTCAATTTCTGTCCAATGAGCTTCAAATGGTGTCAGCAAAAAGCCTTTTTAATCCTGATGGAAATATCTCATCTGTCAGAATATTGATGCATCATGGTTAAAAATCTGTCTAACCAGCACAATAATTGTACAGCGTAAACAGATATCTGAAAGACAACCTCCATTAAAAGGGGAAAAAAAGGGTTCTATGTTAGGAGGATTGCAACAGATTTACTACTGGGATTTTATAGTTTTAACTTACTGCATTGGCAAGTGTCACTGCATCGAGCTCTTCTTTGCCCAGATGACCGCAGAATATAGAGCTGACAATATTGATCATAAAACACAGAACCTGGGAGACAATCTGTTTAAAGAAAAAAATAAACTAAATTAATGCTAAATTGAAACATGAATTCATATATTGAATGAAGGGCTTGTCCGGGAATTTTTCATTTTTTTTTATGATGGACCTATCAACTAACAGGCAGGTAGTTGCTAACTACCTGCCTTTTCTGCTTGGCTCAGATTTCTGCTGGCACAGAGCGGTCACAGGCAGCTCCTGGCGGAGGATCTATGGTTTCTGCTGATGTTATGTTGACAGCTGCTTCTCTTCTGCTCTGCTCTGTTGATGGGGCATGACTGCCGATGTCATGCTAATTGACAGCTAAGTCCCCGATGTTTAGTTGCAGGGAGATGGCTATCAGTCAGCATGACATCTTCAATCACAACCCATTGATAGAGCAACCAGAAAGAGAAAGTGCTGCTCTCTTGATGTGAAAAAAAGGAATTTTCGGCTCACCCGTATTGTGCTCTCCAGGGTTCAAATGGATGCTCGTAGTCCACCGGACAGGCAGGTCCGTAATCCAAGGCAAAAATCGAAAGGAGAAGGGGGGACTCAGCACCAATGCCACAGAGTAAAATGTAGAAACTTTATTTCATCCTTTTAAAAAATCATTATGCAGAAAGCTCCGGATTAGACGCCATGCAGCTTGACGCATTTCGGACAAAGGGGGGGTTAAAAACACTTCTTAATCATAAGCAAAAGCTTAATAAGCTGTTTTTATTGGAAAACTGTTTAAAATGTTGCAAAAATGTGGTGACTTTTGGCGTTTTTATGCCAGGTTCTGCCAGTTCTGCCAATTTTTTGAAAAGGGATAACGAATAATGCATGACTGCAACCTTTACACAATACATTTTAGGCAATCTTTATGTAGCCTAAAGACTTATTTAATGGTGTGATGAAAGCCCATTTAAATAGCCGGAAAAATGTTTTAGCAACATTGTATAAGTTAACCACTATTTGACTGTTCTGAGGCGCAAGAATTAGACCCCATGGTATTTGCTTGACTTACTATTCCGAGTAATAAATACATTAGGGAAGATTTATTAACCCCTTCATCACAGAGCCCGTTTTTACCTTAATGATCAGGCCATTTTTTTGCAATTCTGACCAGTGTCACTTTGACAGGTTATAACTCTGGAATACTTTAACGGAGCCTGGTGATTCTGACATTGTTTTTTTGTGAACAATATGTTGTACTTAATGATAGTTGTATATTTAGGATGATATGTTTTGCATTTATTTGTAAAAATATCGGAAATTTGAAGATAATTTTGAAAATTTTGCAATTTTCAAACTTTTACATTTTATGCCCATAAAACCAAGAGTTATGTCATAGAAAATACTAACTAAACAACATTTCCAACGTCTACTTTACATCAGCACAATTTTTTAAACATTTTTTTTTTGTTAGGAAGTTAGAAGAGTTTAAAGTTAACCAGTAATTTCTCATTTTTCCAACAAAATGTATTAAACCATTTTGCTAGGAACCACATCACACTGGAGGTGACTTTGAGTGGCATAGATGATGAAAAATACCCAAAAGTGACAGCATTCTAAAAACTGCACCCCTCAAAGTGCTCAAAACCACATTCAAGAAGATTATTAACCTTTTAGGTGCCTCACAAGAACCAAAGCAATGTGGAAGGAAAAAATGAAAATGTTACTTTTTTCCACAAAAATGTTACTTTAGCCATAAAATTTTGCATGTTCACAAGGGTATCAGGAAAAAGTGCACCATAAAATGTATTGTGCAATTTCTTATGAGTATGCTGATACCTCATATGTGATGGAAATCAACTGTTTGGACGCACGGCAGCACTCGGGAAGGGAAGCATCGCCATTTCAGTTTATGAAAGCAAAATTAGTTGGAATCATCAGCGGACGCCATGTCGTGTTTGGAGACCCCCTGAGGTGCCTAAACAGTTGAGCTCTCCCACAAGTGACACCATGTTGCAAACTAGACCCCTCAAAGAATTTATCTGGATGTTTGGTGAGCACCTCGAACCCATGGGGGCTTCACAGAAGTTTATTATAACGTTGTGCGTGAAAATAAAAAAATAGATTTTTACCACAAAATTGTTACTTCAACCAGATAGCTTTTTTTCACAAGGGTATCAAGAAAAATCCACCATACAATTTATTTAGCAATTTCTCCTGAGTACACTCATACCTTATATGTGGTGGAAATCAACTGTTTGGGTGCATGGCTAGGCTCGAAATGGAAGGAGCGCCATTTGATTACAAAATTGTATGGAATTATTAGTGGATGCCATGTCGCGTATGGAGATCCCGTGAGGTGCCTAAATAGTGGAGCTCCCCAACCAGTGACCCCATTTTGGAAACTAGACCCCTCAATAAATTTATTTAGATGGTTGGTGAGCACTTGGAACCCCGGGGGCTTCACAGAATTTTATAACATTGAGCCGTGAAAATTAAAAAAAATACATTTTTAACCTCAAAAATGTTGCGTTAATGCCAAATTTTTCAAATTTACTAGGGTAACAGTAGATAATGAATCATGCCATTTGTTGTCCGATTTCTTTTGAGTACACCAATACCCTATGTGTGGTAGAAAACTACTTTTGAGGCAAAGTACAAAGTGAAGAAGGGAAGAAGCACCATATTGAAGACAGATTTAGTTGGAATGGTTTGCAGGTCCACGTCACATTGGCAGAGCCCCTGAGGTGCCAGAACAGCAGAAACCCCAACAAGTGACCCCATTTTACAAAATGAATCTTTCAATGAATTCATCCAGGGGTGCAGTGAGCATATTGACACTACAGGCTTTATACTATTGGGTGGTGAACAAAAAATAATTATATTTTTACCACTAAAATGTTGTTTTAACTCCAGATTTCCAACTTTCACAAAGGGAATAGTTAAAAAAGGCCCTCTAATGTATTACACAATTTCGCCTGAACATGGCAATACTCCACATGTGACTGTACAGTACTGTTTTATGCATTACAGGGCTCGGGAGAGAAGGAGCGCCATTTGATTTTTAGAGCACAGATTTTTGTAGAATAGTTTGCAGACTCGATTTGCAGAGCCCATAAGGGCAAGAACAGAATAGATCACCCTCAAGTCACCACATTTAGGAAATTACCCCCTCTGGGAATTCATCTATGTGTGTAGTGACAATTTAGTCTCTAGAAAACATCCATGGTGTCAAACACAGTGAATCTTGCAAAATAAAAAATTGCAAATAAGCCCTTGGTGTGCCCAGTATATTGTATATAGCCATAGTGTTTTTCCAGAGTCTTTTTGCTACCACTAATGTAGAAACCCCCTATATTTCCATTAACTGATGACGGACCTGTGTTTTTGTGGGTTGAGTTGAATGCTATTTTGTGCCAATTTTGGTACAGAATATTTTGGATCAGTTCACATTTATTCTGTGGTCAATCCTGAGCAGTGCTCAGTGAGCACTCACATCAGGGTTTCCATCTACATTTCCGAAATTCTGTTCAGCGGAGTCTGTCTTTTCAAAGGTGAACAAAACTGTTGATGACGGCACTTGTGTGCTCGCATAAAAAGATGGACACCGCCAGACAACAGGCCAGATATGAGGTCAAAGTGACTCTATCAGCTTCATTACATGAATTTTACATTGGGAATCTTGTCTGAATCATGGTTTTCAGAGATTTAGGGAACGTGCTCACAATCCACACATACTGTGTCCTGGTTGCAGCGTGTTTTCCCCTGTGGAGACGCAAATATTCTCCGCAGAATACCGCAGCTGCCCATGCCCACTATTAGGGTTTGTGGCGCTGTGGACTTTTGTTCTGTTTTCTCACCTGAAAACTCTAGCGTCTCCGCAGTATAAATTGACATGCTGCGGATTGGGAAGCCACCCCATATGTCAGTTTACACTGCTGAGAAAAAAAGCACAGAGGGCATGGGATTTCTATAAATCTATCCACTGAATTTAAACTGCACAAAGCAGCGAGTTGGATGAAGTGAAAACATGCTGTGTCTAAAACACTACTATTCACGATTGTGAGCACGGGCCCTTACACGTAATCCCGGTGCAAGCGCTCAGTGTAAAGCGCAGGATAAATTGGGGCTCCGCCATACGCCGATCTTTTAGAGGCAGAATAAACAAATCAATAGCAGTAGAAAAATTGGCTTTATTTATTTTTTACACCGTTCACCTTGCTATATAAGTGATTGCGCAGTTTTAATCCCCGAGTCAGTATGATTACAGCGATACCAGGTTTATATGGTTTTTTTGCATCATTGATATTGCATCATAGTTTTTATTTTTCGGCTGACAGACTCATGTGAGGGCTTGTTTTTTGTGGGACGTGTTAAAGTTTTTGTTGGTAACTTTTTTGGCCACATAATAATTTTTGATCGCTTTCTATTGCACTTTTTGTGAGGAAGAATAAAAAAAACCTGCAACTCAGGAATAAAATTGATAACACAGTTTAATTGTTCAGGTCAGTACAATTAAAGTGATAGCATATTTATGTAGTTTTTTTGCCTCTTTTACACCATAAAAAGTATTTTACAGGAAAAAAACAGTTTTTCCATTGCTGTATTCTGAGAGCTGAGTTTGAAATTAAACAAAGGGTTCCTGCACTAATCCCATTCACAAAAAAATAGAACCAGAAGTCAAAATTGATAAACAAATTGAGGATGATGGTGGTTATATCCCAATGTTAACAGCTGTAGCTCAGGTCACATTTGTTTTTATTAAAGGATTTATCCGGCTTATTTTGAGTTTTTTTCATTATTACCCTATTGGCCTACATTGGGGCAGGTAAGTAGATAGTGACCACTTACCTGCCCTGCTGTCAGCCCCTCTCCCCCGGCTCAGAGTGGTCATGTGACCGCTCCTGCCGCGATTTTGCTGCTTCCGGTCATTTCATGTCAACATGGGCAGGGCCATGTTGACATGCAAATCTGGAAACAGCATGTCGCCTCCCTGCTGGGCGGGTACAGTGTGATGAGCCCCGCCCCCTTCCCTGCACCCTCCCACACATTCCCCCGCACCCCGTACTCTGCCCACAACCTCCCCCTGCACTTCTGTGGGACCCGTGACCTGCCGTGGTGTCAGCGCCAGCACCGGGCCCCCTGCTCAGGATCGCACATTCAAATATACCGGCATCACAGATTCCGATATATTTGAAAACGCTGATGAGAAGGAGCGCAGCTTCTCATCACTGCCCGGCTGTCTGTGCTCTCTTCAGCACAGCGGTGACGTCACTACTGTGCTGATATGGCCAGAGCACAGACAGCGTGCGAACGTGCAGGAGCGGCGGGGACCGAGGGCGGGTGAATATGTACTCACTATGGGGGGGTCGGTGCACAGCCCGATGTGTGTGTGTGTGTGTGTATATATGCGGTGCACAGCCCGATGTGTGTGTGTGTGTTTATGCGGTGCACAGCCTGATCTGTGTGTGTGTGTGTGTGTGTGTATGCGGTGCACAGCCTGATGTGTGTGTGTGTGTGTGTATGCGGTGCAGAGCCCGATCTGGGGCTGTTATTTGCAATGCTGTAGTGATGAGAGGTCAGTGCTGGGGCAGAATATACTGACAGGGAATGTGTGTGCAGGGGGCGGGCAGAGGGCGGGGCTGGACACTGGGGAGGGGCTGGACAGTGAGGCTGGGCGGTGCCAGCTCTGACTAAGGTTTAGCACAGGAAGTGGTCAGTTTGCTTGTGCTGAATGTAAACAAGGAGCTGCAGAGAATAAAGGGATAATTCAAGAGAAACAAAAGTTAGAAAACAAAAAATAACAATGTAGGGGTGTTTTATATGACAATATAGCACAGATTAGCTTAAACTGAAAACTTTTTGTTATGTCGGACAACCCCTTTAAGGTTTAGCATATTCAATTGGAAATCGCAGTGGTATCTAAGGGCGGCTTTGCACGTTGCGACATTACACGTGCGATGTCGGTGGGGTCAAATCGAAAGTGACGCACATCCGGCGTCGCAGTCGATATCGCAACGTGCAAATCCTTTTTGATACGATGAATGAGTGCAAAAGCGTCGTTATCGTATCATCGCTGCAGCCTCCGACATTTCCATAATGCCGGTGCAGCGACAGGTGCGATGTTGTTCCTCGCTCCTGCGGCAGCACACATCGCTGTGTGTGAAGCCGCAGTTGCGAGGAACATCTCCTTACCTGCCGCCGGCTGCAATGAGAAGGACGGAGGTGGGCGGGATGTTTACATCCTGCTCATCTCCTCCCCTCCGCTTCAATTGGCCGCCTGCCGTGTGACGTCACTGTGACGCCGCACGACCCGCCCCCTAAGGAAGGAGACGGGTCGCCGGCCAGAGGGACGTCGCACGGCAGGTATGTGCGTGTAAAGCTGCCGTAGCGATAATAATCGCTACGGCAGCTTTCACTATATATCGAACGTGCGATGGGGGCGGGACTATCGCTGCAGCATCGGTAACACATTGTTACTGATGTCGCAGCGTGCAAAGCCCGTCTAATACATATTGTATGTTCACTTACATGTTTTCCCATTAGAAGTGTTTATAATTATTTGCTCACTTCATGTATGGTTAGTTCCATGTTATAACATTATTGGTTATGATCTCCCCTACATTTTGGTGCACCAGCTGACTTGGTGCAGATTGTTTTTAAATATCTGCCATAATCTTATGGGTTACTATTTTTATAAAAAAAAAACCTGTGGAAATTGTATTATGGATAATTAATAGCTAATAGTTTGTGGTGTAGATTCCAGCTATCTGCAGGTGTCAGCATTGAGATATAAGCATTACCATCTTCCTTCTACTGACCTGCGGTACAGCTGTTAACATTGAGATATAACCACCATCAACCTCACTTTGTTTATTGATGTTTAGTTCTGGTTTTATTTTTTATTTTTTCGTGAATGGGATTAGCACAAGAACCATTTGTTTAATTTCAAACTCTGCTATTCACTGACACAATTGGACGGGTGTGTCTCTGAGCTTTTTGTAGCTTTCCTTGTAATTGAAATTTAATTATTTAGGGCGCTAATATTTAATGATTTAGTCTGTTATAGTATTCTGAGAGCTATAACATTTTTACATTTTGGCTGTTGGAGCTGTGTGGCAGCTTGTTTTTGCTGAACAAGATGACGTTTTCAGCAGTACCATTTTTACTTATGACTTTTTGATCGCGTTTTATCCCACTTTTTTTGTCAGCTTATGATGAGAAGACAGTTTTTGCTACTTTTTTTTCTTACTTTTTCACTTAGTCCCTATATAGGACATCAGCCCACAATACTCTGATCATCTGCAGTGCTCAATCACTGCAGAACATTGCAGATGTCAGAGATGCACTGTGAAAGCTTGTGTGATCATGCTGCAGGCATGATCACACAGGCTTTCCGTATTCAGGTGACTCGGAGGTAGTCATGACTACCTTGAGTCACCATGGCAACGAGTGAGCTCTTGCTAATCACGAGAATCCTGATCAGGGTGGAGAGGGAGCGTTATCACTGTCCCAATCCCCTAAGTGCTGCGATTGGAATAGATCATAGCATTTAAGGGGTTAAACAGTCAGAGATGGCATGGACACAGTCCCTGGCTGTGAGGGCTGGCCATGGCTGTCGGGTAAGCTGAGTCCCCGGCAGCGATCGCGAGTGCACAGCCCCCTGTGCCTCCGTGATTACTAGGACATATTGGTATGTCCTTGGTTGTTAAATCATATTGTAAAATAGTGAGTTTATGGAGATTTGATTCAGAAACTTGAATACATACATTCATATAATGTGTGTATTTCGCCCATGCCTTTAAGAGAGCCTGTGAGTTGAAATTACTAGCCAAGGTTTGACATTGTAGAACCAAAGCCATCTGCCATTGTTCATCAAGTAGCTGACAACGTAGTGCTATATTCTAACTGGAATTTGTGCAAAGATCTGAAATTAGCATTGAGAATCTTCTTACTGTTACACTAAGGTCAAAGGTCAGCGAGCTTCAAAGAGTTCTATATATTTTACATTCTATGTCAAAGTGGTTTAGTTTTACAAGTCTCCGCTGCGCAGGACACTTATTCTGCAAAATTATGAATCACGTGATATGACATAAGCTATATCTAAAAATGATTGTAAGACCATGTAAAGAGATGAGGAGAATCAGGGGGTGGGGTTTGAATTATATAAGCGGACCACACTTCAAAGAAGACGGACGAACTCACTCAGAGGTAGAATGGGACTATTCAACCAGACGATCCAGAGAGGGACGGCTTATCACAACATCACAGCTATGTAAGATAAATGAACTCTTTTTCTCTACTTATATATTTCTTTTCATTAACTCAAGCCAAGACAGTTACTGTTCTGTAATGACTCTAACTTCTACTGAATAAATCCACATATGTTTTTGCACCTATTTTGCTCCAATCATTAATATACTGGCTTAGCATATGTCACGTCAACCGTATTTTTTAACATATTTGGCGAGTATCAGCCTGAATGATTAAGAGGCACAGCTGTTTTCTGTGCGGGGTGATTTTTTTCACACTGCCTTTTGCTGCGGGAACTTTTTTTTCTTACGTCATTCCCTGCCTTTTGTCCGAGAAGGGGGGTCAGTGGAGTAACATCTCTGTCCAAAGACTGCAGGCAAAGACGATACACTGTGTCTACATCACGGAACTTTGGAGAGGTTTAACGTGACAAGCTGCACGGAGGTCGTATGTGTCAAGCCTTGACGGACATCTGAGGACTTCCATTCCAGGACGATCGACCCATAGACGATTGGAGCCATTCCAGGACGATCGACCCATAGACGATTGGAGCCATTCCAGGACAACGCATCACATATTGGTGAGATATGGATTTTATTCATGATTATTCTAGACAAAGTCATGTGGAGTATTTATTTGACCATACACATAGTGACACACAGTTATGGTCAAATCTGTACCGGCAATGTGAACTTGAGAATGCTAAGTTAGATAAGAAGTTTTTTACTGTGAAACGGTTACAGAAAAAGATACAGAATGTATTGGGTATGGTATACACTTACAACTCCATGGTGGGTGGGGCACAGCCATATGCACACACCATCTGCATGGTGACAGATACACCCAATACAACAGATACACCCAATACAACAGATACACACATCACAGATGCAGAAACAACAGATTGTCCAAATTGTTCGATATTAGCAGAACATATCGAACATCTGGAAGATCAGTTGGAAACAAGAGCAGATTTAATATCAAAATTACGGAAAGATATTAAATATGTATCTGTTATTACAAGACAGAACACGAAAGATGCCTCAGCAGCACCTGCCTCAGGTTCCGACATCCCGGACCGGCTGGATACAGCTGAGGACGAGAGTCTAAATGAGGAGGAACTGCGGAAAAAGAAGTTACATGATAAGGCAGCCCGTCTTAACATTAAAATCCATGACCAATTAATGAAAATCATTAAAGACATACCCCAAATATGATGATAAAATGGACGCCTTCCATAATGCGGACATTTTTGAGTCACATTCGAATAAATATAATCTGACGAATGATCAGAGAAACAAGATATTCAGGGTATGGCTTCCCTCCCACATGGCAAAAAGGTTACAAGCAACACCTAGGCCAAACGAACACGATGACCTGATTCATGACACAAAGGAAGATAGGCTGAGACAGTTAATTCTTTTTACCACAGGAGAGTCTACCCCAACAGTCGAATTGTTAGAAAACCTTAAGACACACATACAGGAGGATCCATACATATTCTTAGTGAAATTCGAACAAGGATATCGTTTGATAATGGAAATCGGACCTGATCAAGAACCGACTTCCATGGTCAAGGCCTTTGTTAAAAAGTTTAAATATTTGGACCCTGCTTCATTCGAAATTGCTTCTAGGATGGAAAATCTACAAGAGGCCACGTCATTTATTGATAGAATACGTAGACGAATGAAGCAAAATCAGGTAAAGTCAAAAATAGCCATGATAGAGGGGACCACTGACACATTAGTATCCCAGGAAAAACAGACCAAACACAAAAGACTGGTGTTGAATTCTAAAAACAAGAATTCAGGGGGGGGGAACAGAAAGAGCAATATACACTGCTTTTTCTGTGGCCTACCCGGACATCTGAAGTGGGAATGCAAGAAATTCCTGAGGGCGGGAGCTGAGGAAAGGCTGGGTAAAGAAAATGGACTGATGCCAAACACATCCAGTGCACCTCCCCCATCTTCAGCACCTCCACCTTCATACACGCCCACTCATACTGACAACAGAAATAACCAATCACCATATGCACCTCTGACCAGACAAATTAGGGAAATGACCATACAGGGATTGGATGGAAGGAGCAAGACACCTGCTGCTCTTCTCCCTTCTCCATCCTCCTGACTAGCAAAGTCGGTGCCCAGGCTTCATCCACTGGAATTTGTTACTCGAGTTTCAATGGATAGCTGCGGTCGACCATTTTTAAAGGTAAATCTTGAAGGTCAGGAAGTACCATTTCTCCTTGATACAGGTGCGCAATTGAGTGTCACAAATGTTGATTTACATTTAAAGCCAGATTCCCCTGTATGTACAATTGTTGGTTTCAGTGGTAAAAATGGAACAAAGGTGACATTAGCGCAGGATGTTTCTTTGGAAAAACCTGGTTTTTTGAAAACGAAAATGGATATCTGGTGTTGTCAGGATACTGAGAATATAATTGGCACTGATTTTGTAACAAAACAGTTTGGAAAGACTCTAACGGTTGTAAGGCGGTAGTTATTGATCCAAATGAATATAGTCATGTTGGGACCATTTGTTTGACCGATGTAGTGTCAGCAGATCATTTGTGGCCTGAAACTGGTGGTGATGAAGTATTGACTGAGATAGTACAGCGGTTTCCTTCTTTATAGGCTCAGTACAGAAATGAGGTTGGAGCGATGAAGGATGTTGTTAAAATTGAAGGCCGAGATCCGCCTCCACAGTGTCAGTATAAGTTGCCTCCAGAGTCAGTTGCTCCGATGTCTAAAATTATTCAGGAATTGTTGGCTCAAGGTTTGATACGTAAGGCAAATTCTGTTTGTAACAATCCATTGTGGTGTGTTCTGAAAAACGATGGTAGCTATCGGATGTTATTGGACTTGAGGATGTTCAATAAGTTTACTCCCAATGTTGCACCGATTGTAGCTGATACACATGACATGATGTCGAGATTGGATGCAAAGGCAAAGTATTTCTCAGTATTGGATATCAGTAATGGTTTCTTCAGTATACCGATTGAGAAAAGTTGTCAATATAGGCTTGCATTCAACCACCTGGATCAACAATTCGTATGTTGTCGTCTTCCTCAAGGGGCTAGTATGTCGCCAAGCATTTTTCATCAGGCGCTAGCTAACGTTTTGTCGAAATGTTCTCGTCCAGAATGTTTATTGCAATATGTGGACGATATATTGCTGAGTACAGAGGACAAGGAGTTGCACGTCACTCTACTTGCAGAATTGTTTGAGCTGCTGCATGATGCAGGTTTGAAACTGAATACCAAAAAGGTCAAGCTGATGCAGACTGAGGTCAGGTTTTTAGGAGTTCTGCTAAGTCCAGGTACACGGCGACCCCTACAGGACAAAATTGAGGCAATCGCATCCCTTCCAATTCCAACATCACACAAGGCACTAAGACATTTTTTAGGACTTGTAAATTACTCAAGGGATTTCATTGAAAATTTTGCTGACAAAGCCAGACCTTTGTATGATCTTTTAAAAGGTGATAATGATGATTATTTTGGTCGCTGGGGTGTCGAACAGGAAAAAGCCTTCACACAATTGAAACATGATCTACAACACGCACCTGCGTTAATTATTGTGGAAAAGAACGCACCTTTTGCGCTTCAAGCACACACTTCAGAGACAAGTATCTCTGTGGTTTTGCTGCAGCTGCAAGGGGGGGAATGGAGAATCTTGGGTTACTTCTCTAAGCTTCTCTCACCTGTTGAGAGGGGGTTTGAGGTGTGCGCAAGACACCTGGTGGGAGTGTATTTTGCGATAAAAATCACTCAACACATCATCGGGTTCCAAAAGGTTATTCTCCAAACGCCACATTCCACACTGAAACTTCTCTTTGAGAAAAACATCCCAGGGGTGTCACATCAGAGATTTGCCCATTGGTTGCTCTCATTGTCTCCAAATCAAATTGAGGTAGATTATAAGGCCAAATATGTTCTTCCTCAATTGATGCAGTATGAAGGACAAACCCATGATTGTCTGCAAACGTTCCAAGAACCAAGTCCATCTCTCTTCAGACGACAGTCGGAAGACGCAGATGAACCTGTGTGTGTAGACGGTTCTAGATTTTTTCTGGAAGGACACTATCACACAGGATATGGAATTTTCTATTCCAAGCGAGGACAAGTGGTAAAACACAAGTTACCGAGTCATTTCTCAGCTCAAAGGGCAGAGATAGAAGCGGTAAGAATGGTCCTACAGCTGAATGAAGCTGATGATCAAACTCCAATGGTAATCTACAGTGATAGCTCTTATGTTGTCAGATCCCTAACCGATTATCTGCCTGTTTGGGAAAGGAGAGGCTATGTAGATTCCTCCAACAAAGCCTTGGTGCACCGCGAAACTCTAAAATCAATTTTTGAGATGGCATCTAGGGCCCCAAATAGATTTGCTATAGTAAAAGTCGCTGCACATAAAAGATCTGATGATGAGTTATCTGTAGGAAATGCAACCGCAGATGCTCTAGCCAAAGAAGCTGCCCTGACAGGAGAGGAAGTGTTTGACTCTGAACCTTCTGAGATTTCAGCGGTTCAAAGAGCAGACACGTACATACCTTCATTTGCAGAAGAACAGAGAAAAGATCCTTCTCTTGTTACTTCTCAGGATGATCCAAAGCCTCCTTTTATCTGTGAAAATGGGGTTTTGTGTCACAATTCAAATGGAGAATTGCGTCCCGTTGTACCAAAACATCTACAGGTAGAATTCACTCGATACAACCATGAGAGTTTAGGTCACTTGGGTCAACAGAAATTGTTAGTCATTCTCAAGGAGAAATTGTATTGGGAAAAAATGGACGAAACAGTTCAAAGTGTTGTACTATCATGTCTCATTTGTGCCCAAATAAATCCAAGACCTAAAGGACAGAAGCCACCGCTTCTATGAATCGCACCTGCAGATGGTCCATGGTCTACACTGCAAATAGACTATATTGGTCCTTTACCCTCAGGTAAACATGGTCTCAGGTATGCATTGATTGTGGTAGATGTGTTCTCAAAATGGGTAGAAATATTACCTGTTAGGAAAGATGATGCTTTGCCCACAGCAAGGGAATTGGTACAACATGTCTTTTGCACTTGGGGGATCCCAAGGATGATTACCTCCGATCGAGGTAGCCATTTCACAGGTAAAATCATGCAAACTGCTTGTGCTATTCTAGGGGCACGACAGCAATTTCATGTCCCCTATCATCCACAATCTGCGGGAATTGTGGAAAGAATGAATAGAACAATCAAATCCAGAATTGCAAAGATGCTTTTGGACAAAGGTAACACTTGGGTTGACAAGGTACCCTTCATACTCATGAGTATAAGAGGTTCAATCTCTTCTACAACTCAATTCACTCCGTTTGAGTTGATGACGGGAAGGAAAATGCCATTGTGGTTTCCACATGAGCCATTTTTATCCACTCCACAAAAAGATGCTATCTCAAGGTCCCAATGGTTGAGATCGCTACAGGAGAACCTGAAAGCGATTCTGCCATATGCGGCATCGAGAATGCAGAAAATGGAGCTACCCTATGAGTCCAAATTCAAGAAAGGTGCTCTAGTGATGATCAAAACCTTTCGCAAGAGTGGTCCATGGGAGTGTAATTGGGAAGGTCCATTTGAAGTCCTTGAGACTATGGGACAAGTCATGATTCTCGTGCACCGAGCATCAAATGTGGTAAAAAAGACCCGGAAAACACAAAAAGTGTGGGTTCACGTTGACCAGTGCAAAATATTTGTGGCAAAATAATGATACTGCATTTTTTTCCAGGAAGAAATGGATTCCTATAAGAACTGGAATAAGAAACCGAAAGACTTTGAAGGAAAGATGACATCAAGCCTTCTGGAAAAAGAACATTTTCCCAAGCTCAAGACAAGCTTCTATGTGATGGGAACTACTTTCCTGCTGCTTTGCTTTATTTCCGTCATTGTTTACAAGTTACATCAAGGAACAATCACCAATGATGTGAATGAGCGGACTAGAGAGATTCAACATTCACGAAGACCAAGAGGATCAGAGACACTGAACTTACTGACAGAGAACATCACGGATGATTCTGTGGAGATAACAGGGAATATCTGCATGGGATATGGAACAAAATGTTGCATTGAATTACATTTCGTACACGACACAGACATAATATTACATGCGATTGCAGGACCTAAAACTAGATTCACACAATTACAAGGAGAATATGTACACAATAATAAAACGGGTACATGGGAATGTTCTCCTACAGATGTACTATACTGGAACATAGAGATCAGAGGTGATGAACCTGCTGTATAGTCCGGTGATATTACAAATGACATGATTGCTAGGGGAAAGTTTGGAAGATCCAAAACAGAAATTTTCTTAAAAACTCAGGTTTTTGGGAAAATTCTGGATCCTTCTTTACTCTCCATTATAGAAGGAGATAAAGATTGGGTCAAAACATGGAATTTCCAGATAACACGGGAACCTGTACAAGTTCAGGTATGTGTAGTGTTTACCGTTACTAACACTATAGTTCCGGAAATAAGGGTTTCACCACAGACAGTACATAATAAAGAAAATACATTTCCCATAATGTTAAAATGTAACACAAGATTGAAATTGCCTTCTGAGTCTCTGATGACATGAACCAAGAATTCATCATTTTTGGGAAGTTTTTTAAACAGTCCAACTAATGTCATTCACAGAGGTCAGATTGGTAATATCAGATGGATGGATGATAATTTCATTTTTTCCATAGAAAATCCATCTTCCAGGGACTCTGGAATTTACCAGTGTTGCGTTGAAACAAAGACACATTACAGACATTGTAAAGACGTTAGTGTGAATATTTGGTCAGCAGCAGATAGTGCATGCACAAACACAAGATTCATGCCATCTACTCCTTTCCAAATTAATCAATTTCAGTCTAAGTCCTTATTAAGGGATGGAGAATTTATGACAATGGTATGGACTTTCAATATGTCTCATTGGAAGATCTCTACCAGGTTTCCTCAGTGTCAATCACATCTCATAAACATGGAGATGGGGATAGAACAATGGTTTGGGAGAAGAACAACTCAGACTAGGAGTAAGAGAGGAGTGTTAGAAGGAATTCTGGGAGGAATTGGGACAGTGGGAAGTCTGACTAATGCCATGAATATACATTTTTATCTCTACTGGCTAACACGGTACAAAGATATATTTTACTTGTATCATGAATATACAGACACTTAAGTCAGATTTGGATAATTTTGGTTTTATTGGAGGAAAAGGTGTAAAGATTCAGAAGAGTTTGAATCAACTTCTTGAAAAGATGGTAATGAATACAGCTGCTGTACTAGGGTCTTCCGTATCACATCTACAGGATGCTACATTAGCTCTCGTGGAAAGCACACACGAAACACAAGTAGCTAAAGCGTGCCTGGAGATACAGGTAGAGTATTCCTCTAATCTGAAGTTGATTGCTCAAGCTTTACAGAGTGGAATTACTCCACTGGGAATACTGCGAAATTTACCTGTAGAGTATGATTTTGCATTGAATCATACGGATTTGTGGGTAAATAAGTGGTTAGGATGTGAACGAAACATTTGTGTTGGCACATCGCTAATCCCGGTGATCGGAAGAGAAGGAACTATTGTTTCTGTGACAGTTTTGGGTATACCTGTGAGTAACACACAAGAAGTGTTCTATCAACTGCAGTACACAGATTTTGCATTTGATGGAGTGAACACTGAACAATTAGACATTTCTTCATGTTTACATTTTGTTTCTAAGGTGATGTGTTTACCTGGACAGGATAAGGTGATCTATCATTCATGTTTTCATAATCATTCCTCTTGTCATGCGAGAATAGAGACTGTACAGACACTACATGATCTGGTGACTCCAGTAAGTCCAAATAAGATTTGTTTCCAGGTCATGTCTGAGACAGAGATGATTTCTGTTTTCTATTCTACTTGTGTACATAAGGAAAACCTACCTATGGGTTTGTATTGTATAGAAGGAAATGTGAGATCTCTTTCAAAGAAGGAAGGAAGTTTTAATATCACTTCTATAGGAAAGAGAAACCTAACGGCATTTTCCATACAATTCAATTTATCACAAATAAATGATTTTCCTTGGGATATGTGGACAAGTGAAATAAAGAAAGATAAGGGTTTGTTAGATTTATTAACGAAACAGTTAAAGGAAGCAGAAATTATATTCAGGCATGAACAAGGTGAATTAAATGATATTGAACACGAATGGAATGGAATGTCAGGTAAAACTTTGTGGAAAAGTTTTGGGAAATCGGTACATTCCTGGTCTCAGTCATCTTTTCAGTCAGCGGTTGGAAATGTTTTATTTAATCCCATCATAATCATATTTTTATTAGTTTTGATGTGTATTATTTATCAAGTTTTTGTGATGTGTAGAATTCAGAAGATATATAAGAATATAAAAATAGAAATGAAAAAGGAAGATAACATTCTTAGAGGAATGTTAAATCGTAAGATGACTTTTTGACAGAAAGTTTCAGATTGGTTTATCAAGTCAGATATTGGTCTAGAATTTTCAACTAGAATGTATGTGATACGAATGATGATGAATGAGTTAGGGTTTCCCGGGGATTCATCAAATCTTCAAAAAAGGGGGGACTGTAAAATAGTGAGTTTATGGAGATTTGATTCATAAACTTGAATACATACATTCATATAATGTGTGTATTTCGCCCATGCCTTTAAGAGAGCCTGTGAGTTGAAATTACTAGCCAAGGTTTGACATTGTAGAACCAAAGCCATCTGCCATTGTTCATCAAGTAGCTGACAATGTAGTGCTATATTCTAACTGGAATTTGTGCAAAGATCTGAAATTAGCATTGAGAATCTTCTTACTGTTACACTAAGGTCAAAGGTCAGCGAGCTTCAAAGAGTTCTATATATTTTACATTCTATGTCAAAGTGGTTTAGTTTTACAAGTCTCCACTGCGCAGGACACTTATTCTGCAAAATTATGAATCACGTGATATGACATAAGCTATATCTAAAAATGATTGTAAGACCATGTAAAGAGATGAGGAGAATCAGGGGGTGGGGTTTGAATTATATAAGCAGACCACACTTCAAAGAAGACGGACGAACTCACTCAGAGGTAGAATGGGACCATTCAACCAGACGATCCAGAGAGGGACGGCTTATCACAACATCCCAGCTATGTAAGATAAATGAACTCTTTTTCTCTACTTATATATTTCTTTTCATTAACTCAAGCCAAGACAGTTACTTTTCTGTAATGACTCTAACTTCTACTGAATAAATCCACATATGTTTTTGCACCTATTTTGCTCCAATCATTAATATACTGGCTTAGCATATGTCACGTCAACCGTATTTTTTAACACATATTAAAATAGGACGAAGCAGTACATCCTTGGTCTGAAAGAGGTTAAAGGTGTTGTTCGGTCTTGAAGGGAATCTGTCAGCAGGTTTTTGCTACTTCATCTTAGAGCAGCATGATGTAGGCAAAGAGACTCTGAATTGAGCAATATATCACTTAGTGCAGCGGTTCTGACAAAATCAGAGTTTTTAGTATGCAGCAGAGCTCAGAAAGCCACACCAGGCTCTGTATGTACATTACATTTTGATAAACAGTGAACTGCTAAACACAGCAGGGTGCGTGCTGGACTAGAACAAACATTGCAGGTAAACAACAGGATACACAGTGAAAACAGAAAAATCACTGAAATCAGTATGTTAACCCGTACATCATGCTGTTTTAAAATTACATAGCAAAACCCGCTGACAGATTCCCTTTAAGCAAGCCTGCAGGTATTCTGATACCAGCAACAGGAGAGGTAGGTGTGTGACCGCAAGTATACAAAGTGCATACTTCCGACTAGACTATATCCAGCCTCGCTCAATATGCATGCACTGAGGAAGGCCAGATACATTCAAGTTGACACGTGAGCGCATGTATACAAATCACATACTTGCGGTCACAGGCCCACTGCTCCCAGTGCCGGCTGGAGGGCCCTCTCAGCACTCAATGAGCACGATGTGAGTACTCAGAAGTCTTCAGTCAGAGTAAGAGTGATAGCAGACTTATAGCTAAAAGTATAAGCGACAATTTAATTTTTATTACATGAATCAATAGTACACATACAAATAAGCAACTGTGTAATATACCTTATCAGACAATTCTGCTTCCTTCTCTGCCAGAATTGATCAGTCATTATTAAAATTCTCAATTCTGGTGTAAAATCTGTATTCCATGAAGACTTTCCTATTACTGAGAAGAAGGCAGTTACTACCGATGAGATTCTATGTAGATAGAAGAGAGAGGAGCGGACGGAGCTATACATGTAGCTTCTCCCTCTGTCTCTAGCTCCTCCCTTTGCCTCTAGCTCCTCCCTTTGCCTCTAACTCCTCCCACTGCCTCTAGCTCTTCCTTCATCTCAGCAACATAGAATCTCATCAATAACAATTAAAATATTAAAACGATAGTTACATTTTAAGACCGGACAAACCCTGTCCCAAATTCGGGCTACAAAAATTAAGTACATGCCTTGCACTACATTTATTATTTTGCGTGACTTTGTGGAAAAGGGCTTTGTTTACAATGTAAAATGTGAGAGTGTGTGCACTCGGGTGAAGTCTCTGACAGCTTTCATCTGAGTCTGTGTGAGCAGATTTGTGTTTGTCTTCTCACACAGATGTAGCAGAACTGAAGTTGCTGGCCCATCTTTGGACTATGTGAGAGGGGTTTTTTGGGGGTAATAAAGATGAAGTTCTAAATGTCTTCTGTTTTACTTCTAATAAAATATTTTTTTCTTTGTATTGCTGTATTATTTTACTGTTAAAATAACAGACAATCACAGACGCTGTCACAGAATGAGCGACTGTGATTGAATGCTGGAGTAACAGGAAACCAGCCCATACATTCTAGCATCTGGAATATATGGGAAGATTCAAGGTCACTTCAACAGCCAATCACAGACACCCATTCTGCGTTACAGCATCTGTGATTGGCTGTTGGGTCCCTCACACATATAGTAGTATTGAAAAAACTGTATATATGCGTATACATATATGAGAAACGGGTTTTAGCCGCGCTAAAAACCACTGTTATTAATTAAAGATCTCTTTTATTACAGTATTCCAACGCGTTTCAGAGACATAAGCCGTCTCCTTCTTCAGGGAAAAAGAGAAAATGTATATATAGTAGTATAAAACTAAATAATTTTAAAAAATGACGCAGCGCTTCGCAGTATTTTTGATTCTCCGCGCAGATTAAGCGGATAGCTACAGGCTGCCACCCCTATTTGCTTTTCTTTACCTTGGCTGTCAATCAAAATACAGATAGCCCATTCATTTTTTTAATTATTTAAACAAATAATTAAAAAAAAATGTGGTGGCTCCTGCCATATTTTGATTGCCAGTCAAGTAAAACCAGGCAGTTAGGGGCTGGGATTCTCAGAGTGGTAAGGCCCAAGCGTTCTGGGCCCCCCAATGCTAAAAACCGCAGCCCGCAGCCCCTCCTGAAAATGGCGCATTGTTTCTTAGCGCCATTTCCAGGCGCTTTACCCAGCTCATCCAGCGGCCTTGATGGCGATGGCACACTGGTAATAAAGGGGTTAATATCAGATTTGTATTCTCAGCTGGTACAAAGCCAGAAATGGTGTCATGCCAAATTAGACATGGCTGTTGTGAACACATTTGGACTGGGTTCCGGTTTGGGGCTCCCTCTTGTGGCCAATGCTGGTAGTAGAGTTGGTCTGCTTAACAGAAGCCAGACAGCTGATGATTAGAGATGAGCGATGTTTGATTCGAACCGTTCGCCAATTTCCAATTCGAGTGATTTTGGGCGATGTTCGAGTCGTTCGACGAACTCGAACGATTTGCTTATAGTTCGGCAGTTCGAGTTACCGTTCGATAATGGTTCGATCACCAAAAGCGTGGCTTTTCACAGTAAGGCTATGTGCGCATATTGTGTATTTGCATGCGTCCTGCATCTCCAGCACAAACCCTCTCTCTTTCCTACTCACCGATCACGAGCGCGGCACTGCACGACTGTCACAAAGCTCCGGCGGCTTTTCCTCTTTTGAAAATGTCTGCTGCTCATTATTCAATCTGAATAAATTCAAAATGTCCATGTACATAGAAATACAGTGAGGTGGGTCATATATAAATCGCCACACCACTGTAGAGCTACTCCAATAGCATGATCAGAACAGAGAACAAAGAGTAGAAATGCTTCAGATTCATAATTTATTTGTACAAAAATTCATACACATAGAAAATACAAGGTCAAAAGACCAGGATAAATAAGGCACAAGGGGTGACAAGAGATGAGATAGGCAAAAAAACCCGGAAATCTGCACTTCCATGAAGCTCTGACACAATCAAATACCCAGTAGGCCACATGGGAGTAAGACAATACAATAGCGTATCTGAAATCAGCATATAAAATTTATCAGAACCATGTGGATCATGCCAGAAAGAGTAACAGAATAAACAGGCAGTAATGTCAAGACACATGCATCATGTTCCTGTATAATATGGGTACGACCTGAACCAAATGTTCAATAGATTAAACAATTTAAAGGATAGGAAGCCAATGCATGCGTACTTAACAAAACACCAACCTGCAGCTCTATACAAATGAAGTACTGCACATGGATATGCAGATAAGTCCGGAGGTGACGAGAGGGGTAAACCCCCAAGATAAAACTCCAACGTACGTTTCACGTGGATGTTATGTTCGCTTCATCAGGGAGTGATTAGAAAGCACAGCAGGGCTACTATAAATAGCCCAATGTCCAGCTGATACACCTCACTGATCGATCACGGCGCGTGCGCACATCGCACCACACAACCCGGCACCTCCCACCGGCCGTCATGACCCAGCGCATGCGCGGGAGCAGGGACGCGTCTCCATAGCTCCCGCGCATGCGCAAAGGTCAGACCAGAGACAGCCGGGGAGAGCAGAGGCGGCGGTAAGATGCAGGCACGCGCACATCAGTAAGCGCCCAGGATCCGGAAGTGACAAGCACAACAGCCTCATATACTGCGAAGTGTTCATGAACAATGTATATCAGTCATATACCACAGTAAAAACATATATATATATAGAGGACAATCGTGGAGCATAACGCCGGATCCTGAGTTCTGTGTGTGGCTTGAAAGTAGAGATGTGTAGAAAACGATCAGATTTCTGGACCAAGGAATGGGGATGACAGCTGGAATCATAGCTGAGCCACATAAGATATAGGGGAAAAAAAGATAATAGAAATAAGAATCAAAACAAAAGTTAAAAAATTGTATATAAAATAGATACATCAAACCCCTAAAAACAAGAGGGGGGGACCCCCATTAAGCTGATGACCTCAAAGAAAAGAGGCAAAACTCAAAGCCTCGTTGAGACCGGATGGGGCGACTGTGCCAAGAGTCACCATCCATCTGGTCTCACGTTGGGCTAATTTCTTCTTGATGTTGCCACCTCTAATGCCACTGTGGACGACTTCAATACCCCGAACCATTAAGGATTTAGGGTCGCATCCTTGATGTATTTTAAAATGGCGTGGCAATGTTTTTAAGGTGGCAACATCATCCACCGTCCGGGCCGCCGCAATGTCACGCACGTGCTCTCTCACGCGGATGCGTAGCTCACGAGATGTTAGGCCGATGTAAATAAGTGAGCATCCGCAAACCGCGTAATATACAACGTTGGACGTACCACAAGAAATGTAGTCTCTAATTTGGAATTCACGTTTCCCATTAGCAGATGAGAACACAAAGCTACGTGACATATTGCGGCAGGCCAGGCAGTGGCCACATGGGAAGAAACCAACACGAGGTAACGTAGAGCCCAGAAAACCAGACGTAGGAGGAACATAATGGCTCCGGACAAGTTTATCCCTCAAATTTGATGATCTTCTTGCAGTCATCAATGGATGATCAGAGAGTGATTCCCTAAGGGATGGGTCGGTCTTAAGAATGGGCCAGTGTTGATTAAGAATGGCTCTCATATTGTGCCATTCACTATTGTAGGTGGTAATGAATCTGACACTATGCTCATCAGAGGAATTTTTCTGTCTAGAAAGAAGGAGCTGGGATCGAGAAGTATGTTTTGCCCTCAGGTACCCACGCTTTATACTGCGGTTGCTGTAACCTCTTTCCCGGAAGCGCGACATGAGGTCGGCAGCTTGCTCCTCGAATTTGGCATCCGAGGAGCAGATCCTCCTCATCCTCAGGAACTGTCCGGTAGGGACAGCGCGAATGGTAGATATGTGATGGGCAGACGAGGCGTGAATAAGTGAATTCACGGATGTGGACTTACGAAACACATCCGTTTGAATCAAATTGTTCTCATCAACCTCAATAAGGACATCTAAAAAATCGATGCATTTGGTGTTATACTTGTAAGTCAACTTGATGTTGAAGGAATTCACGCCAAGTCTACCCATAAATAGGTCCAGCTGCTCCGCCGTACCCCTCCACAAAATCAAAAGGTCGTCAATGTACCTGAGCCAGCACTGCACATGGGATACGGCCTGGTCGCCCTCGTCGCCAAAAATGAATCTCTCCCAAAAACCTAGGAAGAGATTAGCGTACGAGGGCGCACAGGCCGCACCCATCGCAGTGCCACGCTGCTGCAGGTAAAATGAGTTTTTGAAAGTAAAAAAATTGTGGGTTAGAATAAAGCGGAGCAGCTGGAGTATTAGATCACACGTCGCGCTGTCCCGGCCGGAGGTCCCAAGGAAGAATTGGACCGCTGCCAAACCGTCTTCGTGGCGGATACAAGTATAGAGTGACTCAATATCCGCCGTGACGATTATCATGTCCGCTTCCATATAGATGCCATCGATCCTATTGAGCACGTCTGTTGTGTCTTTTAGGTAGGAGGGAAGTGTTTCAACCAACGGTTTTAGGTAGAAATCAATGAATTTACATATCGGGTCACACATTCCCTCCAACCCAGACACAATCGGACGGCCCGGCGGATCAGTGGCATCTTTATGGATCTTAGGAAGCAGGTAAAGCGTGGGTACCTTCGGGCAAGTGACTAAAAGTCCCTCCAGGACCTTCTTTGTAATGAGACCGTTATCGAATGCCTGCTCGAGGATCAGCCGAAGCTCTCTGGAAAAGGAATTAATGGGATTGAAATCGAGCTTTTTATAGGTGTTCTTGTCCCTCAGCTGACGGAAAACCTCTTTTTCATATTTCACAATGGGCCAAATTACAATGTTTCCCCCCTTGTCGGCAGGTTTAAAAATCACATCCTTCCAACCCTCTAGTTGTTTGAGGGCAGTCCTCTGTCTAAACGAGAGGTTGTCATTATGTTTTCTTGACGACAGTTGTGTAAAGTCGTCAACAACCAACTTAGTAAAAATGTCTACAGACGGACATAACGACAAGGGGGGAAACCTAGTTGATCTGGGCATGATACAAGATGGAAACATACCAGCACTATCGGGAATTTGTTGTTGCTCAGATTGGAGTTCCTCCAGGATTGCTAAGGCCTCTCTCTCTGCACGACTGTCCAAGCCAAACGTTGGCGCCTCACGAGTGTGGAGTTTTTTAAGCACCAACTTGCGAGAAAACAAAAACAAGTCCTTCATGGCTGTAAAAAAATCAAAAGGATTAGTCGGGGAGAAAGAGAGACCCATAGAAAGAACCTCAACCTGAGCCTCCGACAATGTATGTGCAGATAGATTAATTATCTGCAGTGCTCTGCTAACCTTTTTAGATGTCTTTTGTGGAGCCTGCATGGTAGACTTCAATCTTGTTGTCATCCCAGGTGGTATAGGGTCAGATTTTGAATTGGAGTTAGAACGTCCAGAGGGCCCAAATTCATCAGCGGAGAGGCCGGACACTATGGAGGTAGACCGAGAGCGAGATCCAGACTTGGATCGATATCTTGATCGTGATCTATAAGAGGGCTGTTGCCATCTATACACCAGATTAGATTGCTGGTCTCGTAAATCTCTTTGAAATTTTTTTAATTTAAATGTTTGCAGTTCTTTCTCCATTTTGCTGAGCTCGACATCAATGTCATTATTAAATTTGGCTAAAGCCTCAACAGTCAATTTTGACTTAATCAGTTGGAGGAGATCCTCCATTTCCCTTTCCATCTCTCCAATAGAGGAACTATTATGTTCACTTAGGAGCTGCAGGTAACCCCTAGAGCAGGCATTCGACAACTCCTCCCACTTAGCCCTAAAGGAATCACTCTCAACAGGAAAAGAGGGGAACACCTGTATACGGAGACCCCTTGGGATTAGGTGTTTAGCTATATACTTGTCCAGAAACGCCCTGTTCCACCACGTCTTGGTTCGGCGTCTCAATAAGTCCCTGTAACGGGACACTGCCTCTTTCGTATCAATGTCACCAGGAGTCTCGTCACCGAGATTGCCAGCCGCCTCCAGTGCCGTGTTAAGTTGGGAGAGCCAGGCATCGTCACGGGCCCTAAAATCCATATTAAACAAGACAAAAGCTGTGGAAACCACAGAAAACAAGATTAAATTCAAAATGTCCATGTACATAGAAATACAGTGAGGTGGGTCATATATAAATCGCCACACCACTGTAGAGCTACTCCAATAGCATGATCAGAACAGAGAACAAAGAGTAGAAATGCTTCAGATTCATAATTTATTTGTACAAAAATTCATACACATAGAAAATACAAGGTCAAAAGACCAGGATAAATAAGGCACAAGGGGTGACAAGAGATGAGATAGGCAAAAAAACCCGGAAATCTGCACTTCCATGAAGCTCTGACACAATCAAATACCCAGTAGGCCACATGGGAGTAAGACAATACAATAGCGTATCTGAAATCAGCATATAAAATTTATCAGAACCATGTGGATCATGCCAGAAAGAGTAACAGAATAAACAGGCAGTAATGTCAAGACACATGCATCATGTTCCTGTATAATATGGGTACGACCTGAACCAAATGTTCAATAGATTAAACAATTTAAAGGATAGGAAGCCAATGCATGCGTACTTAACAAAACACCAACCTGCAGCTCTATACAAATGAAGTACTGCACATGGATATGCAGATAAGTCCGGAGGTGACGAGAGGGGTAAACCCCCAAGATAAAACTCCAACGTACGTTTCACGTGGATGTTATGTTCGCTTCATCAGGGAGTGATTAGAAAGCACAGCAGGGCTACTATAAATAGCCCAATGTCCAGCTGATACACCTCACTGTCTTACTCCCATGTGGCCTACTGGGTATTTGATTGTGTCAGAGCTTCATGGAAGTGCAGATTTCCGGGTTTTTTTGCCTATCTCATCTCTTGTCACCCCTTGTGCCTTATTTATCCTGGTCTTTTGACCTTGTATTTTCTATGTGTATGAATTTTTGTACAAATAAATTATGAATCTGAAGCATTTCTACTCTTTGTTCTCTGTTCTGATCATTATTCAATCTGGTATTCTCTGTTTTCCCCGCCCACCGGCGCCCATGATTGGTTGCAGTCAGACACGCTCCCATGCTGAGTGACAGCTGTCTCACTGCAACCAATCACATCCACCAGCGGGCGGGTCTATATCGTGCAGTAAAATAAATAAATAAATAATTTAAAAAAAAACAAACCTGCGGTTCCCCCCAATTTTGATACCATCCAAGATAAAGCCACACGGCTGGAGGCTGGTATTGTCAGGATGGGGAGCGCCACGTTATGGGGAGCCCACCACCCTAACAATATCAACCAGCAGCCGCCCGGAATTGCCGCATCCATTAGATGCGACAGTCAAGGGACTCTACTCGGCTCATCCCGAATTGCCCTGGTGCGGTGGCAATCGGGGTCATAAGGTTAGCTTAATCATGACAGGTGTCTCCCGAGATACCTTCCATGATTAACATGTAAGTGAAAGCAAGTAAACACACACAACGAAAAATCCTTTATTTGGAACAAAAGACAAAAAAACACTCATTTACCTCTTTAATAATCCCCAAACAACAATCCAGGTCCGAAGTAATCCACACGACGCTTTCAGCTCTGCTACATGAAGCTGACAGGGAGCGCAATAGAACACGAGTGCTCTGTGTCAGCTCCACGTAATCCACACGATGCTTTCAGCTCTGCTACATGAAGCACCGTAGAACACGAGCGCTCTGTGTCAGCTCCACCTAGCAACTGAAATGAGCCGCGCTGTCACCGGAGACTTCACTCAGGTAGTGCCTGCGTGTGATATATCTCTACTGCAATACAGAGGTCAAGATTACCAAATCTTCCTATGCTTTTCATTACAGGCAGTGGCTTAATGGGTTGAGCTACTGCCTAAGGAGAATCGGTTTACGAGTTGGAGTCCTGGCTGTTCCGGTTTAAGAATTTAATTTTAAATTATTATTTATTTATAATTATAATTTAACTTAATTATGCACTGAGGGGAGGAGCCAGACATCAGCTGTGAGCCGCGGGACACACCTCTAAAATCGGAGCAGTTCACGGAATGAGACTGCATTGCTCTCTCCTCTCTCGTCTCTCTCTCTCTCCTCTCTCTCTCTCTCTCTTTTTCTTTTTCTTTCTCTCCCCTTTTCTCTCTTGTTCTCTCTTTTTCTCTCTCTCTCCCTCTCTTTTTCTCTCTCTCCCCCTCTCTCTTTCTCTCTCTATCTTTTTCTCTCTCTCTCTTTTTCTCTCTTTCTCTCTCTCTCTTTTTCCCTCTCTCCTCTTTGTAGCGCTCTCACTCACCTCTCTCACTCTGTCTCATCTCTTTCTCTCTCATCTTTGTAGCTGAAAAATCTACTTCTGGTTTCTCTACTGCAATAGAGAGGCCAAATCTTCCTATGCTTTTCATTACAAGCAGTGGCTCAATGGGTAGAGCTCCTGCCTTAGGAGAATTAGTTCACGAGTTCAAGTCCCGGCCATCCCGGTAAAGAATTTAATTTTAAGTTATAATTATTATTTATTTATAATTATAATTTAATTTAATTATGCACTGAGGGGAGGATCCATAAATGAGCTGTGAGCCGGAATGAGGCTGCATTGCTCCCTCCTCTCTCTCCTCTTTCTCTTCTCTCCTCTCTCTCCTCTCTCTCTTCTCTCTCTCTTCCCTCTCTCTTCCCTCTCTCTTCTCTCCTCTTCTCTCTCTCTTCTCCCTTTTTCTCTTCTCTCCTCTTCTCTCTCCTCTCTTATCTCTCTATCTCCCTCTCTCTTCTCTCTCTTTTCTCTCTCTTTTCTCTCTCTCAGACCTGGCGATGAACAGCTGATGCGGTCACCTGACGGAATCAGCTGACACTATAAGGTGAGCGGTGAGGCCGGCTTTTTACCGCCCGGCCGGCTAAACTATCAGGTGCTGCTGTCGAACAGGAGTCTGCACAGAAGTGTGTAGTTTGTTTGTTTATTTTTTGCACTGATGCATCAGCTGATAGTATAAAAGCAGTTTATACAATCAGCTGCTGTGTCATGTGATTCAGGCCCTTGAACCTGACACATCATTTGATCGCTTTGCCTTCCAGCAAACTGATCAGATGATATTGGATCCGGATTGGACGGCGCGGGACACTTGACCCAGGATTACTGCGGAGGGGGGTTCTTTATTTCAATAAAGATGGAGTCACTAATTGTGTTGTGTTTTATTTCTAATAATAATATTTTTCTGTGTGTTGTGTTTTTTTTTATCTGTACTGGGTCATTCCGTGTCAAGTGGACCAGTTTTAAAAATCGTCCCCACTCGACGTTCTCCGATTTTGCTGAAAATTTATAAGGATGTACATGTATGTTTGAAAAGAGGTTCTGTAAATTTTTAGGGCCAGATCTCAAATATATTGGGCACTGTTGACCTTTCACTGGAGGCCCCCCCCAAGCCTGCAGCTTCAGCTAAGAGGATTTTGCAGACTTTGGCACATAGCCATTAGAGTTCTATACTGGCTATGATGCTGAAATTTGGCATACTAGCTCAACTTTTGCTGCTAAACGCGATAAAATTATTACCGGCTATGACAAAACAATATTTCGGCCGCAATTTTGTGTCAAAGTAGCTTGCAAAACGCCTCGCATAAAATTTATGCCAAACTTTGCCCATATATAACTCAAGACCAAAAACCAATAGGAACTGGTGCTTTACCCTGTACAACAAACATCTTCATGACTTTGCATTGCTGCAATATCACGGTCAAAGCATATGTATTTGTGGAAATATTCACACCCACATATGATGAAAAACTTAAAAAAACCCGAATTTTACCTATTTTTAGGTCAAATTTCCCAAAAAGGGTACCTCTAAAATATATTAATTCTGTTATCATTTGAAAGAGCACATTTTTCTCTACAAGGATCATTGGGGTTTTTTTTGGAGTCTCTCCATTTAAGAAAAGAAAAATGCCACTGAACATGGTGTTATTTATTAATACGCAATGAATGCTAACTGCACTATTCAAACCCTTGCGTTGGTCCATGGTGGTTATACCACAACCAATTCCCTAAGAATTGGTATTATAATCCTATTAAGAATTGTAATAATGCTGTCTTTCGAGAATTGGCAGCCCCATCGTCTAGGAGCCATGGCCGATAGCCGTGCAAGGCAAGTCGCGGGTGGTCTCTTTATCGCAGGTTCCAAAGCCTGAGGGTGGGTGTCTTTGCCTAGGATCCAAGCCTAATATTGGGTATCTTTTGTTGGTTCCCAAGCCATAATGTTCAGTCTAAGTAAGTGGTCTGGAATTGTTGCTGAATTTGCAACATAATGGGTTCAGAGAAGCTGTATTGTCGGCCCATTGCTGTTGCAGCTGGTGCTGGAATTATTGCAATGATCGACTGCTCGGGAATCCAGCATGTATCATTTCTCACAGGCCAGTGAAAGAAGCTAGCTGGTCCATGAGGATGCATAAAATGTATTAATGCATCATGGTCGTCGACTGAAATTTCAGAAATATTTCCAATCCACCAGTTCCTATCGTAAATGCAGGCAATGTATTGCCCTGCCTGGAGGTTTGCAATTGGCACAAAAGGCATTTCTGATCTGACAGATCCATCTACATGGGCAATGAAAGATGAAGGGTCATTTGACACCCTTGAAATGCGAATCTTTTTGTCATCAATTTCATTCTCCATCACTAAAAAATAAATAATATATGCATTAAAATGTAACAATAGTCAATAGGTTTATAGGTTTTTGATTATAATAGACATTGCTAGCAACAATACAACTCTGTAACATGTGATAAGAATCTGAAAATCAAACACAAAATCAATGCATTACGTGCATACATAACACCATGTTCAGTGGCATTTTTCTTTTCTTAAATGGAGAGACTCCAAAAAAAACCCCAATGATCCTTGTAGAGAAAAATGTGCTCTTTCAAATGATAACAGAATTAATATATTTTAGGGGTACCCTTTTGGGGAAATTTGACCTAAAAATAGGTAAAATTCGTTTTTTTTAAGTTTTTCATCATATGTGGGTGTGAATATTTCCACAAATACATATGCTTTGACCGTGATATTGCAGCAACGCAAAGTCATGAAGATGTTTGTTGTACAGGGTAAAGCACCAGTTCCTATTGGTTTTTGGTCTTGAGTTATATATGGGCAAAGTTTGGCATAAATTTTATGCGAGGCGTTTTGCAAGCTACTTTGACACAAAATTGCGGCCGAAATATTGTTTTGCCATAGCCGGTAATACTTTTATCGCGTTTAGCAGCAAAAGTTGAGCTAGTATGCCAAATTTCAGCATCATAGCCAGTATAGAACTCTAATGGCTATGTGCCAAAGTTTGCAAAATCCTCTTAGCTGAAGCCGCAGCCTTGGGGGGGGGCCTCCAGTGAAAGGTCAACAGTGCCCAAAATATTTGAGATCTGGCCCTAAAAATTTACAGAACCTCTTTTCAAACATACATGGACATCCTTATAAATTTTCAGCAAAATCGGAGAACGTCGAGTGGGGACCACTGGTCCACTTGACATGGAATGACCCTACCCTACCCTACCAGAAATTCATGGTGGCCATGTCTAATATTAGCATAACACCATGAATTTCGGGCTTAGGGCCAGTTGATAATATACAACTAGCCCTAACCCCATTATTACCCAGCGAGCCACCCATCACTAGGGCAGCTGAAGAGTTGGATACAGCGCCAGAAGATGGCGCTTCTATGAAAGCATCATTTTCTGGGGCAGCTGCGGACTGCAATTCACAGCAGGGGTGCCCAGAAAGCTTGGGCACCCTGCGCTGCAGATTCCAATCCCCAGCTGCCTAGTTGTACCTGGCTGGACACAAAAATTGGGCGAAGCCCACGTCATTATTTTTTTAATTATTTCATGAAATTCTTGAAATAATTAAAAAAATAAAGGGCTTCCCTATATTCTTGGTTCCCAGCCGGGTACAAATAGGCAGCTGGCGTTTGGGGCAGCCCGTAGCTGCCTGCTGTACCTGGCTAGCATACAAAAACATGGCGAAGCCCGTGTAAATTTTTGGGGGGCAAAAAACTCCTGCATACAGTCCTGGATGGAGTATGCTGAGCCTTGTAGTTCTGCAGCTGCTGTCTGCTGTCTGTCTGTATTGAGGAGAGCAGACAGCAGCTGCAGAACTACAAGGCTCAGCATCCTCCATCCAGGACTGTATGCTGGAGGGAGAGGCAGAGGGAGCAGAACTGCAAGGCTCAGCATACTTCATCCACTACTGTATGCAGGAGAGCAGACAGCAGCTGCAGAACTACAAGGCTCAGCATGTTGTATCCAGGACTGTATGCTGGAGAGAGAGACAGGGGGAGCAGAACTACAAGGCTCAGCATGCTCCATTCACTAGTGTATGCAGGAGAGCAGATAGCAGCTGCAGAACTACAAGGCTCAGCATGTTGCATCCAGGACTGTATGCTGGAGAGAGAGACAGGGGGAGCAGAACTACAAGGCTCAACATACTCCATTCAGGACTGTATTCAAGAGTTTTTTGCCCACCAAAAAAATGATGTGGGCTTCGCCATATTTTTGTATGCTAGCCAGGTACAGCAGGCAGGTATGGCTGCCCCCAACCCCCAGCTGCCTATTTGTACCCAGCTGGGAACTAAAAATATAGGGAAGTCATTTTTTTAATTATTTCATGAATTTCATGAAATAATTTAAAAAAAAAAACAAACGACATGGGCTTCGCCCCATTTTTGTGTCCAGCCAGCTACAACTAGGCAGCTGGGGATTGGAATCCGCAGCACAGGTTGGCCCCTCTGCTGCGAATTGCAGTCCACAGCCGCCCCAGAAAATGGCGCTTTCATAGAAGCGCCATCATCTGGTGCTGTATCCAACTCTTCCAGCAGCCCTGGTCACGGGTGGCTCGCTGGGTAATAATGGGTTAATACTAGCTTTGTTTTACTAGCTAGTATTTAGCCAGAGATTCTTAATGTCAGGAAAGTTTGACGCGGCCATTAACCCCTTCACCCCCGGCCACTAAAACACCCTAATGACCGGGCCATTTTTTGCAATTCTGACCAGTGTCACTTTGACAGGTTATAACTCTGGAACGCTTCAACGGATCCTGGCGATTCTGACATTGTTTTTTCGTGACATATTGTACTTCATGTCAGTGGTAAATTTAGGCCGATATTTTTTGCGTTTATTTGTGAAAATTTAGGAAATTTGGCGAAAATTTTGAAAATTTCGCAAATTTCAAACTTTGAAAATTTATGCCCATAAATCTGAGAGATATGTCACACAAAATAGTTACTAAATAACATTTCCCACTTGTCTACTTTACATCAGCGCAATTTTCGAAACAAATTTTTTTTCCGTTAGGAAGTTAGAAGGGGTCAAAGGTCATCAGCAAATTCTCATTTTTCCAACAAAATTTACAAAATAATTTTTTTAGGGACCACATCACATTTGAAGTGACTTTGAGAGGCCGAGGTGACAGAAAATACCCAAAAGTGACCCCATTCTAAAAACTACACCCCTCACACTGCTCAAAACCACATCCAATAAGATTATTAACCCTTTAGGTGCTTCACAGGAACCAAAGCAATGTGGAAGGAAAAAATGAAAATTTTACTTTTTAACACAAAAATGTTACTTTAGCCATAAAATTTTCATTTTTACAAGGGAGAAAAGAGAAAGTACACAATACAATTTATTGTGCATGTTCTCCTGAGTACGCAGATACTCCATATGTGGTAAAAATCAATTGTTTGGGCGCACGGCAGAGCTCGGAAGGGAAGGAGCGCCATTTGAATTTTTGAACGCAAAATTAGCTGCACTCATTAGCGGACGCCATGTCGGGTTTGAAGACCCCCTGAGGTGCCTAAACAATGGAGCTCCCCCATAAGTGACCCCATTTTGGAAACTAGAGGCCTCAAATAATTTTTCTAGATGTTTGGTGAGCACTTTGAACCCCTGGGGGCTTCACAAAAGTTTATAGCGTTGAGCCGTGAAAAGAAAAAAAAAATTTTTTACCACAAAACGGTTGCTTCAACTAGGTAGCTTTTTTTTTCACAAGGGTAACAGGAAAAAATGCACCATAAAATGTATTGTGCATTTTCTCCTGAGTACGCAGATACCTCATATGTGGTGGAAATCAAATGTTTGGACACACAGCAGTGCTCGGAAGGCAAGGAGCGCCATTTGAATTTTTGAGTGCAAAATTAGCTGCACCTGTTAGCGGACGCCATGTCGGGTTTGAAGACCCCCTGAGGTGCCTAAACAATGGAGCTCCCCCACAAGTGACCCCATTTTGGAAACTAGAGGCCTCAAATAATTTTTCTAGATGTTTGGTGAGCACTTTGAACCCCTGGGGGCTTCACAAAAGTTTATAGCGTTGAGCCGTGAAAAGAAAAAAAATTTTTTTTACCACAAAACGGTTGCTTCAACTAGGTAGCTTTTTTTTTCACAAGGGTAACAGGAAAAAATGCACCATAAAATGTATTGTGCATTTTCTCCTGAGTACGCAGATACCTCATATGTGGTGGAAAGTAATTGTTTCGGCGCATGGCGGGGCTCAGAAGAGAAGGAGCGCCATTTGACAGCAAAATTGGTTGGAATCATTAGCGGACACCATGTCACGTTTGGAGACCCCCTATGGTGCCTAAACAGTGGAGCTCCCCCACAAGTGACACCATTTTGGAAACTAGAGCCCTCAAATAATTTTTCTAGATGTTTGGTGAGCACTTTGAACACCTGGGGGCTTCACAGAAGTTTATAGCGTTGAGCCGTGAAAAGAAAAAAAAAATTTTTTACCACAAAACGGTTGCTTCAACTAGGTAGCTTTTTTTTTCACAAGGCTATCAGGAAAAAATGCACCATAAAATGTATTGTGCATTTTCTCCTGAGTACGCAGATACCTCATATGTGGTGGAAAGTAATTGTTTGGGCGCATGGCGGGGCTAAGAAGAGAAGGAGCGCCATTTGACAGCAAAATTGGTTGGAATCATTAGCGGACGCCATGTCACGTTTGGAGACCCCCTATGGTGCCTAAACAGTGGAGCTCCCCCACAAGTGACACCATTTTGGAAACTAGAGCCCTCAAATATTTTTTCTAGATGTTTGGTGAGCACTTTGAACACCTGGGGGCTTCACAGAAGTTTATAGCGTTGAGCCGTGAAAAGAATTTTTTTTTTTTTTTACCACAAAATGGTTGCTTCAACTAGGTAGCTTTTTTTTTCACAAGGGTAACAGGAAAAAATGCACCATAAAATGTATTGTGCATTTTCTCCTGAGTACGCAGATACCTCATATGTGGTGGAAAGTAATTGTTTGAGCGCATGGCGGGGCTCAGAAGAGAAGGAGCGCCATTTGACTTTTCAAACGCAGTGCACTGATCGGCCGCTGCAGGACGCACGGTCGGATGCGATAAAAAAAAGCGTCGGGGATACGTAAAAAAAAAAAGTCACGCCAAAAATTGACCATGGATGCAGATACGTTATGTGCATCCCTGATCAGCGCTTGGCGGGACGCACGGACGGATGCGATACAAAAAGCGTCGCGAATACGGAAAAAAGTCACGCCAAAAATTGAGCAGGGATGCCGATCCGTTATCTGCATCCCTGATCAGCGCTCGGCGGGACGCACGGACGGATGCGATACAAAAAGCGTCGCGAATACGGAAAAAAGTCACGCCAAAAATTGAGCAGGGATGCCGATCCGTTATCTGCATCCCTGATCAGCGCTCGGCGGGACGCACGGACGGACGCGATACAAAAAGCGTCGGGGATACGGAAAAAAGTCACGCCAAAAATTGAGCAGGGATGCCGATCCGTTATCTGCATCCCTAATCAGCGCTCGGCGGGACGCACGGACGGATGCGATACAAAAAGCGTCGGGGATACGGAAAAAAAAGTCACGCCAAAAATTGAGCAGGGATGCCGATCCGTTATCTGCATCCCTGATCTGCGCTCGGCGGGACGCACGGACGGATGCGATACAAAAAGCGTCGCGAATACGGAAAAAAGTCACGCCAAAAATTGAGCAGGGATGCCGATCCGTTATCTGCATCCCTAATCAGCGCTCGGCGGGACGCACGGACGGATGCGATACAAAAAGCGTCGCGAATACGGAAAAAAGTCACGCCAAAAATTGAGCAGGGATGCCGATCCGTTATCTGCATCCCTGATCAGCGCTCGGCGGGACGCACGGACGGATGCGATACAAAAAGCGTCGGGGATACGGAAAAAAAAGTCACGCCAAAAATTGAGCAGGGATGCCGATCCGTTATCTGCATCCCTGATCAGCGCTTGGCGGGACGCACGGACGGATGAGGTGTAAAAATGGACAGGGGATACGGAAAAAAAAAAAAAAGTTATACTCACAGTACCCAGAGGACTAGCAGGAGGATCACTGACCAGAAGAGCTGCAGAGGAACAGATGGCAGAGAGATGGACAGCTTTACAGGAGCAGCAGGCAGATCAGCAGAATGCCCAGGAAGGACCCAGCGATGGACGCAGATGTGATCAGGCCGGTGAAGACAGGTAAGAGGACGTCGGGGGAGAGCAGAGGGGGAGAGGGGGGGGTGAGAGCAGAGGGGGAGAGGGGGGGGTGAGAGCAGAGGGGGAGGGGGGAGAGCAGAGGGGGAGAGCAGAGGGGGAGGGGGGGGAGAGCAGAGGGAGAGGGGGGGAGAGCAGAGGGGGAGACCGGAGAGGGAGCTGCAGAAGCAGAATAGAAATAATGGGGGAGGCAGTCAGATCGCAGGGGGAGCGGATCGGGATGTCGGGGGGGGGGTGGGGTGGTTGGGGGGAGCAGATCGCGGGGGGGGGCACGGCAGGGGCTATCACAGGCAGCGCGCAGGGGCACCACGGGAGCGCGCACGGGCTGCAAAGTGAGCACAGTACTCACTTTGCAGCAGCAGCGGTGGTAGCAGATCGGGATGCCGGGGGGGGGGCAGATCGGGGCGTAGGGGGGCAGATCGGGGCGTAGGGGGGCAGATCGGGGGGGGGGGGCACGGGCAGGGGCCTTCACGGGAGCGCGCAGGGGCCTTCACGGGAGCGCGCAGGGGCCATCGCCGGAGCGCAATACTTACCTTTGGAGCTGGCGCGGAGACGAGCAGCTGAGGCGGCGTCTGCGGCGGCAGCAGCGGTGGCGTGGTACCAAAAGTACCAGCCACTCCACGCTGCAGCCATGCTGGGGGAGGGTCCCCAGAGCAGCACAGGCCTGGGGAGGGCGGCCACCGGCAGATCAGACCGCCCCACTGCACACTGATTGGAGCGATTGCGCGTCATAGCACGATCGCTCCAATCAGTGCTGCAGGGGCTGGGGGCGGCATGTTTGAGGTCCACCTATGATATGCTGCAGCAGCTGCGGCATCTCATAGCTGGATCTCACAGGATCGCACTAATTCGGGCATTATTTTTGCCGAAATTAGTGCGATCGATGTGGTTGGCGGTTCAGATTTGAACAGCCAATCACATCGATCGTCGATAGGGGGTGGCGATGCCACCCCCCCTGGGGTCAAGCAAAGGTCCCCTGCTGTAAGAAACAGCAGGGGACATCATTTGAAAGCCGTTGCTATGGCCACGGCAATCAAATGAAGTTTAGGCCGTAAAATTACGTCCCTGGTCGTTAAGTCACGTTAAAATAGGACGTAATTTTACGGCCCGCGGTCGTGAAGGGGTTAAGAACCTCCAATAAAGGGTTAAAAAAAAGACACCACACAGAGAAAAAATACTTTAATAGAAATAAATACACAGACACACTTAGAAACTCCATGTTTATTACTCCCTCTCACCCCTCCACGATCCTGGTCTTCTATCTTCTTTCTCCTTCAACCCATGCAGCTCTGCTACATCAGACAGCACTGCATGGGAGGAAGACGCTGCTGCTCCCGTGCAGTCTAATGACACAGTGAGTGAGGAGAGGCTGCAGGCTGTAAGCGGTGACGTCACCGCTGCCACCGTTGCTATAGTAATCTGACAGGCGGGTTACTATAGTAACGGTGATCTCCGATCACCTGATTACTGGTGCCGCTATTCACCGGCTGTGGCATCCAGTCCTTGCATGTGGGCTGACTCTGTAAAGAGCGCCGACATGCAGGAACGAGGAGCCAAGCATGTGCCCAAGCATCTCGCCGGTACACAGAGATGCTCAAACGAGCACCGCGTACCGGAGAGATGCACTGACAGGATCTAGCATGACGTCTAGCCATGTGACCAGTCTGTAGCCAATGAGATAATAGACACGTGACTGGTCACATGCTATGACGACATCACGGAAGGTCCTATCATCAGTGCTGGTTACCGGGATGGCGCAGCGATGATCGTAAGGAAAAGCGCCGGGAGACAGAGTGCAGGACGCGTCGCGGGGACCTGTAAGTATAATGGCAATGTTTATTAACTGTATGTGTATATGTATAATGTGTTTGTTTGTGTTTGCCTGCCTTTGTTTTCAGTGGGGTTCGAAGGTGTTCGTCGAATGTTCGCCAAACTAACCCACCGTTTGACGAACCGAACTTGAACACTAGGGGGTGGCTCAACACTACTGATGATGATTGGAAATCAGGCTGCTTAGACTGGGCTTATATAACTGTGTAGTGTTCTCTCGGTCTGGGCCAGTGATCAATGTTGTCTCCTGTGGTGCTGTGGACATTCTGGAGCCTGCCCTAGCTTGTTTCTACCTGAACTCCTTGCAGATAAGTTTTGTCTTTGTATCTCTTGCTGGTTTGTTTCCATGTTCTTGTTGTTTTATTTTTGTGGTACTAAGGCTTGTCTCCTGGTTTTGCTTGTGTGGAGTTCTGAGTGGAGTTGGATCATTCCTTGCTGGGAATGTCTGTGTACCTTGCTCCATATTTTGCAATGTATTTTTGTTTTGTCATGCTTGATAATAATGTCAGTCTTTCCTCTATATAAGTGTTTCACTTGGATTCCAGTAACACCAAAGTACTGATATAGTGGGGGAGAGGCAGTGTGGTCTCAGCTTTTTTCATATCAGGTGTGTTGGTTTTTTTAGGGTATTGCGCGCCTGCAGACAGTGCTCTTTTCGGTCCGTTCCTATATAGATAGTTTGGGCCTCATCTTTGTTGAATCTGTTTTCTACCTCTGTACTGTGTTTCATCTTGTCTCACCGACTTTACATGTTTAAGGGCTATCTATATCTTTGGGGGACTGCTCCGAGGCAGAATAGCTTTCCTTGTTTTTCTCTCTTTAGGAATAATTAGCTCTCCGACTGTGTCGAGGCGACTAGGTCATCGTAGGCACATCCCACAGCTACTTCTAGTTGTGTTGTCAGTTACAGGTCTGCAGTCAGCTGAGTTTCCTCTGGTGATTCTCTGGGTTTCCTAGTTTTTGTCCCTTTTTGATCCTCCTCGGTCACTGAATCATAACACATGGCCACCATGAATTTCTAGTAAACAGTAAAAAAAAATAATACATAGAATTTTTTTTATTAGAAATAAAACAGAAAAAAAAATAGAGACTCCATATTTATTATAAAAAACTCCTTAGTCCAATGTAGTCCATTGGAGAGCCATGTCAGCTCTGCTTCATCGCTCCTGTGCAGACAAGTGTCTATACAGAGCAAGAAGCAGAGAGAGCAATGTCAGTTCTGCTTCATCACTCTGTACAGAGAAGTGTCTCTACAGAGCGAGAAGCAGGGAGAGCAATGCGAGCTCTGCTTCATCCCTCAGTACAGACAAGTGTCTCTACACAGCAAGAAGCAAGGAGAGCAATGTCAGCTCTGCTTCATCACTGTACAGACAAGTGTCTCTACAGAACGAGAAGCAGGCTGACATTGAGGGTTTGATTCCACTTGCGTATCACTCCTGCGAGTCTCGCATTGCATCACCGCGCACGGCGCACACTCTCCTGACAGGAGGGCCTCAGCTGCATGGAAATACATGCAGCCGACCTGCTCCTGTGCGGTGTGCTGGGTGATACCGATGCGAGACTTGCATAGTGACAGTCAAAGTTCAATCGAGTCCATGAGCCATTGACTCGGGTGAGCTCTGACGACAGCGCAAACACAGGCGAAAACAGCCGAAGACTGCTGAGTGATGAGCAGTGCAGTGAGTTTCCCTGGAAGTTAGTGACCGGACCCGGAAGCAGAAGCGGCCAGGAGACAGCAGCTGAGTGCGTCTGCAGGACGTGTCGCGGGACCTGTAAGTATAATCATAATGTTTTTTAATAATGTGCTTGTTTTTACAGACCCTGGTCCCGAACTGGACCCAAACTGTAACACGAGCTTCCCAGGAAAGCTCGTGTTCGGGATCCTGTGCACGAACACTATGTGTTCGGTACGGACCCCGAACTTCACAGTTTGGATTGGCCCATCGCTAATCGTGAGCCTCTCAATGAATTTTGGTACATATTACAGCAACCATGTGCCACCACTAGAAATATACTCCAATCAATGACTGAACTACACTTTCTTTTTCTCAAATCTGTGTTTATTTAACCAAACAATAAATAAGTCCAACAAAATCGTACACTTAGAAAAAGGGATAAAAATTACATGCACAGAAAAAGCCAAAATTTCCATCAAACGATAACCCGCTTTCAATATTGAGCGTATCTGTCCTATTTCCACAAATGGACATACCAGCACGTCCAGGTGATTACGTGACTACAGGAGCTGTGCATGCTTGATCGCCGCTGGGAACTCAGCTTAAGTGATGGCCAAGCTCCAGTTGTCACAGCCAGGGCCTATGACTACTCCACTACCCCTGGCAGTTTAAAGTGCACCAATCACTAGGATTTTCCTATATTACCTAAAGCCAGTGCTATACTGGCACTACCGTGCTGATTCTATACATACCTTTAGGTGTCAGCTAAGGCGTATAGGTTTTAAAATCCAAGCAAGTAAAGTTTGTAAAATTAGCAGCTTGTTGAGTGACAGCAGCTGCGGATCAGATAATATCTGGGGTGGGTATTCATAGTTATCCCCTCCATCTGTTATTTATGCTAATTCTATTTTAGAATCAATTAACTTTTTGACTAGCAGAACCTGTGCGGAGGTCACACCCATGTGACTAGAAGTGACTTATGGAGTGCTCTGCTGTTCTGGCACCTTTGGGGTTATGTCAATGTGACATGGCACTTGCATACAATTAAAGCAAAATATGAACCACACTGGGGCACTCCTTTCCTTCTGAGCTTTGCACTGTGCCTCAAAAGTAGTTTTAGACCACATATCGGGTATTGGTTTACCCAGGAGAGATTGCATAACAAATTGTTTGTTTACTCCTATTAGCTCTTTTGAAAATTAAAAACATGAGGCCAAAACAACATTTTATTGGAATTTTTTAAAAAATTGTCATTGATTCAGGCCAGTTTAATACCACAAAAAAAAATGTTCACTACACCCCAGGATGAATTCCACAAAAGGTGTAGCTTCTAAAATGGGGTTCCTTGTGGGGGTTTCTGTTGTTTTAACTTCTCAGGGGTTCAGAAAACGTGACATGCATCTACTATCTACTCCAATTTTGCAATCCAAAAGTCAAATTGTGCTCCTACCCTTCTGAGCCCTGGTGTGCACCCAAACAGAAGTTTTCCACGGCATATGTAGTATCCCTGTACTCAGGAGAAATTTTACAACCAAAGCGTGGTCTATGGAAAAATGGCGGCTGAACACACCCATGGCTGTGAATTGTGCAGCCCACATAGGCGTTACCATTTCAGTTGTAATAGAACTAATGGGGTCGGAATCCGACTACTATCGCTTATGTCCATGAGGTGCTGTAAATTGAGCCTGCACTGTCGTGCTAAAACTTGAAATGTAAAATGGCAGCCCCCATTGCCAGCTTTCCAGGATTATAAAAACTGAACGACATTTTTATTTAAAGCAAGATAACATTATAACTGCATGCTATCTTACAAGTAATCATTGTTTGGATTATATAAATCCTCGCCACCTTACCTTTAAGGCTCATTTAGATGAGAGCTGTGTGCTGTCCATATGCAAAATGGGTAGCAAACTGACGGCACACAGACCAATTTGTCTGATTCCGACCTTAGTTTAAACCAATTTTAATTTCATAAATGTCCAAAAAAGGTTCCAAAATCTACAAGCCTTACCAGAGAAATAAAATGTCAGCAATGACTTACCAAAGGACCTGCTAATGCACATAGCTGCTTAATTTCAGTTGTCGGATTACTCGGGATAGCCTGGTGTATTCTTTGCAGAAGAGCACTGGAATGTTTCTGTAATAGAGATAATCTTGAAGTTACTCCATTTAGTTGATCCTTCATGACATTATCATGCTCCATCTGTTGTCTATAGCCAACCAAAGTAAAGAGTTCACTTATTTCTTCACTAGGAAACTGTACATGCACTCATTAACAAAAATCTTTCATCTATTAAAAGACGTATTTTAATAACCTTTTATCTACTACTTGACCCACTTCTCCACGCACATAGAGGATTTAATTTTTTACACTCTTATATGCTCTAACAGAGCTTTTTTTACCACTGATGTACCTCAATGGAGGCAGTGCCATTGTAGGATCTACTGCTATGGGGTCTCCAGCGACTGCTCAGAGTTTCTATTCCCTTTGACCCTCCTCCATTCCTTTTACAGGTTTAGTTCTATTCCTTCCCCACTCCATGATCCAGGCAGAGTTGTGTAAAAATCATATGTGCCCTATTCTTCTGCAGAAAGTTGGCAGGTTTCACAATTGACATTGGAAAAGGTGAAATCTTTGGGCAAATTTGTAATGAAATCCATAATGGTGCAAATTTTCAATGCGGATTTCAATGTGCATCATGTATGTACAGTAACTGTGCTGATGTGGAAATACATATATGTATGTACAGTTGTGGTCAACATTACGAACACTGTTGAATATTAGGGATGATCGACTACCCTATTATTCACTTTGACGGATATCCGGCGAATACCTCGCCGCTATTCGAGTATTCGCGAATTTTCAACCCCCAATGTAAGTCTATGAGAAACCAGAATAATTTTACGTCGGACCTGTCGGTGACCTGTGGTGACTGAGGAAAGGGCTGAAATGGAAGGGAAAAGGCTTAAACAGTGTGGGCACAGCCTGTAGAAGGTGCCTGACTGCATTTCTGGTGTCTGAATAACGTGGTCAGAGCAGCATGCGGCGTTTACGTAGTCGCCAGAACAGCTCTCAAACCAAAGTAAAAGAGGGGAAATTGCTAAGAAACAGTTTCTAGTGCCTAATCACTGTAATAAAACGTCAAATCAAGCCCCGACCTCCCAAAAAAAACTTTAGCCTATGTTCACACGTTTGGTTTTTTATATTTTTCCTTCTTTTTCGATTAGAAAGGGCTGTAACTAATACATTATATTGGTGTCTGTCTCAGACCTCGATTTTTGGGACATTTTTGACAGCACTTTAAAAGGTCAACTACAATGTACCGTTAGGATGTTAACCTTGCCCTCCTCCTCCACCAGCACCACTGGCTTCAGTGGCCCTTTATTCAAATGTAGGAAGGGCCACTAGCTGTCCTCAAATCTCAGATTTCTTAGGGCTCTCAGGTGGGCCCTGTAACATACATTGGGGGGGGGGGGGATGGCAATTTGTAGTTTTCTGTGTCCCCTGTATCATTAGTGTGAAAGTTGGAATATGTACTCCATAACACTTTACAGTGCTATTGCCAAAGTGGCCATTTGGGTGTTGGCCTTACCCTCCTCCTCCTCCACCACCACCGGCTCCAGTGGCCCTCTATTCAAATTCTATAAAAATGATTCAGAAATGTGTGTTTTATGGACAAATGAACACCACGCTGGGACATCGAAGCTGATGTCGTTGATGATGATTGCATCTGACCAAAAGCAGGTTGGGAGCAGGAGGCATCATCGCCTGCTTCCTAGACCGCAGTTTGTGAAGCATGCAGCACCGTTGAAGTGGCAGTTGTTTCACTCTGGAACTCAGGCTTTATTCCACTAGCTAACACCGAGGATTTAAAAAAAAAAAAATCAGTTTCCTCAGGGGGAAATGGTTCAAACACCATGTAGTACAGCATCAGAAGGTACTCCCAACAGCTTTTTTGAAAAAATTGGTAGGATTTGCAACAGGGCATAACATGCCAAGGAGTTTAATACATTCAGTTCCCCTAGGATGCAATGGTTCAGACACCATGTAGCAAAGCATCAGAATGTACTCCCTAGAGCTTTTTTTTTAAAAAAAAATTGGTAGGATAAGCAACAGGGCATAACATGCCAGGGAGTTTAATAAATTCAGTTCCCCCAGGGGATGATGGTTCAGACACCAAGGAGCACAGCATCACAAGGTACTCCCAACAGTTTATTTTAAAACAATTGGTAGGATAAGCAACAGGGCATAACATGCCAAGGAGTTTAATAAATTCAGTTTCTAACACCGCCAAAAGGTCGTGGTAAGCCTCTGTTCCCACAAGCTGATATGGCAAAATCTCAAGGGCTATCAATCATGCAATGTGTGAAGTTATGGTTCCTGCCCTTGGGTGCGTAACGGGTTATTTTCGCTTCTTTTCGAAGGTCTGTGGTATAGACAACTGAACAGTATGCTGGGACATCGAAGCTGATGTCGTTGATGATGATTGCATCTGACTAAAAGCAGGTTGGGAGCAGGAGGCATCATCACCGTGGAAGTGGCTGTTGTTTCACTCTGGAACTCAGGCTTTATTCCACTAGCTAACACCGAGGATTAAAAAAAATTCAGTTTCCCCAGGGGATAATGGTTCAGACACTATGGAGCACTGTATCAGTAGGTACTCCCAACAGCTTTTTTTTTTTTTTTTTTTAATTGGTAGAATTTGCAACAGGGCATAACATGCCAAGAAGTTTAATAAATTCAGTTCCCCTAGGGTGTAATGGTTCAGACACCATGTAGCAAAACATCATAAGGTACGCCCTACAGCTGTTTTTAAAAAAATTGGTAGGATAAGCAATAGGGCATAACATGCCAAGGAGCTAAAAATAAATTCTGATTTTGCAGGGGGCCATGTGTAACACACCGTGGAGCAGAGCATCAATAAAGAACACAAATAGAGACTGCCTGACCAATTGTTCTAGACAGTGTAGCCTTGACAGTGCTTGTGCCAGTGCATAATGTACAAACGCTTGAAAAATATTACCATGGGTGATTGGGCAAAACAATTACATCGCAGCAGCATAACTAGTTAGATTAGTCATGCGGTCTCATTAGATGATAGAAGACAAAATAGTCTTGAATGAGAAACAATGGAACTTATTTGAACTTAAGAAATCCAAAGTTTGGGGCTACACTTATTATTGGGTATTGTTAACAGGCGGCCTGAGATACTCTGGGCCAATCCATCTATGGTTCATTTTGATCATCGTCAAACTGTCTGCACTTTCCATGGATAGTCATGTGCGACTATCTGTTATTATTGACCCCACTGGGCTGAAAACACGCTCAGACAACACACTCGCAGCAGGGCAAGCTAGCACTTCCAAAGTGTATAACGCAAGGTCTGGCCAAGTGTTGAGCTTGGAAACCCAATAGGGAAGAGTAGACTCTAAAAGCACGCTGATACGGTCACCAACATAGTCCCTTACCATCTTACTTAACTGTTCCCTCCTTGTCATCGTTCCCCCAACCGTTATCTGATTCGCAGTTGACGGTTTGTGGAAAATGGACCAGTTTTGGCCCATTATTCCCCCGCCTGTGTTGCTCCTACTATGCGTAGCCCTCTTTTGTAATCCTGTTGCGTGAGATGACATGCTACCTCTGACGCCAGCATGATCTGAGGGTAATCGTTTCATCAACTGCTCCACTACAGCCCTCTTGAATGTTTCCGTAGTACAATCCTTATTTGCCTCCACAAGTAGCGAAGTGAATTTGTCTTTATAGCGTAGCTCAAGGAAGGTACATAACCAGTATTTGTTGTCTGCCAAAATGTGGACTAGCCGACAGTCATGAGAAAGACAGTGTGACATGAACTGTGCCTTGTGTCCCAGACTCCGAACTGGAAACCTTTGTGTGTCGTTGCTAAGATGAAAAACTTGGTGAAAGACTGGGTGGTCCGAGACAGACCAAAAATAAGTATAAGGCTGGAGGACCAAATTGGTCCAAAAGAAAATTGATATCACCTCCAGTAATATGGAGGTAATTAATTTATCTGATTATACCGTGTCGGGGGCACAGATGGAGGTCCTTAAATTAGGCTTAACTTTTGCCCCAGATTCTAACTTTGACTTTTTTACAGTCGTCAAGGACCTGAATTTGTTCTCCTGCAAGCTGATTCTGCATAAATTACATGCTGGGAGAAATTTGGACACAAACTCCTTCTCGAGGGAAGAGATTGAGGCCATTAGAATTCTGGAAGAACTACAAGCTGAATCTGCAGGTACGGAGAGAGATAGGTTCCCTAAATCTGTCTATCCCAAATCTACCACGTTTCCCCCGTTCTCAGCCTCCCCCCAGGTGGAAATTTTTAATAAGTTGGTGACAAAAGATCTTATGTCCCTTAATAAACATGGGGCTAAACATAACCTCACATTTAAACAGAGGAAAGCCATGGAGGAACTGAAAAACATGGAGGGGGTAGTTTTCAAACCCGCTGACAAAGGGGGAAACGTTGTAATTTGGCCAGTATCTATGTATGAGCGCGAAGCGTTCAGGCAACTAAGGGATAAAGACTCCTATTCTAGGCTCTCTGGTAGCCCACTGGAGAAATACTCGGCTGAACTCTTCAAGATTTTAGATGGGGCTGTGACACAGGGCATTATAACTAAAAAAGTCTTTGAGGGGCTTTTTTCTCAACATCCGGTCGTGCCAACTTTTTATTTACTACGGAAAGTCCATAAAAATCTGGAATGTCCACCGGGGCGTCCGATTGTCTCTGGCATTGGAGGGCTGAGTGATCCTATTTGTAAATTTATTGAATATTATCTCCATCCACTTGTGGAAACTCTGCCCTCCTATGTCAGGGACACCTCGGACATCCTACGGAGACTGGATTGTCTCCCTGTGGATGAAGGAACTTTATTGGTAACGGCGGATGTTGAGACCCTCTACACCTGCATAAGGCACTCTGATGGTCTGGTGGCGACTGAGTTCTATCTGTCCATGAGCAATTGGGATAAATCTATTCAGGGTCTGGTCCTGGAGCTGCTGCGGTTCATATTGACACACAATTTCTTTTTATTTAAGGACCGGTACTTCCTCCAGGAACGGGGTACTGCGATGGGCGTGGCTTGTGCGCCGTCGTACACAAACCTCTTTCTCCGCTTTTGGGAGAGGGGGGTTTTCGGCGACGGCGTGCCGGCCGCAGCCCATGCGCAATGCTGGTATAGATATATAGACGACATCTTTATGATCTGGAGGGGTACCGATTCTGAGCTGCACAGCTTCATGGCGGACCTGAATGACAACCCATATAACATCAAGCTTACTTATAGGACAGATAGGGACGTGGTCGATTTTCTGGACATCAGGGTGCTAAATGCTGGTGGGGGGTTTATACAAACTGACCTCTACAGAAAAAAGACTGCAGTGAATGCCCTGCTTCACGCTTCATCCTCTCACGCAGACTCAACCATTAGAGCCATCCTAGCAGGTCAATTTTTAAGACTAAAGAGGATCTGCTCTAGTGATGATTTTTTTGAAAATCAGGCTGGTAGTCTGCGTGATAGATTTCTTGATAGGGGATACAGCCGTAGGTGTGTTAAGGCGGGTTACCAGAGAGCTAGGAACACCCCACGCGCGGAATTGCTACCTAGGGTACGGAGGGATGAATCGGGACCACCTCAGATACGGTTCATCTCGACATACAATAATCAGTGGGGTGCGATTAGACAAATTCTCAACAAGCACTGGCCGGTCTTACAGACCGACCAGTCCCTGAGAGATGCCCTGTCTGATCGACCGATGTTGACTGCCAGAAGAGGAAGGAATTTAAAAGATCACTTGGTAAAGAGCCATTATGTGCCAAGTATTCCTCCCCTTTTTGGCAGTGGTAGCCCCAGGGTGGGATGTTTCCCATGCGGATCCTGTTTAGCGTGCCGTAATTTGGTACGTGCAGGTGTGTTCTCTACTGCGGACGGTTCGAGGGAGTATAAAATCAGGAGTTTTATATCATGTAGTACGACATACGTCATTTATTATGCCGTGTGTGACTGCAATTTGATATATATAGGGCTGACCTCGCGAGAACTCCGCGTCCGCACTAGGGAGCACGTCAGAAACATAATTGCGGCACGGGAGGTGAAGGATCTAGAATCCCTCAGGACGATCCCGCGCCACTTAAAGCTGTGCCATAATTGTGATTCTACCAACCTCAAAATTAGAGGGATCGACCAGGTTCAACTGGGGTCAAGAGGAGGAAATAAAAAACGCATCTTGGCGCAGCTGGAGTGTCGCTGGATCGTACGTTTGGGGACAATGTCCCCACATGGCCTGAACGAAAAATTATCTTTCTCTCCTTTTCTGTGATCTTGACAGATCCTCCGTTAATCCGTCAATTGACTTTTATGTGTGTGTTTTTTATCTTGTTTTTAATTACTGTTTTCCCATTTTTTTTCCCATTCTTTTCTTTTTTCCCTTATCTCTAGGGTATTTTGTTGGATTGCCATCCGTGGTGCTCGCCTAATACTGTGATGGGATTAGAGAATAAATATGTAATTGATTATATCCTCTATTGATGTAGTATATCTATGGGAGGATATTTTGAGGTGTATCTTGGGTACATGGGGATTTGATATGTCGCTTATTTACCCGATGTGCTTCATGTGGGATTTTAGATCGATATACTTGTATAGTAGAATTTGGGAGTGGTATATATTGTCACTCTATGCAGGTTTTTATACATATTTCGTCCTTTTGTGACGCCTATCTGATCTGGCCCCACATTTAATCCTCTTCCCCATCTACGTTTGCCCTTCTACCTGCCCACAACCAACATGGTGCTTCTGAGCGCATGTGGTGGGCGTGTGCATGCTGACACCGCTCAAAGATGCTTCCGGATAGGGGAATCATGGGTAAATGATGTCAGGGAGATTCCCTCCCACCCATACTTCCCCGGGAATGGCCGGAGAGCGTTTGTCATGTGTGCATAGTACCGCCCCCCACATGCGCTCACTGTATTAGCACCCACCCTATTTAAACACACATCTTTCCATTCCCCTCATGGCCCCCGAAGAAGATTACCTTGAAACGTGCGTCGGGCGTGGGTTGGGACCTGACATCCGAGCCTCACAATTCACTAACATGGGTAAGTCTGGAGTCTGCTGCATTTAATCCATCGCTGTAACGAACGGGCACATTTTGACTGTTTTTCACTGTTTGATTGCCATCTAGTGTCCGTTTGTGGAACAGCAGGGATATTTCTATCTAGATTTTCAAATCATTGTGCATTTACTCCAGACACGATATCTTACGTGCATTATTGCCCATAAATTGATTGGGTCAGGTGTAGGCTCTGATGTCTGTTTTCCCTCCCTCTTTTGGGCTTTTTACTGGTGTCCCCACTCTATCCTGCCCCTCCTTTTTGGAATTATGTGCTTGATATGTTTTGGATTTACTGTATAATCGTCATAAATATCAAATTTTAATGTAATAAACTCTTTTTCGTACCTTTTTTGATAATAAAAATTAATTAAATATAAAACAGTTTCTGAATTTACTGGAATACAATGGTGATAATTATTTATGGGTCTGAAAACTCCCAGAAGGTTTGAGTTATGGTTTTCAGTGTCTTATGTGGGAGTGACCTGATGATTAAAGAATGAGGTCCCATTTTTGCCCTACGTTTGTGGTTAAAACAATTACATCGCAGCAGCATAACTAGTTAGATTAGTCATGTGGTCTCATCAGATGATAGAAGACAAAATAGTCTTGAATGAGAAACAATGGAACTTATTTGAACTTAAGAAATCTAAATTTTGGGGCTACACTTATTATTGGGTATTGTTAACAGGCAGCCTGAGATACTCTGGGTCAATCCATCTATGGTTCATTTTGATCATCGTCAAACTGTCTGCACTTTCCATGGATAGTCATGTGCGACTATCTGTTATTATTGACCCCACTGGGCTGAAAACACGCACAGACAACACACTCGCAGCAGGGCAAGCTAGCACTTCCAAAGTGTATAACGCAAGGTCTGGCCAAGTGTTCAGCTTGGAAACCCAATAGTTAAAGGGAAGAGTAGACTCTGAAAGCACGCTGATACGGTCACCAACATAGTCCCTTACCATCTTACTTAACTGTTCCCTCCTTGTCATCGTTCCCCCAACCGTTATCTGATTCGCAGTTGACGGTTTGTGGAAAATGGACCAGTTTTGGCCCATTATTCCCCCGCCTGTGTTGCTCCTACTATGCGTAGCCCTCTTTTGTAATCCTGTTGCGTGAGATGACATGCTACCTCTGACGCCAGCATGATCTGAGGGTAATCGTTTCATCAACTGCTCCACTACAGCCCTCTTGAATGTTTCCGTAGTAAAATCCTTATTTGCCTCCACAAGTAGCGAAGTGAATTTGTCTTTGTAGCGTAGCTCAAGGAAGGTACATAACCAGTATTTGTTGTCTGCCAAAATGTGGACTAGCCGACAGTCATGAGAAAGGAAGTGTGACATGAACTGTGCCTTGTGTCCCAGACTCCGAACTGGAAACCTTTGTGTGTCGTTGCTAAGATTACTTTCTATCTCCCTAAACCTCCTCTCCTTCTCAGTCTCTCTCTCCTCCTCAGGCCATCCATGCTGGACAGCCCTGAAGCTTGGGCTGTCAATCCCTTGGTTACCAACTTCAAAGCATTCCTGTTCTTCATCATCCTCCTCATCCTCATGATGCTGAGCAAAGGTGGTCTGAGCTTGTTGGCCGAGGTTATGCGGATTACTAGCAACCATTGTGAAGTCTGGATCCACAGACAACTCAGGTGCATGAACACTTTGGTCAGTCAGACCATCCAGAGAGCGTTTCAATAAAGAAATCAGTGGAATGGTAATGCTGATAACAGCATCATCACTGCTCACAATGTTGGTACAGTAATCAAAATTCTCCAAGACCTGACAAATGTCTGCAATCCACACCCACTCGGCAGTACTTATGTCTGGCAGCTGCATCTGACGGACATGTTCCAGCTGGAATTGGGATACTGCACTCTGCTGCTCATGGATCCTGGCCAACATATGATAGGTTGAATTCCATCTCGTAGAGAGGTCACATATTAGTCTGTTACGAGGCAAGTGTAAGCGCTGCTGCAGCACTGCCAGGCTAGCAAAAGAGGGAGATGACTTGCGGAAATGTGCGCTACTGCCATGTAGTCCTCCATATTCATGATCTCTGTATAATCCTGCCTCCACCACTGATTAGCAGCTTACTGTATGCACTGTGCATAGGCAGAAAGCTGCCAATCAGTGGTGTGCCCTGGGTTATACAGAGCTCAGCATTCAGAGAACTGTTAGATTTGCAGCAGATAAAACTGTGATTTTATCAAACCTGCAAAAAGCAGCCCAGTATGGGATACATCAATGAAATCAGGGTCTTTGACCCTACATCATGCTCTAGCAAATTTTCTGGTACTAGATTCCCTTTAAATGGAGTCTTTCACCACCAAAATAGCAATAAAGATGCCTAAACATTTATATAGAGCACCTAGCCCCTATTTATATCATACTAGACAAGTACGGCTTAATATTAAATTAAGAAATAACTTTTATTTTGTATGCAAATGAGGGATCATCGTGCAACTGTAATGGTGGTCAAGGCTACACTACCCCTGCAAGCGTGAAGGTTTATTAAATACATTAGTCTGTACTGTGTAATTTGGTAAATAGCCACTAGGTGGCAAGGTAAGCCAGTTTCTCATTTCCTGACACCTCTAGGAAGTAAGGGGTTAAGTAAAAGGAGGGGGCAGTATATAAATAGGGCAGGATGTAAAACGAACTTGGGGGCACAGTATGGATAAGTGGGAGCATAGGGGGGATCAGTATGGATAAGTGGGAGCATAGGGGGATCAGTAGGGATAAGTGAGAACATAGGGGGATCAGTATAGATAAGTGGGAGCATAGGGGGATCAGTATGGATAAGTGAGAACATGGGGGTGATCAGTATAGATAAGTGGGAGCATAGGGGGGGATCAGTATGGATGAGTGGGAACATAGGGGGGGATCAGTATAGATAAGTGGGAGTAGGGGAATCAGTATGGATAAGTGAGAACATAGGGGGATCAATATAGATAAGTGGGAGCATAGGGGGGGGGGATCAGTATGGATAGGTGGGGGCATAGGGGGAATCAGTATGGATAAGTGGGAGCATAGGGAGGATCAGTATGGATAAGTGGGAGCATAGGGGGGTCAGTATGGATAAGTGGGAGTAAAGGGGGGATCAGTATAGATAAGTAGGAGCATAGGAGGATCGTATAGAGAAGTGGAAGTATAGGAAGACAATATGGATAGGTTGGAGCATTGGGATTGTAGGGATAAGTGGGCGCATAGAGGGAACAGTGTGGATAAGTGGGAGGATAGGGGGATAGTACCCTAACCTACTGTATCCTCACCTATCCCTTGTAGACTGTGAGCCTACGCGGGAAGGGACCTCTATCCTGTACCTGTCTTGTCTTGTTTATGAATATTGTACTTGTCCCTATTATGTATACCCCTTTCACATGTAAAGCGCCATGGAATTGATGGAGCTATAATAATAAATAAGAATAATAATAATAATAATAATAGTATAGAGACGTAGGGAAACTATATGTTGAAGTGGGAGCATGGGGGGGCTGTATGGAGAGGTAGATCTGTTTTCTGGTAAAAACCTCACCATTGTTAAAGAAGCATCCCATTAAATTTTGCATTCACAAAATGAGTGTATGTGCAAGTGTCGCGGGCGGAGGAGGGGACGCTGCGCTCACCCACTGCTCGGGTCCGGCTGCTGCTGCTCGGTGGTGGCTCGAGCGGTGGGCCGGATCCCGGTGACTCGAGCAGCATTCCTCGCCCGTGAGTGAAAGGGGGTGGTTTGGGTTTAGGGATATTGTCCGTGACGCCACCCACGGTTGTGGTGAGATTGGTGACACCACCGCTGCTCTGGACGGGGATCCCGGGAGCGATGACGGGGAGCAGCTTGGATGTTGGTTCTCCCCTCTGTGGGTAGGGGGTTGATTGTCCTGGGGCCCGGTGAGAGAGGTAGGGATGTATGGCAGGCGGGTTACGGGGCCTAGTGAGGTGCAGGATCGCGGGGGCAGCGCTGTGCCGCACGGCATGGTGGTACTCACTCAGCCAATGACGAATGCAAAGTCTCCGGTAAAACAAACGGCTGGATGGACGGGTCCCACAGACGGCTGCGGTGTTTCTCCTCCCGGAAGGTTGATGGTGACTGCCTTTCCCTGCACCTGTGTTGTGTTACGGTTCCAATGGCTTCCCACCGGTAACCCGCTCCCCAGCTTGGATGGAGGCTGAGGGAGCTCCTTTTGCCCGCAGGCTCTGGCCCTGGGAACTGTAGCCTTGGCGGTGACTGTGTTTCCCTCTACGGTTTGAGCGGTTGCCTTCAATCGGGTCTTGACTGCTGGGAAACCCCGGAGGTTCCCTTCGCTAACGGATTTGAGAAATTTAATGGCGACTCCTAGCCTTGTCGGGGTCCGTAAGCCCTGCCGGATGGTGCTGGCTTCTCTTTACTCTCCGTTCCGGTACCGCCGGGCCACCGCCCGTCCACGGTCCATACGGTTTGCTCCAATTAGCCTCTCCTGCAGACGGTCACCACCGTCCAACCTTGCTGTACCGTCCGGGCCACACACCCGGACGCCGTCAGACTGCTCCTCTACCACTTTACTTCCTCTCACTTTCAAAACTCTAATCTTATCTCCCTCCTTTTCCCGCCTCCAGGACTGTGAACTCCTCGGTGGGCGGGACCAACTGCCTGGCCCACCCCCTGGTGTGGACATCAGCCCCTGGAGGAAGGCAACAAGGATTTTGTGTTTGGCTTCGCTGTGCCTAACTGGGGTGTGGGGTGTGTTGGTGTACTTCTGTGACGACCTGGCTTGTCCAGGGCGCCACATTCCCCCTTAGTAAAATGCAGACCGTCCGCGGGCTGCCCGTCCATCACCGGTTTTATTTTAATTGTAAAAAGATAAAAAACGGTAAACATGTAAACAAGCATTTTTTTTCAATCTTCCCACATCGGGAGGCACATTTCTTAAACGTTACTAAACGGTTGTCTTTATTAACGGTACGGCTTCCGCTCTTCTCCCACCCAAGCAACCTGGCCCTGATGCTGCCCCTAAGCAAATGGGCAGCACCCCTTGACCCTAGTCCAGCACCAAGTTGCCCGAGCGGGTTCTGTCCCTTTCAGGGGACCCACGTCCATGGGGACCCCTGAACCCCCCGGAGGATCGCCACCGGTTACGGTGGTGGCGGGCCTGGGCCATGTCTTTCCTCCAGGCCCATCCTCCAAATCAGCCTCTCCGGAGACGGTTATGGTTTCAAGCCAACATTTTTATTTACATTCCACAAGTTCGTGGTTGCCCTGCAAGTTCTCGGGCTTGTCCGTAAGCAGTTCCTTACGCAAGGATCAAAAACAGTCCCTATGGGGACAACAGTGCTTCGTAGCCAACGAGCTACCACAAACAAAACTGTGGGGTCCCAACGGAGACTTGCCGTAGGGTCCCAACGGGGACTGTCAGCTGGGTCCCAGGGGCCATCCACAACACCTGGCTCTGGTACAGCTTCCTCCTGCAGCTTTCCCACAGTCCACCATTGAACAGCACGAGCCCCCTACGCCACCCTCACATAGGGGTGACACTGTCCCACAGGACTCCATTTTCAGCTGCCGATGATGCAGGTACGACTGCTCCTTCAACCGGACTCCTAGCCTTGAGGGCCGTCTGGAACGTCAGCAGAGTCCCAATGGGGACCGACAGCAAGGTAACCGGGAACCGCTACCATGCTCTAACTTTTCTTTCTTAATCAGCAATCCCGCGGTGCAGCTGCCTTTGCTGGCGCTCCCGGTGCGGAGCACTTTCTGCTTGCTCCGGTTCATGCGGGGTGGGGGATAGGCCCAGCCGGAGTCCCCCCATGCCGGCTACGTCCGGTACCTTCGGTAATGAGGGACCCCGCTGTGACTTGGCCTGCTCTGCCTCCTGGCAGCTGCATCCCCGCCGTGCCTCAGCCGAAGCTGGGTGTCTGGGAGCGGTCAGCGGTGCTGGCTTCTGGGCGAGGGTCGCCTCCGTTGCGGCCGGGCAGGCTGCCAGGGCCGTCGTCCTTTCCGTCGTGGCTGGGATGGAAGCCGGGATGGGTGCCAAGGCGGTGGTAAAGGTAGGGCCCAGGGGCCGCAGGTCTGGGCCCTCTCCCACAGACGCTGCGAGCTCTGCTACCGGTGGCAGGGGTAACGGGTCGGTCGGGGCGTCGGCCGCGGGCATGGGCAGTGAGGGAGGTAGCGTGGTGGACGGCAGCAGGCCGGGCCCCTCAGCCGTATCAACCGATCCTTCGGGGACATAGGGGCGTGGGTCGCTTACCCGCTCCTCTGAGACCACCTCCACTTCGGATGCCCAAACGGTTGCGGCCAGGCCCTTCCTCTCCGACGTCCACTTCGCCAGCATGAAGTGGACTTGGGCCGGGAGCTCCTGACACATCTTGCTTCTGGACCCAGGAACGTGTTTCAGCAGAGTCCTGGCGTCCCTGCACGCTGCAGCACTAGTTACATGTGGCTGTGACCACCGCTCCTCCAGCGGCTTCATCGGGCGCAGACATCTTGTTTCCGTCCCCCTTAGTCTTTTTCCGGCTCCTCCTCTACAGGGGCGGGGTTTTTATTTTCGCGCCTCCACTACTCGGGAAGACGCTCGAGTGGGGACTTTTCACGCCCAAAATGGCGGCTTCTCCAAATTTTCGGCCAGACACCTCTGGCGGTCACAAGACGCACCTCTACCAGACGGCAGAGCAGTAAGATCCTGTTCATGACGCCAAGTTGTCGCGGGCGGAGGAGGGGACGCTGCGCTCACCCACTGCTCGGGTCCGGCTGCTGCTGCTGCTCGGTGGTGGCTCGAGCGGTGGGCCAGATCCCGGGGACTCGAGCGGCGTTCCTCGCCCGTGAGTGAGAGGGGGTGGTTTGGGTTTAGGGATATTGTCCGTGACGCCCCACGGTTGTGGTGAGATTGGTGACACCACCGCTGCTCTGGACAGGGATCCCGGGAGCGATGACGGGGAGCAGCTTGGATGTTGGTTCTCCCCTCTGTGGGTAGGGGGTTGATTGTCCCGGGGCCCGGTGAGGGAGGTAGGGATGTATGACAGGCGGGTTATGGGGCCTGGTGAGGTGCAGGGTCGCGGGGGCAACGCTGTGCCGCACGGCACGGTGGTACTCACTCAGCCAATGACGAATGCAAAGTCTCCGGTAAAACAAACGGCTGGATGGACGGGTCCCACAGACAGCTGCGGTGTTTCTCCTCCCAGCAGGTTGATGGTGACTGCCTTTCCCTGCACCTGTGTTGTGTTACGGTTCCAATGGCTTCCCACCGGTAACCCGCTCCCCAGCTTTGGATGGAGGCTGAGGGAGCCCCTTTTTGCCCGCAGGCTCTGGCCCTGGGAACTGTAGCCTTGGCGGTGACTGTTTTCCTCTACGGTTTGAGCGGTTGCCTTCAATCGGGTCTTGACTGCTGGGAAACCCCGGAGGTTCCCTTCGCTAACGGATTTGACAAATTTAACGGCGACTCCTAGCCTTGTCAGGGTCTGTAAGCCCTGCCGGATGGTGCTGGCTTCTCTTCACTCTCAGATTCCGGTACCGCCGGGCCACCGCCCGTCCATGGTCCATACGGTTTGCTCCAATTAGCCTCTCCTGCAGACGGTCACCACCGTCTGCCAACCTTGCTGTACCGTCCGGGCCACACACCCGGACGCCTTCAGACTGCTCCTCTACCACTTTACTTCCTCTCACTTTCAAAACTCTAATCTGATCTCCCTCCTTTTCCCGCCTCCAGGACTGTGAACTCCTCGGTGGGTGGGACCAACCGCCTGGCCCATACCCTGGTGTGGACATCAGCCCCTGGAGGAAGGCAACAAGGATTTTGTGTTTGGCTTCGGTGTGCCTAACCGGGGTGTGGGGTGTGTTGGTGTAGTTCTGTGACGACCTGGCTTGTCCAGGGTGCCACACAAGGGATGTGTGATATTATACTCACCTACCGCTGCTCTCTCTGGTGTCCAGCGCCGGTCTCTTCTCAGTGACATTGCTGCACTACAGACTCTCCCAGAGGTGACTTTTTGCCTTGAGGAGGAGTGTGGGCCCATACACAGAAGCCCTTTGCTCTCACTGTCCGCCCCTGGTTTAGTATATAGATTACACTATCTGTAATCTCTAATAGAGACTTAAGGTGGTGTCACACACAGCGACAACGACGCCGCTGCTACGTCACCATTTTCTGTGACGTACCAGCGACGTCCCGTCGCTGTCGCTGTGTGTGACATCCAGCAACGAGCTGGCCCCTGCTGTGAGGTCGCCGCTCGTTGCTGAATGTCCTGCTTCATTTTTTGGTCGTCGCTCTCCCGCTGTGACGCGCACCTTGCTGTGTATGACAGCGGGAGAGCGATGAAATGAAGCGAGCAAGGAGCAGGAGCAGGCATCTGGCGGCTGCGGTAAGCTGTAACCAAGGTAAACATCGGGTAACCAAGGTGGTTACCCGATATTTACCTTCGTTACCAGCCTCCGCCGCTCTCTTATGCTACCAGTGCCGGCTCCCAGCTCTCTGCACCTGTAGCTGCAGTACACATCAGGTAATTAACTCGATGTGTACTGTAGCTAGGAGAGCAGGGAGCCAGCGCTAAGCATTGTGCGCGGCTCCTTGCTCTCTGCACATGTAGCAAAGCGACGCATGTCGTTATGATCGCTGCTTCGGCTGCTGTGTTTGACAGCTAAGCAGCGATCATAACAGCAACTTACAAGGTCTCTGTTGCGTCACAGAAAATGGTGACGTAACAGCGACGTTGTTGTCGCTGTCGCTTAGTGTGAACCCAGCTTTAGTCTCAACAGATAGAGATATCAGAAAACATTTCAGATAGTGGGGTAGATAATGTGGTTCTAATATATTAAAAAAAATGCATCCTACTTTGGTGCAACAAAACGTTTTGTGGAGAAACGTGATGGCAAAGTAGATAATTAAGTATTTTTTGGTATAGAAAGAGTTAAAAATCTGCCATAAGGAGGAGATTGACAGAAGAGAGTGCTGCTAAGGGAAGCATACTGGACTGGTAAACTAGACACAAAATATCCAAAATGAATGAACTGAGTGGTACATGGTTTATATATTAATGGTTTAGTTCTGGTATAATCTTGTTGTAATATGATGTATAAAGTAATGATTAATTGTACCGTATATATTAACCATGATTGGCTGATATTTGTTTTTAACCCCTTCACTCCGGCTGATTTTCTGTTTTTTTTTTTTTTGTTTGTTTGTTTTACTCTCCTTCTGAGAGACGTAACTTTATTTTTCCCTCCATTTTGCCATATTAGGACTTGTTTTTTGCGGTATGAGAATTACTTTTAAATTAAACCATAAGTTTTACCATATAGTGTACTGGAAAACAGCACATAAAATTCAAGTGCGGAAAAATTGCAAAAAAACTGCGATTGCATGATTGTGTTTGAGATATTTTATTCACCGTCTTCACTATATGGTAAAACTGATGTATCAGTGTGATGCCTTAGGCCCGCTTTACACGCTGTGATATCGCTAGCGATATCGCTAGCGTGGGTACCCGCCCCCATCGGTTGTGCGACACGGGCAAATCGCTGCCCGTGGCGCACAAACTCGCGCGGACCCGTCACACTACTTACCTGCCTAGCGACGTCGCTGTGACCGACGAACTGCCTCCTTTCTAAGGGGGCGGTTCGTTCGGCGTCACAGCGACGTCACTAAGCGGCCGCCCAATCAAAGCGGAGGGGCGGAGATGAGCGGGACGTAACATCCCGCCCACCTCCTTCCTTGCTCATTGCCGGCGGCCGCAGGTAAGGTGAGGTTTCTTGTTTCTACGGTGTCGCACGAAGCGATGTGTGCTGCCGCAGGAACGAGGAACAACATCGTAGAGGCAGCAGCAACGATAATTGGGAATAGGGGACATGTCACTAATGAGCGATTTTGAATGTTTTTGCGACGATTCAAAATCGCTTATACACGCAACGACATCGCTAAAGCGGCCGGATGTGCGTCACAAATTCCGTGACCCCAACGAGATCGCTTTAGCGATATCGTAGCGTGTAAAGCCACCCTTAGTTTGGTACGAGTTCATAGACACCAAACATGTATATGTTTACTTTTATCTAAGGGGTTAAAAAAAAAATCAGAAGTTTGTCCAAAAAAAAAATGGCACATTTTTTGCGCCATTTTCCATGACCCGTAGTGTTCTCATTTTTCGGGATCTATGGCTCAGTGACAGCTTATTTTTTGCATCTAAAGGTGACATTTTGAATGGTGCCATATTTGCACAGATGCTATGTTTTAATCGCCTGTTATTGCATTTTGCGCAAAATTTGTGGCGACTAAAAAAATGTAATTTTGGCATTTGGATTCTTTTTGCCGCTACGCCGTTTACCGATCAGATTAAGTGATTTTATATTTTGATCGATCGGGCATTTCTGAACACGGTGATACTAAATGTGTATTGTTTTTATTTTTAAGCCCTTTATATTTTAATGGAGCGAAAGGGGGTTGATTGGAACTTTTAGGTTTATTTTTTTTATTTTTTTAAAAACTTTTTTTTTTTAATTTAATAGTCCCCCTATGGGGACTATAAGGATCAGCAGTCTGATCGCTAATTTAATTCTGTTGATCACAGCTATACTGCCGTGATTGCCAGAAACACCTCTTGTCACTGGCAGCAGCCGGCCGAGTGAAACAGGAAGTGACTAATGCTAACTACAGGAGTTATCACATGACCTTGTGCTACCATGACAACCATTGGCTCACAGTGATCATGTCACTGCGACGCTGATAAAGCCGATTAAGTGAAGATTTAGGGGTTAACAGGCACGGGTAGAATGCGGATCCCCGCCGACTGCCGGCAGTAGCTGGTGAGGATTACACTATGACTACAGATGATGTCATTTTACTGCCCGGGCTTGTTAAGGAGTTAAAGAAAGTCCCATGATGCAATTTCCAAACTCTGTGACTAAAGCTGGTGTCACACATAGCGACAGCGACAACGACATCGCTGTTACGTCACCATTTTCTGTGACGTAACAGCGACCTTGTAAGTCGCTGCTATGATCGCTGCTTAGCTGTCAAACACAGCGACGCAGCAGCGATCATAACGTCGCTACATGTGCAGAGAGCTGGGAGCCGCGCACACTGCTTAGCGCTGGCTCCTTGCTCTCCTAGCTACAGTACACATCGGGTTAATTAACCCGATGTGTACTGCAGCTACATGTCACAGTGCAGAGAGCAGGGAGCCGCACACACTGCTTAGCGCTGGCTCCTTGCTCTCCTAGCTACAGTACACATCGGGTTAATTAACCCGATGTGTACTGCAGCTACATGTCACAGTGCAGAGAGCAGGGAGGCGCGCACACTGCTTAGCGCTGGCTCCCTGCGATGTTACCCGATGTTTACAGTGGTTACAGCTTTCCGCAGCTGCCAGACGCCGGCTCCTGCTCCCTGCTCGCTTCATTTTGTCGCTCTCTCGCTGTCACACACAGCGATGTGTGCTTCACAGCGGGAGAGCGACGACGAAAAAATGAAGCAGGACATTCAGCAACGAGCAACGACCTCACAGCAGGGGCCAGCTCGTTGCTGGATGTCACACAAAGCGACAGCGACGGGACGTCGCTACAACGTCACAGAAAATGGTGACGTAGCAGCGACGTCGTTGTCGTCGTCGCTGTGTGTGACACCACCTTAAGACCGTATAATGCCAGAAATGCGTTGACTGACTTATCTCCGCCATCATGGAGTTTTTATATTATGCATTTAGTTAAAAAAGCTGACGGATTTTCATTTATCCATGGGATTCACTTTATCTTTCTTGTATCCATGTAGCCGGTGGTCACGGCTTTAGGCTGGAATCCCTTACTATAAGAACTCGGTCTGAAGATTATTGCTTACATGGCGAACTTTGCGTTTTATTTGGAACTTGCATAATTAATACATTTAAATTGAAAAAAGTTTTAATTTTAAGATATCTGCAGCATTAAATACATATCATATGGTGGCAGAATGTCTTTACCAAAAAATTTCCCTCAAAATCAGGACAGGCCAGCAGGGTCCATGATGGCTGGGAGCTAAACATATTGACATAGCGATTACATCACAATGGCGGGTGGTAGAATGTGGCAGCATTATGACATCACAATGGCAGGTTCCAGAATGTGGCAGCCCAGGCGCACAGCTAAGGTGCTTTGCACTCACTCACTGCATGAGAGAGGAGAGGCATGTGAGCGCTCAGAGTGGGGAAAGCGAGAAGACAAAGCATTTGGAAACCAAAGGATGAGAAGGAAAGTGTGGTGAGAGAACCCGAATGGAGAATATGGACACTGAAAGGAGGGTAAAGACAAGAAAAAAAATAAAGGATAACTGCTTCTTAGCACACCTTCACAGAGCAATGACCAGACTCACCAGATGTAAATGGAGGACGAGCAATTACAGCAAATCTTCCAGAGACCCAGGACCCCGTCATATCGGCCTGGAGGGCGAGAAAGGTGAGAAATTATGGAGATTATATAACAGTATTAAAACTGTTCTTGTTACCCATAGCAACCAGTCAGGCCTCAGCTTTTATTAATCCTGACTGGTTTCTATGGCTAACTAGGAGAGGGTTTTTTTTTATAGTTACAAAGCTTTGATAAATGAGGAGAAGTTTCACTAGACTAAGCGGAAAAAAATCAACATCCAAAAAAGGTTGCGTCAGTCTGGAAGGCATCCCATTGTGTCGCTTCACTCTAGGGTCGCACATACCATTAATGCAGTTCATCTGCACAGGAGCCTAATAGTTTAGGGCAGGGGTCTCAAACTTGGCTGAATATAAGAGTTGCATATAGAAAAAAAAATATTTGCGGGGCCACATTCTTTGTTGGACCCAGTGACATTTTAGTGATTGTATATTTTATTCTATAAACCTTTGGATCAATTTTTTTTTAACATTTTCCACTCGTTTATTATAACAAATGTCCACTTTTTTATTTCAGTTTATATATAAAAGAGTATTTTTAATGAGAAGAAATAATTGATTTTGATTTTTTTTACATTTTACCCACTTCTTGTAAGCAATATCGTTTAAAAATTAAAGTGATATAGTAATTTTGCCAACATTTTGTAGGAATATTTCCATCCTGGTCCTCATCTTTTAGTAATGTCCCCATCCTGTGGTAATGTACCCATATTGTCCTCTTGTAGCAATGTGCCCATATTGTCCTCTTGTGGAAATGTTCCCATATTGTCCCCTTGTAATAATGTACCCATATTGTTTCCTTGTAATGTGCCCATATTATCCCTTTGTAGTAATGTGCCCATATTGTCCCCTTGTAGTAATGTGCCCATATTGATCCCCTGCAGTAATGTGCCCATATTGTTCCCTTGTAGTAATGTTCCCATATTGTCCCCTTGTAGTAATGTGCCCATATTGTTCCCTTGTAGTAATGTGCTCATATTATTCCCTTGTAGTCATGTGCTCATATTGTTCCCTCGTAGTCATGTACCCATATTGTCCGCTTGTAGTAACGTACCCATATTGTCCCCTCATGCCTGCGAGGTACACATGTCAGTTGTTCAAATCAGCTGACATGTGCACAGATTCCCACCGGCTGCCAACAGCAGCCAGCATGGATTACACTGACTGCTTAGTACGTAATTTTTCTGCCCGCGGTTGTTAAGGGGTTACACAAATATCCCATGATGCAATTTCCAAACCATGTTACTAAGAGCATATAATGCCAGAAATGCATTGAGCAACTTACTTCATGGAGTTTTTAAATTATACATTTAGTTATAAAAGCTGGAGGATTTTAATTTATCAATGGGATTCACTTTATCTTTCTTGTATCCACGTAGCCGGTGGTCACGGCTTTAGGCTGGAATCCCATACTATAAGAACTCTGTCTGAAGATTATTGCTTACATGGTGAAGCTTTGCATTTTATTTGGATCTTTTGAAACTTGCATAATTAATACATTTACATTGAAAAAAGTTTTATTTTTAAGATATCTGCAGCATTAAATACATATCATATGGTGGCAGAATGTCTTTATCTACAAAGATATTTCCCTCAACAAAATCAGAACAGTCCGGCAGGATCCATGATGGCTGGGAGCTAGACATATTGACATAGCGATTACATCACAATGGCGGGTGCTAGAATGTGGCAGCATTATGACATCACAATGGCAGGTTCCAGAATGTGGCAGCCCAGGCGCACAGCTAAGGTGCTTTGCACTCACTCACTGCATGAGAGAGGAGAGGCATGTGAGCGCTCAGAGTGGGGAAAGCGAAGAAGACAAAGCATTTGGAAACCAAAGAATGAGAAAGAAAGTGTGGTGAGAGAAACCGAATAGAGAATATGGACACTGAAAAGAGGGTAAAGACAATAAAAAAATAAAGGATAACTGCTTCTTAGCACACCTTCACAGAGCAATGACCAGACTCACCAGATGTAAATGGAGGACGAGCAATTACAGCAAATCTTCCAGAGACCCAGGACCCCGTCATATCGGCCTGGAGGGCGAGAAAGGTGAGAAATTTTGGAGATTATATAACAGTATTACAGCTGTTCTTGTTACCCATAGCAACCAGTCAGGCCTCAGCTTTTATTAATCCTGACTGGTTTCTATGGCTAACTAGGAAAGGTTTTTTTTTATAGTTACAAAGCTTTGATAAATGAGGAGAAGATTCACTAGACTAAGCGGAAAAAAATCAACATCCAAAAAAGGCTGCGTCAGTCTGGAAGGCCTCACATTGTGTCGCTTCACTCTAGGGCGCACATACCATTAATGCAGTTCATCTGCACAGGAGCCTAATAGGCTAGGGCAGGGGTCTCAAACTTGGCTGAATATGAGTCGCATATAGAAAAAAAAATATTTGCGGGGCCACATTCTTTGCTGTACCCAATGACATTTTTAGTGATTGCATATTTTATTCTATAAACTTTTGGATCACGTTTTTTGAACATTTTTCACTTGTTTATTATAACAAATTTGCACTTTCTATTTCAGTTTATATTTAAGAGTATTTTTAATGGGAAAAAACTAATTTATTTTGATTTTTTTCCATTTTATCCACTTCTTGTAAGTAATAATATTTTACAATTACCACCATATAGTAATTTTGGCCAACATTTTGTGATAATATTTCCATCCTGGTCCTTAGTAATTGCCACATTATGGGGACATGTGCCCATAGTGTCCCCTTGCAGTAATGAGTGGGCGGGGGGCCACTGTGTCCTGAGTGGGAGCTGGGGGGGCCACTCTGTCCTGAGCGGGAGTCGGGGGGGCCACTTTGTCCTGAGCGGGAGCCGGGGGGGGGCAACTCTGTCCTGAGTGGGAGCCGGGGGGGCCACTATGTCCTGAGAGGGAGGCAGGGGGGCCACTCTGTCCTGAGCGGGAGCCGGGGGGGCCACTCTGTTCTGAGCGGGAGCCGGGGGGGCCACTCTGTTCTGAGCGGGAGCCGGGGGGGCCACTCTGTCCTGAGCGGGAGCCGGGGGGGCCACTCGGACCTGAGCGGGAGCCAGGGGGGCCACTCTGTCCTGAGCGGGAGGCGGGGGGGGGCCACTCTGTCCTGAGCGGGAGCCGGGGGGGGCAACTCTGTCCTGAGCAGGAGCCGGGGGGGCCACTCTGTCCTGAGCGGGAGCCGGGGGGCCACTCTGTCCTGAGCGGGAGCCGGGGGGGCCACTCTGTCCTGAGCGGGAGCCGGGGGGGCCACTCTGTCCTAAGCGGGAGCCGGGAAGGGCCACTCTGTCCTGAGCGGGAGCCGGGAGGGCCACTCTGTCCTGAGCGGGAGCCGAGGGGGGCCACTCTGTCCTGAGCGGGAGCAGGAGGGGCCACTCTGTCCTGAGCGGGAGTCGGGAAGGCCACTCTATCCTGAGCGGGAGCTGGGGGGGCCACTCTGTCCTGAGCGGGAGCCGGGGGGGCCACTCTGTCCTGAGCGGGAGCCGGGGGGGGGGCACTCTGTCCTGAGCGGGAGCCGGGGGAGCCACTCTATCCTGAGCGGGAGACGGGGGGGCCACTCTGTCCTGAGCGGGAGCCGGGGGAGCCACTCTGTCCTGAGTGGGAGACGGGGGGCCACTCTGTCCTGAGCGGGAGACGGGGGGGCCACTCTGTCCTGAGCGGGAGATGGGGGGGCCACTCTGTCCTGAGCGGGAGTCGGGGGGCCACTCTGTCCTGAATGGGGGCCGGGGGAGCCACTCTATCCAGAGCGGGAGCCGGGGGGGGGCACTCTGTCCTGAGCGGGAGCCGGGGGAACCACTCTGTCCTGAGCGGGAGCCGGGGGGCCACTCTGTCCTGAGCGGGAGCCGGGGGGGCCACTTTGTCCTGAGCGGGAGCCGGGGGGGGGCCACTCTGTCCTGAGTGGGAGCCGGGGGGGCCACTATGTCCTGAGAGGGAGGCGGGGGGGCCACTCTGTCCTGAACGGGAGCCAGAGGGAGCCACTCTGTCCTGAGCAGGAGCCGGGAGGGCCACTCTATCCTGAGCGGGAGCTAAGAGGGCCACTCTATCCTGAGCGGGAGCTGGGGGGCCACTCTGTCCTGAGCGCGAGCCGGGGGGGCCACTCTGTCCTGAGCGGGAGCTGGGGGGGCCACTCTGTCCTGAGCGGGAGCCAGGGGGGCCACTCTGTCATGAGCGGGAGAATGGGGGGGGCCACTCTGTCCTGAGCGGGAGATGGGGGGGCCATTCTGTCCTGAGTGGGAGCCGGCGGGGGCCACTCTGTCCTGAGCGGGAGATGGGGGGGCCACTCCCAGGGGAACCCCTCTGTCCTGAGCGGGAGCCGGGGGGGCCAATCTGTTCTGAGCAGGAGCTGGGAAGGTCAATCTGTCCTTAGCGGGAGCCAGGGGGGCCACTCTGTCCTGAGCGGGACCCGGGGGGGCCACTCTGTCCTGAGCGAAAGGCGGGGGGCCACTTTGTCCTGAGCGGGCTCCGGGGGGGCCACTCTGTCCTGAGCGGGAGCCGGGGGGGCCACTCTGTCCTGAGCGAGAGCCGGGGGGGCACTCTGTCTTGAGCTGGAGCCGGGGGGGCAACTCTGTCCTGAGCGGGAGCCGGGGAGCCACTCTACCCTAAACGGTAGGCGGGGGGGCCACTCTGTCCTGAACGGGAGCCGGGGTGACTACTCTGTTTTGAGCGGGAGCCGGGTGGGGGCACTCTGTCCTGAGCGGGAGCCGGGGGGGCCACTCTGTCCTGAGCGGGAGCCGGGGGGGCCACTCTATCCTGCGCGGGAGCCGGGGGGGCCACTCTGTCCTGAGCGGGAGCCCGGGCGGCCACTCTGTACTGAGCGGGAGTCGGGTGGGCCACTCTGTCCTGAGCGGGAGCCGGTGGGGCCACTCTGACCTTTGCGGGAGCCGGGGGGCCACTCTGTCCTGAGCGGGAGCCGGGGGGGCCCCTCTGTCCTGAACGGGAGCCGGGGGAACCACTCTGTCCTGAACGGGAGCCGGGGGAACCACTCTGTCCTGAGCGGGAGCCGGAGGGGCCACTCTATCCTGAGCGGGAGCCGGGGGGGCCACTCTGTCCTGAGCGGGAGCCACTCTGTCCGGAGCGGGACCCGGGGGGGCCACTCTTTCCTTAGCGGGACCCGGGGGGGGGCCACGCTGTCCTGAGCGGGAGCCGGGGGGGCCACTCTGTCCTGAGCGGGAGCCGATGGGGCAAAAATGTCCTGAGCGGGAGCCACTCTGTCCTGAGAGGGAGCCGGGGGGGCCACTCTGTCCTGAGCGGGAGCCGGGGGGGCCACTCTGTCCTGAGCGTGAGCCGGGGGGCCACTCTGTCCTGAGCGGGAGCCGGGGGGCCACTCTGTCCTGAGCGGGAGTCGGGGGGGTCACTGTCCTGAGCGGGAGCCGGGAGGGCCACTCTGTCCTGAGCGAGAGCAGTGGGGGCCACTTTCTCCTGAGCGGATGCCGGGGGGGCCACTCTGTCTTGAGCGGGAGCTGGGGGGGACACTCTGTCCTAATCGGGAACCAGGGGGGCCACTCTGTCCTGAGCAGGAGCCGGGGGGGCCACTCTGTCCTGAGCGGGAGCCAGGGGGGCCACTCTGTCCTGAGCGGGAGCCGGGTGGGCCACTCTGTCCTGAGCGGGAGCCGGTGGGGCCACTCTGACCTTTGCGGGAGCCGGGGGGCCACTCTGTCCTGAGCGGGAGCCGGGGGGGCCCCTCTGTCCTGAACGGGAGCCGGGGGAACCACTCTGTCCTGAACGGGAGCCGGGGGAACCACTCTGTCCTGAGCGGGAGCCGGAGGGGCCACTCTATCCTGAGCGGGAGCCGGGGGGGCCACTCTGTCCTGAGCGGGAGCCACTCTGTCCGGAGTGGGACCCGGGGGGGGCCACTCTTTCCTTAGCGGGACCCGGGGGGGGCCACTCTGTCCTGAGCGGGAGCCGGGGGGGCCACTCTGTCCTGAGCGGGAGCCGATGGGGCCACAATGTCCTGAGCAGGAGCCACTCTGTCCTGAGAGGGAGCCGGGGGGGCCACTCTGTCCTGAGCGAGAGCCGGGGGGGCCACTCTGTCCTGAGCGTGAGCCGGGGGGCCACTCTGTCCTGAGCGGGAGCCGGGGGGCCACTCTGTCCTGAGCGGGAGTCGGGGGGGTCACTGTCCTGAGCGGGAGCCGGGAGGGCCACTCTGTCCTGAGCGAGAGCAGTGGGGGCCACTTTCTCCTGAGTGGATGCCGGGGGGGCCACTCTGTCTTGAGCGGAAGCTGGGGGGGACACTCTGTCCTAAGCGGGAACCAGGGGGGCCACTCTGTCATGAGCGGGAGCCGGGGGGGGCCACTCTGTCCTGAGCGGGAGCCAGGGGGGCCACTCTGTCCTGAGCGGGAGTCGGGGGGCCACTCTGTCCTGAGCGGGAGCCGGGGGGCCACGCTGACCTGAGCGGGAGCCGGGGGGGGCACTCTGTCCTAAGCGGGAGCCGGGGGAGCCACTCTGTCCTGAGCGGGAGCCGAGAGGGCGAGAGGGCCACTCTGTCCTGAGAGGGAGCCGGGTGGGCCACTCCGTCCTGAACGGGAGCCGGGGGGCCACTATGTCTCGAACAGGAGACGGGGGGGCCACTCCCGGGGGAACCACTCTGTCCTGAGCGGGAGTCAGGGGGGCCACTCTGTCCTGAGCGGGAGCCGGGGGAACCACTCTGTCCTGAGCGGGAGCCGGGAGGGCCACTCTGTCCTGAGCGGGAGCCGGGGGGGCAACTCTGTCCTGAGCGGGAGCCGGGGGGGCCACACTGTCCTAAACGGGAGCAGGGGGGCCACTCCCGGGGAACCCACGCTGTCCTGAGCGGGAGGCGGGGGGGCCACTCTGCCCTGAGCGGGAGCCGGGGGAACCACTCTGTCCTGAGCGGGAGCCGGGAGGGCCACTCTGTCCTGAGCGGGAGCCGGGGGGGCAACTCTGTCCTGAGCGGGAGCCGGGGGGGCCACACTGTCCTAAACGGGAGCAGGGGGGCCACTCCCGGGGAACCCACGCTGTCCTGAGCGGGAGCCGGGGGGGCACTCTGTCCTGAGCGTGAGCCAGGGGGGCCACTCTGTCCTAAGCGGGAGCCGGGGGGGCCACTCTGTCCTGAGCAGGAGCCGGGAGGGCCACTCTATCCTGAGCGGGAGCTAAGAGGGCCACTCTATCCTGAGCGGGAGCTGGGGGGCCACTCTGTCCTGAGCGCGAGCCGGGGGGGCCACTCTGTCCTGAGCGGGAGCTGGGGGGGCCACTCTGTCCTGAGCGGGAGCCAGGGGGGCCACTCTGTCATGAGCGGGAGAATGGGGGGGGCCACTCTGTCCTGAGCGGGAGACGGGGGGGCCATTCTGTCCTGAGTGGGAGCCGGCGGGGGCCACTCTGTCCTGAGCGGGAGATGGGGGGGCCACTCCCAGGGGAACCACTCTGTCCTGAGCGGGAGCCGGGGGGGCCACTCTGTTCTGAGCAGGAGCTGGGAAGGTCACTCTGTCCTTAGCGGGAGCCAGGGGGGCCACTCTGTCCTGAGCGGGACCCGGGGGGGGCCACTCTGTCCTGAGCGAAAGGCGGGGGGCCACTTTGTCCTGAGCGGGCTCCGGGGGGGCCACTCTGTCCTGAGCGGGAGCCGGGGGGGGCCACTCTGTCCTGAGCGAGAGCCGGGGGGGCACTCTGTCTTGAGCTGGAGCCGGGGGGGCAACTCTGTCCTGAGCGGGAGCCGGGGAGCCACTCTACCCTAAACGGTAGGCGGGGGGGGGCCACTCTGTCCTTAACGGGAGCCGGGGGGACTACTCTGTTTTGAGTGGGAGCCGGGGGGGGGCACTCTGTCCTGAGCGGGAGCCGGGGGGGCCACTCTGTCCTGAGCGGGAGCCGGGGGGGCCACTCTATCCTGCGCGGGAGCCGGGGGGGCCACTCTGTCCTGAGCGGGAGCCCGGGCAGCCACTCTGTACTGAGCGGGAGTCGGGTGGGCCACTCTGTCCTGAGCGGGAGCCGGTGGGGCCACTCTGACCTTTGCGGGAGCCGGGGGGCCACTCTGTCCTGAGCGGGAGCCGGGGGGGCCCCTCTGTCCTGAACGGGAGCCGGGGGAACCACTCTGTCCTGAACGGGAGCCGGGGGAACCACTCTGTCCTGAGCGGGAGCCGGAGGGGCCACTCTATCCTGAGCGGGAGCCGGGGGGGCCACTCTGTCCTGAGCGGGAGCCACTCTGTCCGGAGCGGGACCCGGGGGGGCCACTCTTTCCTTAGCGGGACCCGGGGGGGGGCCACGCTGTCCTGAGCGGGAGCCGGGGGGGCCACTCTGTCCTGAGCGGGAGCCGATAGGGCAAAAATGTTCTGAGCGGGAGCCACTCTGTCCTGAGAGGGAGCCGGGGGGGCCACTCTGTCCTGAGCGGGAGCCGGGGGGGCCACTCTGTCCTGATCGTGAGCCGGGGGGCCACTCTGTCCTGAGCGGGAGCCGGGGGGCCACTCTGTCCTGAGCGGGAGTCGGGGGGGTCACTGTCCTGAGCGGGAGCCGGGAGGGCCACTCTGTCCTGAGCGAGAGCAGTGGGGGCCACTTTCTCCTGAGCGGATGCCGGGGGGGCCACTCTGTCTTGAGCGGGAGCTGGGGGGGACACTCTGTCCTAATCGGGAACCAGGGGGGCCACTCTGTCCTGAGCGGGAGCCGGGGGGGGCCACTCTGTCCTGAGCGGGAGCCAGGGGGGCCACTCTGTCCTGAGCGGGAGCCGGTGGGGCCACTCTGACCTTTGCGGGAGCCGGGGGGCCACTCTGTCCTGAGCGGGAGCCGGGGGGGGGCCCTCTGTCCTGAACGGGAGCCGGGGGAACCACTCTGTCCTGAACGGGAGCCGGGGGAACCACTCTGTCCTGAGCGGGAGCCGGAGGGGCCACTCTATCCTGAGCGGGAGCCGGGGGGGCCACTCTGTCCTGAGCGGGAGCCACTCTGTCCGGAGTGGGACCTGGGGGGGCCACTCTTTCCTTAGCGGGACCCGGGGGGGGCCACTCTGTCCTGAGCGGGAGCCGGGGGGGCCACTCTGTCCTGAGCGGGAGCCGATGGGGCCACAATGTCCTGAGCAGGAGCTACTCTGTCCTGAGAGGGAGCCGGGGGGGCCACTCTGTCCTGAGCGTGAGCCGGGGGGGCCACTCTGTCCTGAGCGTGAGCCGGGGGGCCACTCTGTCCTGAGCGGGAGCCGGGGGGCCACTCTGTCCTGAGCGGGAGTCGGGGGGGTCACTGTCCTGAGCGGGAGGCGGGAGGGCCACTCTGTCCTGAGCGAGAGCAGTGGGGGCCACTTTCTCCTGAGTGGATGCCGGGGGGCCACTCTGTCTTGAGCGGAAGCTGGGGGGGACACTCTGTCCTAAGCGGGAACCAGGGGGGCCACTCTGTCCTGAGCGGGAGCCGGGGGGGCCACTCTGTCCTGAGCGGGAGCCAGGGGGGCCACTCTGTCCTGAGCGGGAGTCGGGGGGCAACTCTGTCCTGAGCGGGAGCCGGGGGGCCACGCTGACCTGAGCGGGAGCCGGGGGGGGCACTCTGTCCTAAGCGGGAGCCGGGGGGGCCACTCTGTCCTGAGCGGGAGCCGGGGGAGCCACTCTGTCCTGAGCGGGAGCCGAGAGGGCGAGAGGGCCACTCTGTCCTGAGAGGGAGCCGGGTGGGCCACTCCGTCCTGAACGGGAGCCGGGGGGCCACTATGTCTCGAACAGGAGACGGGGGGGCCACTCCCGGGGGAACCACTCTGTCCTGAGCGGGAGTCAGGGGGGCCACTCTGTCCTGAGCGGGAGCCGGGGGAACCACTCTGTCCTGAGCGGGAGCCGGGAGGGCCACTCTGTCCTGAGCGGGAGCCGGGGGGGCAACTCTGTCCTGAGCGGGAGCCGGGGGGCCACACTGTCCTAAACGGGAGCAGGGGGGCCACTCCCGGGGAACCCACGCTGTCCTGAGCGGGAGCCGGGGGGGCCACTCTGCCCTGAGCGGGAGCCGGGGGAACCACTCTGTCCTGAGCGGGAGCCGGGAGGGCCACTCTGTCCTGAGCGGGAGCCGGGGGGGCAACTCTGTCCTGAGCGGGAGCCGGGGGGGCCACACTGTCCTAAACGGGAGCAGGGGGGCCACTCCCGGGGAACCCACGCTGTCCTGAGCGGGAGCCGGGGGGGCACTCTGTCCTGAGCGTGAGCCAGGGGGGCCACTCTGTCCTAAGCGGGAGCCAGGGGGGCCACTCTGTCCTGAGCGGGAGCCGAGAGGGCGAGAGGGCCACTCTGTCCTGAGAGGGAGCCGGGTGGGCCACTCCATCCTGAGCGGGAGCCGGGAGGGCCACTCTATCCTGAGCGGGTGCTGGGGGGGCCACTCCGTCCTGAGCGGCAGCCGGGCGGGGGCCACTCTGTCCTGAGCGGGAGCCGGAGGGGGCCACTCTGTCCTGAGCGGGAGCCAGGAGGGCCACTCTGTCCTGAGCGGGAGCCGGGGGGGCCACTCTGTCCTGAGCGGGAGCCAGGGGGGCCACTCTGTCCTGAGCAGGATCTGGGGGGGCCACTCTGTCCTGAGCGGGAGCTGGGGGGGCCACTCTTTCCTGAGCGGGAGCCGGCTGGGCCACTCTGTCCTGAGCGGGAGCCGGGGGGGCCACTCTGTCCTGATCGGGAGGCGGGGGGCCACTCTGTACTGAGCGGGAGGCGGGGGGGCCACTCTGTCCTGAGCGGGATCCGGGGGGCCACTCTGTCCTGAGCGGGAGCCGGAGGGGCCACTCTGTCCTGAGCTGGAGCTTTGAGGGAGCAGGGGGGCCACTCCCGGGGAACCCACGCTGTCCTGAGCGGGAGCCGGGGGGGCACTCTGTCCTGAGCGTGAGCCAGGGGGGCCACTCTGTCCTCAGCGGGAGCCGGGGGGGCCACTCTGTCCTGAGCGGGAGCCGAGAGGGCGAGAGGGCCACTCTGTCCTGAGAGGGAGCCGGGTGGGCCACTTCATCCTGAGCGGGAGCCAGGGGGGCCACTCTGTCCTGAGCAGGATCTGGGGGGGCCACTCTGTCCTGAGCGGGAGCTGGGGGGGCCACTCTTTCCTGAGCGGGAGCCGGCTGGGCCACTCTGTCCTGAGCGGGAGCCGGGGGGGCCACTCTGTCCTGATCGGGAGGCGGGGGGCCACTCTGTACTGAGCGGGAGGCGGGGGGGCCACTCTGTCCTGAGCGGGAGCCGGGGGCGCCACTCTGTCCTGAGTGGGAGTCGGGGGGGCCACTCTGTTCTGTGCGGGAGTCGGGTGGGGCCACTCTGTCCTGAGCGGGAGCTAGGGGGGGACACTCTGTCCTGAGCGGGAGCCAGGGGGGCCACACTGTCCTGAGCGGGAGCCGGGGGGGCCACTCTATCCTGAGCGGGAGCCGGGGGGGCCACTCTGTCCTGAGCGGGAGCCGGGGGGGCCACTCTGTCCTGATCGGGAGGCGGGGGGCCACTCTGTACTGAGCGGGAGGCGGGGGGGCCACTCTGTCCTGAGCGGGAGCCGGGGGCGCCACTCTGTCCTGAGTGGGAGTCGGGGGGGCCACTCTGTTCTGTGCGGGAGTCGGGTGGGGCCACTCTGTCCTGAGCGGGAGCTAGGGGGGGACACTCTGTCCTGAGCGGGAGCCAGGGGGGCCACACTGTCCTGAGCGGGAGCCGGGGGGGCCACTCTATCCTGAGCGGGAGCCGGGGGGGGCCACTCTGTCCTGAGCGGGAGCCGGGGGGGCCACTCTGTCCTGAGCGGGAGCCGGGGGGGCCACTCTGTACTGATCGGGCGCCGGGGGGGGCCACTCTGTCCTGAGTGGGCGCCGGGCGGGCCACTCTGTCCTGACTGGGCGTCGGGGGGGCCATTCTGTCCTGAGCGGGAGCCGGGGGGCCACTCTGTCCTGAGCGGGAGCCGAGGGGGGCCACTCTGTCCTGAGCGGGAGCCGAGGGGGGCCACTCTCTCCTGAGCGGGAGCCGAGGGGAGCCACTCTGTCCTGAGCGGGAGCCGAGGGGGGCCACTCTGTCCTGAGCGGGAGCCACTCTGTCCTGAGCAGGAGCCGGGGGGGGCCACTCTGTCCTGAGCGTGAGTCGGGGGGCCACTTTGTCCTGAGCGGGAGCCGGGGGGCCACTCTGTCCTGAGCGGGAGCCGGGGGGGCCACTCTGTCCTGAGCGGGAGCCGGGGGGGCCACTCTGTCCTGAGCGGGAGCCAGGGGGGCCACTCTGTCCTGAGTGGGAGTCGGGGGGGCCACTCTGTCCTGAGCGGGAGCCGGGGGGCCACTCTGACCTGAGCGGGAGCCGGGGGGGCACTCTGTCCTGAGCGGGAGCCGGGGGGGCCACTCTGTCCTGAGCGGGTGCCGGGGGGGCCACTCTGTCCTGAGCGGGAGCCGGGGGGCCCACTCTGTCCTGAGCGGGAGGCGGGGGAGGCATCTCTGTCCGGAGCGGGAGGCGGGGGAGGCAACTCTGTCCTGAGCGGGAGCCGGGAGGGGGCACTATGTCCTGAGCGGGAACCGGGGGGGGGCAACTCTGTCCTGAGCGGGAGCCGGGGGGGTCACTCTGTCGTGAGCGGGAACAGGAGGGCCACTCTGTCCTGAGCGGGAGCCAGGGGGGCCACTCTGTCCTGAGCGGGAGCCACTCTGTCCTGAGCGGGAGCCAAGGGGGGGCACTCGGTCCTGAGGGGGAGTCGGGGGGGGCACTCTGTCCTGAGCGGGAGCCGGGGGGGCCACTCTGTCCTGAGCGGGAGCCGGGGGGGGGCCACTCTGTCCTGAGCGGGAGCCGGGGGAGCCACTCTATCCTGAGCGGGAGACGGGGGGGCCACTCTGTCCTGAGCGGGAGCCGGGGGAGCCACTCTGTCCTGAGTGGGAGACGGGGGGCCACTCTGTCCTGAGCGGGAGACGGGGGGGCCACTCTGTCCTGAGCGGGAGATGGGGGGGCCACTCTGTCCTGAGCGGGAGTCGGGGGGCCACTCTGTCCTGAATGGGGGCCGGGGGAGCCACTCTATCCAGAGCGGGAGCCGGGGGGGGGCACTCTGTCCTGAGCGGGAGCCGGGGGAACCACTCTGTCCTGAGCGGGAGCCGGGGGGCCACTCTGTCCTGAGCGGGAGCCGGGGGGGCCACTTTGTCCTGAGCGGGAGCCGGGGGGGGGGGCCACTCTGTCCTGAGTGGGAGCCGGGGGGGCCACTATGTCCTGAGAGGGAGGCGGGGGGGCCACTCTGTCCTGAACGGGAGCCAGAGGGAGCCACTCTGTCCTGAGCAGGAGCCGGGAGGGCCACTCTATCCTGAGCGGGAGCTAAGAGGGCCACTCTATCCTGAGCGGGAGCTGGGGGGCCACTCTGTCCTGAGCGCGAGCCGGGGGGGCCACTCTGTCCTGAGCGGGAGCTGGGGGGGCCACTCTGTCCTGAGCGGGAGCCAGGGGGGCCACTCTGTCATGAGCGGGAGAATGGGGGGGGCCACTCTGTCCTGAGCGGGAGACGGGGGGGCCATTCTGTCCTGAGTGGGAGCCGGCGGGGGCCACTCTGTCCTGAGCGGGAGATGGGGGGGCCACTCCCAGGGGAACCCCTCTGTCCTGAGCGGGAGCCGGGGGGGCCAATCTGTTCTGAGCAGGAGCTGGGAAGGTCAATCTGTCCTTAGCGGGAGCCAGGGGGGCCACTCTGTCCTGAGCGGGACCCGGGGGGGCCACTCTGTCCTGAGCGAAAGGCGGGGGGCCACTTTGTCCTGAGCGGGCTCCGGGGGGGCCACTCTGTCCTGAGCGGGAGCCGGGGGGGCCACTCTGTCCTGAGCGAGAGCCGGGGGGGCACTCTGTCTTGAGCTGGAGCCGGGGGGGCAACTCTGTCCTGAGCGGGAGCCGGGGAGCCACTCTACCCTAAACGGTAGGCGGGGGGGCCACTCTGTCCTGAACGGGAGCCGGGGTGACTACTCTGTTTTGAGCGGGAGCCGGGTGGGGGCACTCTGTCCTGAGCGGGAGCCGGGGGGGCCACTCTGTCCTGAGCGGGAGCCGGGGGGGCCACTCTATCCTGCGCGGGAGCCGGGGGGGCCACTCTGTCCTGAGCGGGAGCCCGGGCGGCCACTCTGTACTGAGCGGGAGTCGGGTGGGCCACTCTGTCCTGAGCGGGAGCCGGTGGGGCCACTCTGACCTTTGCGGGAGCCGGGGGGCCACTCTGTCCTGAGCGGGAGCCGGGGGGGCCCCTCTGTCCTGAACGGGAGCCGGGGGAACCACTCTGTCCTGAACGGGAGCCGGGGGAACCACTCTGTCCTGAGCAGGAGCCGGAGGGGCCACTCTATCCTGAGCGGGAGCCGGGGGGGCCACTCTGTCCTGAGCGGGAGCCACTCTGTCCGGAGCGGGACCCGGGGGGGCCACTCTTTCCTTAGCGGGACCCGGGGGGGGGGCCACGCTGTCCTGAGCGGGAGCCGGGGGGGCCACTCTGTCCTGAGCGGGAGCCGATGGGGCAAAAATGTCCTGAGCGGGAGCCACTCTGTCCTGAGAGGGAGCCGGGGGGGCCACTCTGTCCTGAGCGGGAGCCGGGGGGGCCACTCTGTCCTGAGCGTGAGCCGGGGGGCCACTCTGTCCTGAGCGGGAGCCGGGGGGCCACTCTGTCCTGAGCGGGAGTCGGGGGGGTCACTGTCCTGAGCGGGAGCCGGGAGGGCCACTCTGTCCTGAGCGAGAGCAGTGGGGGCCACTTTCTCCTGAGCGGATGCCGGGGGGGCCACTCTGTCTTGAGCGGGAGCTGGGGGGGACACTGTCCTAATCGGGAACCAGGGGGGCCACTCTGTCCTGAGCAGGAGCCGGGGGGGCCACTCTGTCCTGAGCGGGAGCCAGGGGGGCCACTCTGTCCTGAGCGGGAGCCGGGTGGGCCACTCTGTCCTGAGCGGGAGCCGGTGGGGCCACTCTGACCTTTGCGGGAGCCGGGGGGCCACTCTGTCCTGAGCGGGAGCCGGGGGGGCCCCTCTGTCCTGAACGGGAGCCGGGGGAACCACTCTGTCCTGAACGGGAGCCGGGGGAACCACTCTGTCCTGAGCGGGAGCCGGAGGGGCCACTCTATCCTGAGCGGGAGCCGGGGGGGCCACTCTGTCCTGAGCGGGAGCCACTCTGTCCGGAGTGGGACCCGGGGGGGGCCACTCTTTCCTTAGCGGGACCCGGGGGGGGCCACTCTGTCCTGAGCGGGAGCCGGGGGGGCCACTCTGTCCTGAGCGGGAGCCGATGGGGCCACAATGTCCTGAGCAGGAGCCACTCTGTCCTGAGAGGGAGCCGGGGGGGCCACTCTGTCCTGAGCGAGAGCCGGGGGGGCCACTCTGTCCTGAGCGTGAGCCGGGGGGCCACTCTGTCCTGAGCGGGAGCCGGGGGGCCACTCTGTCCTGAGCGGGAGTCGGGGGGGTCACTGTCCTGAGCGGGAGCCGGGAGGGCCACTCTGTCCTGAGCGAGAGCAGTGGGGGCCACTTTCTCCTGAGTGGATGCCGGGGGGGCCACTCTGTCTTGAGCGGAAGCTGGGGGGGACACTCTGTCCTAAGCGGGAACCAGGGGGGCCACTCTGTCATGAGCGGGAGCCGGGGGGGGCCACTCTGTCCTGAGCGGGAGCCAGGGGGGCCACTCTGTCCTGAGCGGGAGTCGGGGGGCCACTCTGTCCTGAGCGGGAGCCGGGGGGCCACGCTGACCTGAGCGGGAGCCGGGGGGGGCACTCTGTCCTAAGCGGGAGCCGGGGGAGCCACTCTGTCCTGAGCGGGAGCCGAGAGGGCGAGAGGGCCACTCTGTCCTGAGAGGGAGCCGGGTGGGCCACTCCGTCCTGAACGGGAGCCGGGGGGCCACTATGTCTCGAACAGGAGACGGGGGGGCCACTCCCGGGGGAACCACTCTGTCCTGAGCGGGAGTCAGGGGGGCCACTCTGTCCTGAGCGGGAGCCGGGGGAACCACTCTGTCCTGAGCGGGAGCCGGGAGGGCCACTCTGTCCTGAGCGGGAGCCGGGGGGGCAACTCTGTCCTGAGCGGGAGCCGGGGGGGCCACACTGTCCTAAACGGGAGCAGGGGGGCCACTCCCGGGGAACCCACGCTGTCCTGAGCGGGAGGCGGGGGGGCCACTCTGCCCTGAGCGGGAGCCGGGGGAACCACTCTGTCCTGAGCGGGAGCCGGGAGGGCCACTCTGTCCTGAGCGGGAGCCAGGGGGGCAACTCTGTCCTGAGCGGGAGCCGGGGGGGCCACACTGTCCTAAACGGGAGCAGGGGGGCCACTCCCGGGGAACCCACGCTGTCCTGAGCGGGAGCCGGGGGGGCACTCTGTCCTGAGCGTGAGCCAGGGGGGCCACTCTGTCCTAAGCGGGAGCCGGGGGGGCCACTCTGTCCTGAGCAGGAGCCGGGAGGGCCACTCTATCCTGAGCGGGAGCTAAGAGGGCCACTCTATCCTGAGCGGGAGCTGGGGGGCCACTCTGTCCTGAGCGCGAGCCGGGGGGGCCACTCTGTCCTGAGCGGGAGCTGGGGGGGCCACTCTGTCCTGAGCGGGAGCCAGGGGGGCCACTCTGTCATGAGCGGGAGAATGGGGGGGGCCACTCTGTCCTGAGCGGGAGACGGGGGGGCCATTCTGTCCTGAGTGGGAGCCGGCGGGGGCCACTCTGTCCTGAGCGGGAGATGGGGGGGCCACTCCCAGGGGAACCACTCTGTCCTGAGCGGGAGCCGGGGGGGCCACTCTGTTCTGAGCAGGAGCTGGGAAGGTCACTCTGTCCTTAGCGGGAGCCAGGGGGGCCACTCTGTCCTGAGCGGGACCCGGGGGGGCCACTCTGTCCTGAGCGAAAGGCGGGGGGCCACTTTGTCCTGAGCGGGCTCCGGGGGGGCCACTCTGTCCTGAGCGGGAGCCGGGGGGGGCCACTCTGTCCTGAGCGAGAGCCGGGGGGGCACTCTGTCTTGAGCTGGAGCCGGGGGGGCAACTCTGTCCTGAGCGGGAGCCGGGGAGCCACTCTACCCTAAACGGTAGGCGGGGGGGGCCACTCTGTCCTTAACGGGAGCCGGGGGGACTACTCTGTTTTGAGTGGGAGCCGGGGGGGGGCACTCTGTCCTGAGCGGGAGCCGGGGGGGCCACTCTGTCCTGAGCGGGAGCCGGGGGGGCCACTCTATCCTGCGCGGGAGCCGGGGGGGCCACTCTGTCCTGAGCGGGAGCCCGGGCAGCCACTCTGTACTGAGCGGGAGTCGGGTGGGCCACTCTGTCCTGAGCGGGAGCCGGTGGGGCCACTCTGACCTTTGCGGGAGCCGGGGGGCCACTCTGTCCTGAGCGGGAGCCGGGGGGGCCCCTCTGTCCTGAACGGGAGCCGGGGGAACCACTCTGTCCTGAACGGGAGCCGGGGGAACCACTCTGTCCTGAGCGGGAGCCGGAGGGGCCACTCTATCCTGAGCGGGAGCCGGGGGGGCCACTCTGTCCTGAGCGGGAGCCACTCTGTCCGGAGCGGGACCCGGGGGGGCCACTCTTTCCTTAGCGGGACCCGGGGGGGGGCCACGCTGTCCTGAGCGGGAGCCGGGGGGGCCACTCTGTCCTGAGCGGGAGCCGATAGGGCAAAAATGTTCTGAGCGGGAGCCACTCTGTCCTGAGAGGGAGCCGGGGGGGGCCACTCTGTCCTGAGCGGGAGCCGGGGGGGGCCACTCTGTCCTGATCGTGAGCCGGGGGGCCACTCTGTCCTGAGCGGGAGCCGGGGGGCCACTCTGTCCTGAGCGGGAGTCGGGGGGGTCACTGTCCTGAGCGGGAGCCGGGAGGGCCACTCTGTCCTGAGCGAGAGCAGTGGGGGGCCACTTTCTCCTGAGCGGATGCCGGGGGGGCCACTCTGTCTTGAGCGGGAGCTGGGGGGGACACTCTGTCCTAATCGGGAACCAGGGGGGCCACTCTGTCCTGAGCGGGAGCCGGGGGGGGCCACTCTGTCCTGAGCGGGAGCCAGGGGGGCCACTCTGTCCTGAGCGGGAGCCGGTGGGGCCACTCTGACCTTTGCGGGAGCCGGGGGGCCACTCTGTCCTGAGCGGGAGCCGGGGGGGGCCCTCTGTCCTGAACGGGAGCCGGGGGAACCACTCTGTCCTGAACGGGAGCCGGGGGAACCACTCTGTCCTGAGCGGGAGCCGGAGGGGCCACTCTATCCTGAGCGGGAGCCGGGGGGGCCACTCTGTCCTGAGCGGGAGCCACTCTGTCCGGAGTGGGACCTGGGGGGGCCACTCTTTCCTTAGCGGGACCCGGGGGGGGCCACTCTGTCCTGAGCGGGAGCCGGGGGGGCCACTCTGTCCTGAGCGGGAGCCGATGGGGCCACAATGTCCTGAGCAGGAGCTACTCTGTCCTGAGAGGGAGCCGGGGGGGCCACTCTGTCCTGAGCGTGAGCCGGGGGGGCCACTCTGTCCTGAGCGTGAGCCGGGGGGCCACTCTGTCCTGAGCGGGAGCCGGGGGGCCACTCTGTCCTGAGCGGGAGTCGGGGGGGTCACTGTCCTGAGCGGGAGCCGGGAGGGCCACTCTGTCCTGAGCGAGAGCAGTGGGGGCCACTTTCTCCTGAGTGGATGCCGGGGGGGCCACTCTGTCTTGAGCGGAAGCTGGGGGGGACACTCTGTCCTAAGCGGGAACCAGGGGGGCCACTCTGTCCTGAGCGGGAGCCGGGGGGGCCACTCTGTCCTGAGCGGGAGCCAGGGGGGCCACTCTGTCCTGAGCGGGAGTCGGGGGGCAACTCTGTCCTGAGCGGGAGCCGGGGGGCCACGCTGACCTGAGCGGGAGCCGGGGGGGGAACTCTGTCCTAAGCGGGAGCCGGGGGGGCCACTCTGTCCTGAGCGGGAGCCGGGGGAGCCACTCTGTCCTGAGCGGGAGCCGAGAGGGCGAGAGGGCCACTCTGTCCTGAGAGGGAGCCGGGTGGGCCACTCCGTCCTGAACGGGAGCCGGGGGGCCACTATGTCTCGAACAGGAGACGGGGGGGCCACTCCCGGGGGAACCACTCTGTCCTGAGCGGGAGTCAGGGGGGCCACTCTGTCCTGAGCGGGAGCCGGGGGAACCACTCTGTCCTGAGCGGGAGCCGGGAGGGCCACTCTGTCCTGAGCGGGAGCCGGGGGGGGCAACTCTGTCCTGAGCGGGAGCCGGGGGGCCACACTGTCCTAAACGGGAGCAGGGGGGCCACTCCCGGGGAACCCACGCTGTCCTGAGCGGGAGCCGGGGGGGGCCACTCTGCCCTGAGCGGGAGCCGGGGGAACCACTCTGTCCTGAGCGGGAGCCGGGAGGGCCACTCTGTCCTGAGCGGGAGCCGGGGGGGCAACTCTGTCCTGAGCGGGAGCCGGGGGGGCCACACTGTCCTAAACGGGAGCAGGGGGGCCACTCCCGGGGAACCCACGCTGTCCTGAGCGGGAGCCGGGGGGGCACTCTGTCCTGAGCGTGAGCCAGGGGGGCCACTCTGTCCTAAGCGGGAGCCAGGGGGGCCACTCTGTCCTGAGCGGGAGCCGAGAGGGCGAGAGGGCCACTCTGTCCTGAGAGGGAGCCGGGTGGGCCACTCCATCCTGAGCGGGAGCCGGGAGGGCCACTCTATCCTGAGCGGGTGCTGGGGGGGCCACTCCGTCCTGAGCGGCAGCCGGGCGGGGGCCACTCTGTCCTGAGCGGGAGCCGGAGGGGGCCACTCTGTCCTGAGCGGGAGCCAGGAGGGCCACTCTGTCCTGAGCGGGAGCCGGGGGGGCCACTCTGTCCTGAGCGGGAGCCAGGGGGGCCACTCTGTCCTGAGCAGGATCTGGGGGGGCCACTCTGTCCTGAGCGGGAGCTGGGGGGGCCACTCTTTCCTGAGCGGGAGCCGGCTGGGCCACTCTGTCCTGAGCGGGAGCCGGGGGGGCCACTCTGTCCTGATCGGGAGGCGGGGGGCCACTCTGTACTGAGCGGGAGGCGGGGGGGCCACTCTGTCCTGAGCGGGATCCGGGGGGCCACTCTGTCCTGAGCGGGAGCCGGAGGGGCCACTCTGTCCTGAGCTGGAGCTTTGAGGGAGCAGGGGGGCCACTCCCGGGGAACCCACGCTGTCCTGAGCGGGAGCCGGGGGGGCACTCTGTCCTGAGCGTGAGCCAGGGGGGCCACTCTGTCCTCAGCGGGAGCCGGGGGGGCCACTCTGTCCTGAGCGGGAGCCGAGAGGGCGAGAGGGCCACTCTGTCCTGAGAGGGAGCCGGGTGGGCCACTTCATCCTGAGCGGGAGCCAGGGGGGCCACTCTGTCCTGAGCAGGATCTGGGGGGGCCACTCTGTCCTGAGCGGGAGCTGGGGGGGCCACTCTTTCCTGAGCGGGGAGCCGGCTGGGCCACTCTGTCCTGAGCGGGAGCCGGGGGTGGCCACTCTGTCCTGATCGGGAGGCGGGGGGCCACTCTGTACTGAGCGGGAGGCGGGGGGGCACTCTGTCCTGAGCGGGAGCCGGGGGCGCCACTCTGTCCTGAGTGGGAGTCGGGGGGGCCACTCTGTTCTGTGCGGGAGTCGGGTGGGGCCACTCTGTCCTGAGCGGGAGCTAGGGGGGGACACTCTGTCCTGAGCGGGAGCCAGGGGGGCCACACTGTCCTGAGCGGGAGCCGGGGGGGGCCACTCTATCCTGAGCGGGAGCCGGGGGGGCCACTCTGTCCTGAGCGGGAGCCGGGGGGGCCACTCTGTCCTGATCGGGAGGCGGGGGGCCACTCTGTACTGAGCGGGAGGCGGGGGGGCCACTCTGTCCTGAGCGGGAGCCGGGGGCGCCACTCTGTCCTGAGTGGGGAGTCGGGGGGGCCACTCTGTTCTGTGCGGGAGTCGGGTGGGGCCACTCTGTCCTGAGCGGGAGCTAGGGGGGGACACTCTGTCCTGAGCGGGAGCCAGGGGGGCCACACTGTCCTGAGCGGGAGCCGGGGGGGCCACTCTATCCTGAGCGGGAGCCGGGGGGGGCCACTCTGTCCTGAGCGGGAGCCGGGGGGGCCACTCTGTCCTGAGCGGGAGCCGGGGGGGCCACTCTGTACTGATCGGGCGCCGGGGGGGGCCACTCTGTCCTGAGTGGGCGCCGGGCGGGCCACTCTGTCCTGACTGGGCGTCGGGGGGGCCATTCTGTCCTGAGCGGGGAGCCGGGGGGCCACTCTGTCCTGAGCGGGAGCCGAGGGGGGCCACTCTGTCCTGAGCGGGAGCCGAGGGGGGCCACTCTCTCCTGAGCGGGAGCCGAGGGGAGCCACTCTGTCCTGAGCGGGAGCCGAGGGGGGCCACTCTGTCCTGAGCGGGAGCCACTCTGTCCTGAGCAGGAGCCGGGGGGGGCCACTCTGTCCTGAGCGTGAGTCGGGGGGCCACTTTGTCCTGAGCGGGAGCCGGGGGGCCACTCTGTCCTGAGCGGGAGCCGGGGGGGCCACTCTGTCCTGAGCGGGAGCCGGGGGGGCCACTCTGTCCTGAGCGGGAGCCAGGGGGGCCACTCTGTCCTGAGTGGGAGTCGGGGGGGCCACTCTGTCCTGAGCGGGAGCCGGGGGGCCACTCTGACCTGAGCGGGAGCCGGGGGGGCACTCTGTCCTGAGCGGGAGCCGGGGGGGCCACTCTGTCCCTGAGCGGGTGCCGGGGGGGGCCACTCTGTCCTGAGCGGGAGTCGGGGGGCCCACTCTGTCCTGAGCGGGAGGCGGGGGAGGCATCTCTGTCCGGAGCGGGAGGCGGGGGAGGCAACTCTGTCCTGAGCGGGAGCCGGGAGGGGGCACTATGTCCTGAGCGGGAACCGGGGGGGGCAACTCTGTCCTGAGCGGGAGCCGGGGGGGGTCACTCTGTCGTGAGCGGGAACAGGAGGGCCACTCTGTCCTGAGCGGGGAGCCAGGGGGGCCACTCTGTCCTGAGCGGGAGCCACTCTGTCCTGAGCGGGAGCCAAGGGGGGGCACTCGGTCCTGAGGGGGAGTCGGGGGGGGGCACTCTTTCCTGAGCGGGAGGCGGGAGTCCACTCTGTCCTGAGCGGGAGTCGGGGGGGCCACTCTGTCCTAAACGGGGTTCGGGGGGGGCCACTCGGTCCTAAGCGGGAGCCACTCTGTCCTAAACGGGAGCCGGGGGGCCCACTCTGTCCTGAGCGGGAGCCGGGGGGCCACTCTGTCCTGAGCGATAGTCTGGAGGGCCACTCTGTCCTGAGCGGGAGCCGGGGGGACCACTCTGTCCTGAACGGGAGCCGGGGGGGCCACTCTGTCCTGAGCGGGAGCCGGGGGGGCCACTCCGGGGGAACCACTAAGTCCTGAGCGGGAGTCGGGGGGGGACACTCTATCCTGAGCGGGGGGGGCCATTCTGTCCTGAGCGGGAGTGGAAGGGGCCACTCTGTCCTGAGCGGGAGCGGGGGGGTTACTCTGTCCTGAGGCGGGAGCGGAGGGGGGCACTCTGTCCTGTGCGGGAGCCGGGGGGGGGCCATTCTGTCCTGAGCGGTAGCGGGGGGGGCCACTCTGTCCTGAGCGGGAGTCGGGGGGGCCACTCTGTCCTGAGCGGGGAGCGGGGGGGCTTCTCTGTCCTGAGCGGGAGCCGGGGGGGCCACTCTGTCCTGAGCGGGAGACGGGGGGGCCACACTGTCCTGAGCGGGAGTCGGGGGGGCCACTCTGCCCTGAGCGAGAGTCGGGGGGGCCACTCTGTCCTGAGCGGGAGCCGGGGGGGCCACTCTGTCCTGAGCGGCAGCGGGGGGGAGCCACTCTGTCCTGAGTGGCAGCGGGGGGGGCAACTCTGTCCTGAGCGGGGGGGCACTCTGTCTTGAGCGGGGGGCCACTCTGTCCTGTGAAGGGGGGCCACTCTGTCCTGAGCGGGGGGGGAAGGGGGACTCTGTCCTGAGCGGGTGTGGGGAAGCCACTCTGTCCTGACCGGGGGGGCCACTCTGTCCTGAGCGGGGGGCCACTCTGTCCTGAGCGGGTGTGGGGGGGGCCACTCTGTCCTGAGCGGGAGCGGGGGAGCCACTCTGTCCTGAGGGGGGGCACTCTGTCCTGGAGGGGGGGCACACTGTCCTGAGCGGGAGGCGGGGGGGGCCACTCTGTCCTAAACGGGACAGGGTGCCCCCCCCCCCTCAGGACAGAGTGGCCCCCCCGCTACCCCTCAGAACAGAGTGGGCCCCCCCCGCTCCCGATCAGGACAGAGTGCCCCCCCGCTCCCGGTCAGGACAGAGTGGCGCCCCCCACTCCCGCTCAGAACAGAGTGGGCCCCCCCGCCTCCCGCTCAGAACAGAGTGGCCCCCCCGCCTCCTGCTCAGGACAGAGTTCCCACCCCGCTCCCGCTCAGGACAGAGTGGCCCCCCTGCTACCGCTCAGGACAGAGTGGCCCCTTCCGCTCCCGCTCAGGACAGAGTGGCCCCTTCCGCTCCCGCTCAGGACAGAATGGCCCACATTCGGCTCCAGCTCAGGACAGAGTGGCCCCCCCGGCTCCCGCTCAGGACAGAGAAGCCTTCCCGGCTCCCGCTCAGGACAGAGTGCCCCCCCTCCGCTCCCACCAGTCAGCAGGACAGAGTGGCCCCCCTCGCTCCCGCTCAGGACAGAGTGGCCCCCCCGCTCCCGCTCAGGACAGAGTGCCCCCCCCCGGCTCCTGCTCAGGACAGAGTGGTCCCCACAGCTCCCGCTCAGGACAGAGTTGCCCCGCCGGCTCCCTCTCAGGACAGAGTGGCCCCCCCGGCTCCTGCTCAGGACAGAGTGCCCCCCCGGCTCCCGCTCAGGACAGAGTGGCCCCCCGGCTCCCGCTCAGGACAGAGTGGATCCCGCTCATGACAGAGTGCCCCCCTCAGGACAGAGTGCCCCCCCGCCTCCCGCTCAGGACAGAGTGGCTTCCTCACTCTCACGCTCAGGACAGAGTGGCCCCCCCCCGCTCCTGGTCAGCAGGAAAGAATGGCCCCCACTGCTCCCGCTCAGGACAGAGTGGCCCCCCCGCTCCCGGTCAGCAGGACAGAGTGGCCCCCCCCGCTCCCGCTCAGGACAGAGTGGCCCCTCCCGCTCCCGTTCAGGACAGAGTGGCCGCCCCGCTCCCGCTCAGGACAGAGTGGCTCCCCCCGCTCCCGCTGAGGACAGAGTGGCCCCCCTGCTCCCGACAGAGTGTCTTGAGCGGGAGCGAGGTGGCCACTCTGTCGGGAGCGGGGGGGCCACTCTGTCCTGAGCAGGAGCAGGGGGGGGCCACTCTGTCCTGAGCGGGAGTCGGGGGGCGACTCTGTCCTGAGTGGGAGTTGGGGGGCCACTCTGTCCTGAGCGGGAGTCTGGGGGGCCACTCTGTGCTGAGTGGGAGTCGGGGGGGCCTCTCTGTCCTGAGCGGGAGTCAGGGGGGCCACTCTGTCCTGAACGGGAGCTGGTGGGGCCACTCTGTCCTGAGCGGGAGCCGGGGGGGGCCACTCTGTCCTGAGCGGGAGGCAGGGGGCCACTCTGTCCTGAGTGGGAGCCCGGGGGCCACTCTGTCCTGAGCGGGAGCTGGGGGGGCCACTCTATCCTGAGCGGGAGCCGGGGGGGCCACTCTGTCCTGAGCGGGAGTTACTCTGTCCTGAGCGGGAGTCGGTGTGGCCACTCTGTCCTGAGCGGGAGCCGGAGGGGCCACTCTGTCCTGAGCGGGAGGCGGGGGGCCACTTTGTCCTGAGCGGGAGCCACTCTGTCTTGAGCGGGAGCCGGGGGGGCCACTCGATCCTGAGCGGGAGTCGGGAGGGCAACTCTGTCCTGAGCGAGAGCCTGAGGGGCCACTCTGTCCTGAGCGGGAGTCGGAGGGGCCACTCTGTCCTGAGTGGGATTTGGGGGGGCCACTCTGTCCTGAGCGGGAGTCGGGGGGGCCTCTCTGTCCTGAGCGGGAGCCGTGGGGGCCACTCTGTCCTGAGCGGGAGCTGGGGGGGCCACTCTGTCCTGAGCGGGAGTTGGGGGGGCCACTCTGTCCTGAGCGGGAGTCGGGGGGGCCGCTCTGTCCTGAGTAAGAGTCGGGGGGCCACTCTGTCCTGAGCAAGAGTCGGGGGGGGGGGGCCACTCTGTCCTGAGCGGGAGCCGGGGGGGCCACTCTGTCCTGAGCGGGAGCCAGGGAGGGCCACTCTGTCCTGAGCGGGATTCCGGGGGACACTCTGTCCTGATCGGGAGCCGGGGGGGCCACTCTGTCCTGAGCAGGAGCTGGGGGGGCTACTCTGTCCTGAGCGGGAGCCACTCTGTCCTGAGCAGGAGTCGGGGGAACCACTCTGTCCTGAGCGGGAGTCGGAGGGGCCACTCTGTCTTGAGCGGGAGCCGGGGGGCCACTCTGTCTTGAGCGGGAGCCGAGGGGGCCACTCTTTCCTAAGCGGGAGTCGGGGGGGACACTCTGTCCTGAGCAGGAGTCGGGGGAGCGACTCTGTCCTGAGCGGGAGTCGGGGGGGCCACTCTGTCCTGAGCAGAAGCCGGGGGGGCCTCTCTGTCCTGAGCGGGAGTTTGGGGAGCCACTCTGTCCTGAGCGGGAGCCACTCTGTCCTGAGCAGGAGCCAGGGGGGCCACTCGGTCCTGACCGGGAGCCGGGAGGGCCACTCTGTCCTGAGCGGGAGCCGGTGAGGCCACTCTGTCCTGAGCGGGAGTCGTGGGGGCACTCTGTCCTGAGCGGGAGCCGGGGGGGCCACTCTGTCCTGAGCGGGAGCCGGGAGGGCCACTCTGTCCTGAGCAGGAGCCGGGGGGGCCACTTTGTCCTGAGCGGGAGGCAGAGGGGCCACTCTGTCCTGAGTGGGAGCCGGGGGGGCCACTCTGTCCTGAGCGGGAGCCACTCTGTCCTGAGCGGGAGTCGGGGTGGCCACTCTCTCCTGAGCGGGAGCCAGGGGGGCCACTCTGTCCTGAGCGGGAGATAAGGGGGCCACTCTGTCCTCAGCGGGAGATAAGGGGGCCACTCTGTCCTAAGCGGGAGATAAGGGGGCCACTCTGTCCTGAGCGGGAGATAAGGGGGCCACTCTGTCCTGAGCGGGTGCTGGGGGGGCCAATCTTTCCTGAGCGGGAGCCGGGGGGGGCACTCTGTCCTGAGCGGGGAGCCAAGAAGGCCACTCTGTCCTGAGCAGGAGCCGGGGGAGGCCACTCTGTCCTGAGCGGGAGCCGGGGGAGGCCACTCTGTCCTGAGCAGAAGTCGGGGGGAGGCCACCCTGTCATGAGCGGGAGCCGGGGGGGCCACTCTGTCCTGAGCGGGAGCCGGGGGGCCACTCTGTCCTGAGCGGGTGCCGGGGGGGGCCACTCTGTCTTGAGCGGGAGTCACTCTGTCCTGAGCTGGAGCCGGGGGGGGCCACTCGGTCCTGAGCGGGAGTCGGGGGGGCCACTCTGTCCTGAGCGGGAGCCGGGGGAGCCACTCTGTACTGAGCGGGAGCCGGGGGGGCCACTCTGTCCTGAGCGGGAGCCAGGGGGACCACTCTGTCCTGAGCAGGAGCCACTCTGTCCTGAGCGAATGCCTGGGGGCCATTCTGTCCTGAGCAGGAATCAGGGGGGCCACTCTGTCCTGAGCGGGAGCCGGGTGGGCCACTCTGTCCTGAGCGGGAGATAAGGGGGCCAATCTGTCCTGAGCGGGAGATAAGGGGGCCACTCTGTCCTGAGCGGGAGTCGGGGGGGGCCACTCTGTCCTGAGCAGAAGCCGGGGGGGCCACTCTGTCCTGAGCGGGAGTTGGGGGGCCACTCTGTCCTGAGCGGGAGCCACTCTGTCCTGAGCAGGAGCCGGGGGGGCCTTTCGGTCCTGAGCGGGAGGCGGGAGGGCCACTCTGTCCTGAGCGGGAGTCGGTGAGGCCACTCTGTCCTGAGCGGGAGTCGGGGGGGGGCCACTCTGTCCCGAGCGGGAGCCGGGGGGGCAACTCTGTCCTGAGCGGGAGCCGGGGGGGCCACTCTGTCCTGAGCAGGAGCCGGGGGGCCCCTCTGTCCTGAGCGGGAGGCAGAGGGGCCACTCTGTCCTGAGTGGGAGCCGGGGGGGCCACTCTGTCCTGAGCGGGAGCCACTCTGTCCTGAACGGGAGTCGGGGTGGCCACTCTGTCCTGAGCGGGAGCCGGGGGGGCCACTTTGTTCTGAGCGGGTGCCGGGGGGACCACTCTGTCCTGAGCGGGAGCTGGGTGAGCCACTCTGTCCTGAGCGGGAGCCACTCTGTCCTGAGCAGGAGTCGGGGGAACCACTCTGTCCTGAGCGGGAGTCGGAGGGGCCACTCTGTCTTGAGCAGGAGCCGGTGGGGCACTCTGTCTTGAGCGGGAGCCGAGGGGGCCACTCTTTCCTAAGCGGGAGTCGGGGAGGCCACTCTGTCCTAAGCGGGAGTCGGGGGAGCGACTCTGTCCTGAGCGGGAGTCGGGGGGCCACTCTCTCCTGAGCGGGAGCCGGGGGGGCCACTCTGTCCTGAGCGGGAGATAAGGGGGCCACTCTGTCCTCAGCGGGAGATAAGGGGGCCACTCTGTCCTGAGCGGGAGATAAGGGGGCCACTCTGTCCTGAGCGGGAGATAAGGGGGCCACTCTGTCCTGAGCGGGTGCTGGGGGGGCCAATCTTTCCTGAGCGGGAGCCGGGGGGGGCACTCTGTCCTGAGCGGGAGCCGGGGAAGGCCACTCTGTCCTGAGCAAGAGCCGGGGGAGGCCACTCTGTCCTGAGCGGGAGCCGGGGGAGGCCACTCTGTCCTGAGCGGAAGTCGGGGGGAGGCCACCCTGTCCTGAGCGGGAGCCGGGGGGGCCACTCTGTCCTGAGCGGGAGCCGGGGGGGCCACTCTGTCCTGAGCGGGTGCCGGGGGGGGGGCCACTCTGTCTTGAGCGGGAGTCACTCTGTCCTGAGCTGGAGCCGGGGGGGGGGCCACTCGGTCCTGAGCGGGAGTCGGGGGGGCCACTCTGTCCTGAGCGGGAGCCGGGGGAGCCACTCTGTACTGAGCGGGAGCCGGGGGGGCCACTCTGTCCTGAGCGGGAGCCAGGGGGACCACTCTGTCCTGAGCAGGAGCCACTCTGTCCTGAGCGAATGCCTGGGGGCCATTCTGTCCTGAGCAGGAATCAGGGGGGCCACTCTGTCCTGAGCGGGAGCCGGGTGGGCCACTCTGTCCTGAGCGGGAGATAAGGGGGCCAATCTGTCCTGAGCGGGAGATAAGGGGGCCACTCTGTCCTGAGCGGGAGTCGGGGGGGGCCACTCTGTCCTGAGCAGAAGCCGGGGGAGCCACTCTGTCCTGAGCGGGAGTTGGGGGGCCACTCTGTCCTGAGCGGGAGCCACTCTGTCCTGAGCAGGAGCCGGGGGGGGCCTTTCGGTCCTGAGCGGGAGGCGGGAGGGCCACTCTGTCCTGAGCGGGAGTCGGTGAGGCCACTCTGTCCTGAGCGGGAGTCGGGGGGGCCACTCTGTCCTGAGCGGGAGCCGGGGGGGCCACTCTGTCCTGAGCGGGAGCCGGGGGGGCCACTCTGTCCTGAGCAGGAGCCGGGGGGCCCCTCTGTCCTGAGCGGGAGGCAGAGGGGCCACTCTGTCCTGAGTGGGAGCCGGGGGGGCCACTCTGTCCTGAGCGGGAGCCACTCTGTCCTGAGCGGGAGTCGGGGTGGCCACTCTGTCCTGAGCGGGAGCCGGGGGGCCACTTTGTTCTGAGCGGGTGCCGGGGGACCACTCTGTCCTGAGCGGGAGCTGGGTGAGCCACTCTGTCCTGAGCGGGAGCCACTCTGTCCTGAGCAGGAGTCGGGGGAACCACTCTGTCCTGAGCGGGAGTCGGAGGGGCCACTTTGTCTTGAGTAGGAGCCGGGGGGCCACTCTGTCTTGAGCGGGAGCCGAGGGGGCCACTCTTTCCTAAGCGGGAGTCGGGGGGGCCACTCTGTCCTAAGCGGGAGTCGGGGGAGCGACTCTGTCCTGAGCGGGAGTCGGGGGGGCCACTCTGTCCTGAGCAGAAGCCGGGAAGGCCACTCTGTCCTGAGCAGGAGTTTGGGGAGCCACTCTGTCCTGAGCGGGAGCCACTCTGTCCTGAGCAGGAGCCGGGGGGGCCAATCGGTCCTGAGCGGGAGCTGGGAGGGCCACTGTGTCCTGAGTGGGAGCCGGTGAGGCCACTCTGTCCTGAGCGGGAGTCGGGGGGGGGGCACTCTGTCCTGAGCGGGAGCCGAGGGGGCCACTCTGTCCTGAGCGGGAGCCGGGGGGGGCCACTCTGTCCTGAGCAGGAGCCGGGGGGCCACTCTGTCCTGAGCGGGAGCCACTCTGTCCTGAGCGGGAGTCGGGGTGGCCACTCTGTCCTGAGCGGGAGCCGGGGGGGCCACTCTGTCCTGAGCGGGAGATAAGGGGGCCACTCTGTCCTGAGCGGGAGATAAGGGGGCCACTCTGTCCTGAGTGGGAGATAAGGGGGCCACTCTATCCTGAGCGGGAGATAAGGGGGCCACTCTGTCCTGAGCGGGTGCTGGGGGGGCCAATCTGTCCTGAGCGGGAGCCGGGGAAAGCCACTCTGTCCTGAGCGGGAGCCGGGGAAAGCCACTCTGTCCTGAGCAGGAGGCGGGGGAGGCCACTCTGTCCTGAGCGGGAGCCGGGGGAGGCCACTCTGTCCTGAGCGGGAGTCGGGGGAGCGACTCTGTCCTGAGCGGGAGTCGGGGGGGCCACTCTGTCCTGAGCAGAAGCCGGGGGGGCCTCTCTGTCCTGAGCGGGAGTTTGGGGAGCCACTCTGTCCTGAGCGGGAGCCACTCTGTCCTGAGCAGGAGCCAGGGGGGCCACTCGGTCCTGACCGGGAGCCGGGAGGGCCACTCTGCCCTGAGCGGGAGCCGGTGAGGCCACTCTGTCCTGAGCGAGAGTCGGGGGGGCACTCTGTCCTGAGCGGGAGCCGGGGGGGCCACTCTGTCCTGAGCGGGAGCCGGGAGGGCCACTCTGTCCTGAGCAGGAGCCGGGAGGGGGCCACTCTGTCCTGAGCGGGAGGCAGAGGGGCCACTCTGTCCTGAGTGGGAGCCGGGGGGGCCACTCTGTCCTGAGCGGGAGCCACTCTGTGCTGAGCGGGAGTCGGGGTGGCCACTCTCTCCTGAGCGGGAGCCGGGGGGGCCACTCTGTCCTGAGCGGGAGATAAGGGGGCCACTCTGTCCTCAGCGGGAGATAAGAGGGCCACTCTGTCCTGAGCGGGAGATAAGGGGGCCACTCTGTCCTGAGCGGGAGATAAGGGGGCCACTCTGTCCTGAGCGGGTGCTGGGGGGGCCAATCTTTCCTGAGCGGGAGCCGGGGGGGGCACTCTGTCCTGAGCGGGAGCCGGGGAAGGCCACTCTGTCCTGAGCGGGAGCTGGGGGAGGCCACTCTGTCCTGAGCGGAAGTCGGGGGAGGCCACCCTGTCCTGAGCGGGAGCCGGGGGGGCCACTCTGTCCTGAGCGGGAGCCGGGGGGGCCACTCTGTCTTGAGCGGGAGTCACTCTGTCCTGAGCTGGAGCCGGGGGGGCCACTCGGTCCTGAGCGGGAGTCGGGGGGGCCACTCTGTCCTGAGCGGGAGCCGGGGGAGCCACTCTGTACTGAGCGGGAGCCGGGGGGGCCACTATGTCCTGAGCGGGAGCCAGGGGGACCACTCTGTCCTGAGCAGGAGCCACTCTGTCCTGAGCGAATGCCTGGGGGCCATTCTGTCCTGAGCAGGAATCAGGGGGGCCACTCTGTCCTGAGCGGGAGCCGGGTGGGCCACTCTGTCCTGAGCGGGAGATAAGGGGGCCAATCTGTCCTGAGCGGGAGATAAGGGGGCCACTCTGTCCTGAGCGGGAGTCGGGGGGGCCACTCTGTCCTGAGCGGGAGTTGGGGGGCCACTCTGTCCTGAGCGGGAGCCACTCTGTCCTGAGCAGGAGCCGGGGGGGGCCTTTCGGTCCTGAGCGGGAGGCGGGAGGGCCACTCTGTCCTGAGCGGGAGTCGGTGAGGCCACTCTGTCCTGACCGGGAGTCGGGGGGGCCACTCTGTCCTGAGCGGGAGCCGGGGGGGCCACTCTGTCCTGAGCGGGAGCCGGGGGGGCCACTCTGTCCTGAGCAGGAGCCGGGGGGCCCCTCTATCCTGAGCGGGAGGCAGAGGGGCCACTCTGTCCTGAGTGGGAGCCGGGGGGGCCACTCTGTCCTGAGCGGGAGCCGGGGGGGCCACTCTGTCCTGAGAGGGAGCCACTCTGTCCTGAGCGGGAGTCGGGGTGGCCACTCTGTCCTGAGCGGGAGCCGGGGGGGCCACTTTGTTCTGAGCGGGTGCCGGGGGGACCACTCTGTCCTGAGCGGGAGCTGGGTGAGCCACTCTGTCCTGAGCGGGAGCCACTCTGTCCTGAGCAGGAGTCGGAGGGGCCACTCTGTCTTGAGCAGGAGCCGGGGGGCCACTCTGTCTTGAGCGGGAGCCGAGGGGGCCACTCTTTCCTAAGCGGGAGTCGGGGGGGCCACTCTGTCCTAAGCGGGAGTCGGGGGAGCGACTCTGTCCTGAGCGGGAGTCGGGGGGGCCACTCTGTCCTGAGCAGAAGCCGGGAAGGCCACTCTGTCCTGAGCAGGAGTTTGGGGAGCCACACTGTCCTGAGCGGGAGCCACTCTGTCCTGAGCAGGAGCCGGGGGGGCCACTCGGTCCTGAGCGGGAGCCGGGAGGGCCACTCTGTCCTGAGTGGGAGCCGGTGAGGCCACTCTGTCCTGAGCGGGAGTCGGGGGGGGCCACTCTGTCCTGAGCGGGAGCCGAGGGGGCCACTCTGTCCTGAGCGGGAGCCGGGGGGGGCCACTCTGTCCTGAGCAGGAGCCGGGGGGGCCACTCTGTCCTGAGCGGGAGCCACTGTGTCCTGAGCGGGAGTCGGGGTGGCCACTCTGTCCTGAGCGGGAGCCGGGGGGGCCACTCTGTCCTGAGCGGGAGATAAGGGGGCCACTCTGTCCTGAGCGGGAGCCGGGGGGGCCACTCTGTCCTGAGCGGTAGGCGGGGGACCACTTTGTCCTGAGCGGGAGCCGGGGGGGCCACTCTGTCCTGAGCGGGAGCCAGGGGAGGCCACTCTGTCCTGAGCGGGAGCTGGGGGAGGCCACTCTGTCCTGAGCGGGAGCCGGGGGAGGCCACTCTGTCCTGAGCGGGAGCCGAGGGAGGCCACTCTGTCCTGAGCGGGAGTCGGGGGGGCCACTCTGTCCTGAGCGGGAGCCGGGGGGGCCACTCTGTCCTGAGCGGGTGCCGGGGGGGGGCCACTCTGTCTTGAGCGGGAGTCACTCTGTCCTGAGCTGGAGCCGGTGGGGGGCCACTCGGTCCTGAGCGGGAGTCGGGGGGGCCACTCTGTCCTGAGCGGGAGCCGGGGGAGCCACTCTGTACTGAGCGGGAGCCGGGGGGGCCACTCTGTCCTGAGCGGGAGCCAGGGGGACCACTCTGTCCTGAGCAGGAGCCACTCTGTCCTGAGCGAATGCCTGGGGGCCATTCTGTCCTGAGCAGGAATCAGGGGGGCCACTCTGTCCTGAGCGGGAGCCGGGTGGGCCACTCTGTCCTGAGCGGGAGATAAGGGGGCCAATCTGTCCTGAGCGGGAGATAAGGGGGCCACTCTGTCCTGAGCGGGAGTCGGGGGGGGCCACTCTGTCCTGAGCAGAAGCCGGGGGAGCCACTCTGTCCTGAGCGGGAGTTGGGGGGCCACTCTGTCCTGAGCGGGAGCCACTCTGTCCTGAGCAGGAGCCGGGGGGGGGCCTTTCGGTCCTGAGCGGGAGGCGGGAGGGCCACTCTGTCCTGAGCGGGAGTCGGTGAGGCCACTCTGTCCTGAGCGGGAGTCGGGGGGGCCACTCTGTCCTGAGCGGGAGCCGGGGGGGCCACTCTGTCCTGAGCGGGAGCCGGGGGGGCCACTCTGTCCTGAGCAGGAGCCGGGGGGCCCCTCTGTCCTGAGCGGGAGGCAGAGGGGCCACTCTGTCCTGAGTGGGAGCCGGGGGGGCCACTCTGTCCTGAGCGGGAGCCACTCTGTCCTGAGCGGGAGTCGGGGTGGCCACTCTGTCCTGAGCGGGAGCCGGGGGGCCACTTTGTTCTGAGCGGGTGCCGGGGGACCACTCTGTCCTGAGCGGGAGCTGGGTGAGCCACTCTGTCCTGAGCGGGAGCCACTCTGTCCTGAGCAGGAGTCGGGGGAACCACTCTGTCCTGAGCGGGAGTCGGAGGGGCCACTTTGTCTTGAGTAGGAGCCGGGGGGCCACTCTGTCTTGAGCGGGAGCCGAGGGGGCCACTCTTTCCTAAGCGGGAGTCGGGGGGGCCACTCTGTCCTAAGCGGGAGTCGGGGGAGCGACTCTGTCCTGAGCGGGAGTCGGGGGGGCCACTCTGTCCTGAGCAGAAGCCGGGAAGGCCACTCTGTCCTGAGCAGGAGTTTGGGGAGCCACTCTGTCCTGAGCGGGAGCCACTCTGTCCTGAGCAGGAGCCGGGGGGGCCAATCGGTCCTGAGCGGGAGCTGGGAGGGCCACTGTGTCCTGAGTGGGAGCCGGTGAGGCCACTCTGTCCTGAGCGGGAGTCGGGGGGGGGGCACTCTGTCCTGAGCGGGAGCCGAGGGGGCCACTCTGTCCTGAGCGGGAGCCGGGGGGGGCCACTCTGTCCTGAGCAGGAGCCGGGGGGCCACTCTGTCCTGAGCGGGAGCCACTCTGTCCTGAGCGGGAGTCGGGGTGGCCACTCTGTCCTGAGCGGGAGCCGGGGGGGCCACTCTGTCCTGAGCGGGAGATAAGGGGGCCACTCTGTCCTGAGCGGGAGATAAGGGGGCCACTCTGTCCTGAGTGGGAGATAAGGGGGCCACTCTATCCTGAGCGGGAGATAAGGGGGCCACTCTGTCCTGAGCGGGTGCTGGGGGGGCCAATCTGTCCTGAGCGGGAGCCGGGGAAAGCCACTCTGTCCTGAGCGGGAGCCGGGGAAAGCCACTCTGTCCTGAGCAGGAGGCGGGGGAGGCCACTCTGTCCTGAGCGGGAGCCGGGGGAGGCCACTCTGTCCTGAGCGGGAGTCGGGGGAGCGACTCTGTCCTGAGCGGGAGTCGGGGGGGCCACTCTGTCCTGAGCAGAAGCCGGGGGGCCTCTCTGTCCTGAGCGGGAGTTTGGGGAGCCACTCTGTCCTGAGCGGGAGCCACTCTGTCCTGAGCAGGAGCCAGGGGGGCCACTCGGTCCTGACCGGGAGCCGGGAGGGCCACTCTGCCCTGAGCGGGAGCCGGTGAGGCCACTCTGTCCTGAGCGAGAGTCGGGGGGGCACTCTGTCCTGAGCGGGAGCCGGGGGGGCCACTCTGTCCTGAGCGGGAGCCGGGAGGGCCACTCTGTCCTGAGCAGGAGCCGGGAGGGGGCCACTCTGTCCTGAGCGGGAGGCAGAGGGGCCACTCTGTCCTGAGTGGGAGCCGGGGGGGCCACTCTGTCCTGAGCGGGAGCCACTCTGTGCTGAGCGGGAGTCGGGGTGGCCACTCTCTCCTGAGCGGGAGCCGGGGGGGCCACTCTGTCCTGAGCGGGAGATAAGGGGGCCACTCTGTCCTCAGCGGGAGATAAGGGGGCCACTCTGTCCTGAGCGGGAGATAAGGGGGCCACTCTGTCCTGAGCGGGAGATAAGGGGGCCACTCTGTCCTGAGCGGGTGCTGGGGGGGCCAATCTTTCCTGAGCGGGAGCCGGGGGGGGCACTCTGTCCTGAGCGGGAGCCGGGGAAGGCCACTCTGTCCTGAGCGGGAGCTGGGGGAGGCCACTCTGTCCTGAGCGGAAGTCGGGGGAGGCCACCCTGTCCTGAGCGGGAGCCGGGGGGGCCACTCTGTCCTGAGCGGGAGCCGGGGGGGCCACTCTGTCTTGAGCGGGAGTCACTCTGTCCTGAGCTGGAGCCGGGGGGGCCACTCGGTCCTGAGCGGGAGTCGGGGGGGCCACTCTGTCCTGAGCGGGAGCCGGGGGAGCCACTCTGTACTGAGCGGGAGCCGGGGGGGCCACTATGTCCTGAGCGGGAGCCAGGGGGACCACTCTGTCCTGAGCAGGAGCCACTCTGTCCTGAGCGAATGCCTGGGGGCCATTCTGTCCTGAGCAGGAATCAGGGGGGCCACTCTGTCCTGAGCGGGAGCCGGGTGGGCCACTCTGTCCTGAGCGGGAGATAAGGGGGCCAATCTGTCCTGAGCGGGAGATAAGGGGGCCACTCTGTCCTGAGCGGGAGTCGGGGGGGCCACTCTGTCCTGAGCGGGAGTTGGGGGGCCACTCTGTCCTGAGCGGGAGCCACTCTGTCCTGAGCAGGAGCCGGGGGGGGCCTTTCGGTCCTGAGCGGGAGGCGGGAGGGCCACTCTGTCCTGAGCGGGAGTCGGTGAGGCCACTCTGTCCTGACCGGGAGTCGGGGGGGCCACTCTGTCCTGAGCGGGAGCCGGGGGGGCCACTCTGTCCTGAGCGGGAGCCGGGGGGGCCACTCTGTCCTGAGCAGGAGCCGGGGGGCCCCTCTATCCTGAGCGGGAGGCAGAGGGGCCACTCTGTCCTGAGTGGGAGCCGGGGGGGCCACTCTGTCCTGAGCGGGAGCCGGGGGGGGCCACTCTGTCCTGAGAGGGAGCCACTCTGTCCTGAGCGGGAGTCGGGGTGGCCACTCTGTCCTGAGCGGGAGCCGGGGGGGCCACTTTGTTCTGAGCGGGTGCCGGGGGGACCACTCTGTCCTGAGCGGGAGCTGGGTGAGCCACTCTGTCCTGAGCGGGAGCCACTCTGTCCTGAGCAGGAGTCGGAGGGGCCACTCTGTCTTGAGCAGGAGCCGGGGGGCCACTCTGTCTTGAGCGGGAGCCGAGGGGGCCACTCTTTCCTAAGCGGGAGTCGGGGGGGCCACTCTGTCCTAAGCGGGAGTCGGGGGAGCGACTCTGTCCTGAGCGGGAGTCGGGGGGGCCACTCTGTCCTGAGCAGAAGCCGGGAAGGCCACTCTGTCCTGAGCAGGAGTTTGGGGAGCCACACTGTCCTGAGCGGGAGCCACTCTGTCCTGAGCAGGAGCCGGGGGGGCCACTCGGTCCTGAGCGGGAGCCGGGAGGGCCACTCTGTCCTGAGTGGGAGCCGGTGAGGCCACTCTGTCCTGAGCGGGAGTCGGGGGGGGCCACTCTGTCCTGAGCGGGAGCCGAGGGGGCCACTCTGTCCTGAGCGGGAGCCGGGGGGGGGGCCACTCTGTCCTGAGCAGGAGCCGGGGGGGCCACTCTGTCCTGAGCGGGAGCCACTGTGTCCTGAGCGGGAGTCGGGGTGGCCACTCTGTCCTGAGCGGGAGCCGGGGGGGCCACTCTGTCCTGAGCGGGAGATAAGGGGGCCACTCTGTCCTGAGCGGGAGCCGGGGGGGCCACTCTGTCCTGAGCGGTAGGCGGGGGACCACTTTGTCCTGAGCGGGAGCCGGGGGGGCCACTCTGTCCTGAGCGGGAGCCAGGGGAGGCCACTCTGTCCTGAGCGGGAGCTGGGGGAGGCCACTCTGTCCTGAGCGGGAGCCGGGGGAGGCCACTCTGTCCTGAGCGGGAGCCGAGGGAGGCCACTCTGTCCTGAGCGGGAGTCGGGGGGGCCACTCTGTCCTGAGCGGGAGCCGGGGGGGCCACTCTGTCCTGAGCGGGAGCAACTCTGTCCTGAGCGGGAGCCGGGGGCCCACTCGGTCCTGAGCGGGAGCCAGGGGGGCCACTCTGTCCGGAGCGGGAGCCGGGGGGGCCACTCTGTCCTGAGCGGGAGTCAGGGGGGGCGACTCTGTCCTGAGCGGGAGCCGGGGGGCCACTCTGTCTTTAGCGGGAGTCACTCTGTCCTGAGCGGGAGCCGGGGGGGCCACTCGGTCCTGAGCGGGAGTCGGGGGGGCCACTCTGTCCTGAGCGGGAGCCGGGTGAGCCACTCTGTCCTAAGCGGGAGCCGGGGGGGCCACTCTGTCCTGAGCGGGAGCCGGGGGGACCACTCTGTCCTGAGCAGGAGCCACTCTGTCCTGAGCGGATGCCTGGGGGCCACTCTGTCCTGAGCAGGAATAAGGGGGGCCACTCTGTCCTGAGCGGGAGCCGGGGGGGCCACTCTGTCCTTAGCCGGAGATAAGGGGGCCACTCTGTCCTGAGCGGGAGTCGGGGGGCCACTCTGTCCTGAGCAGAAGCCGGGGGGCCACTCTGTCCTGAGCGGGAGTTGGGGGGGCCACTCTGTCCTGAGCGGGAGCCACTCTGTCCTGAGCAGGAGCCGGGGGGGCCACTCTGTCCTGAGCGGGAGCCGGGGGGGCCACTCTGTCCTGAGCGGGAGATAAGGGGGCCACTCTGTCCTGAGCGGGAGATAAGGGGGCCACTCTGTCCTGAGCGGGAGCCGGGGGGGCCACTCTGTCCTGAGCGGGATCCGGGGGGGCCACTCTGTCCTGAGCAGGAGCCGGAAGAGCCACTCTGTCCTGAGCGGGAGCCGGGGGTGCAACTCTGTCCTGAGCGGGAGCCGGGAAGGCCACTCTGTCCTGAGCTGGATCTAGGAGGGCCACTCTGTCCTGAGCGGGAGCCGGGGGGCCACTCTGTCCTGAGTGGGAGCCGTAGGGCCACTCTGTCCTGAGCGGGAGCTGGGGGGCCACTCTGTCCTGAGCGGGAGGCGGGGGGGGGCCATTCTGTCCTGAGCGGGAGCCACTCTGTCCTGAGCGGGAGCCGGTGGGCCACTCTGTCCTAAGCGGGAGCCGGGGGCCACTAAGTCATGAGCGGGAGCCGGGAGGGCCACTCTGTCCTGAGCGGTAGGCGGGGGGTCATTTTGTCCTGAGCGGGAGCCGGGGGGGCCACTCTGTCCTGAGCGGGAGCCAGGGGAGGCCACTCTGTCCTGAGCGGGAGCTGGGGGAGGCCACTCTGTCCTGAGCGGGAGCCGGGGGAGGCCACTCTGTCCTGAGCGGGAGCCGAGGGAGGCCACTCTGTCCTGAGCGGGAGTCGGGGGGGCCATTCTGTCCTGAGCGGGAGCCGGGGGGGCCACTATGTCCTGAGTGGGAGCAACTCTGTCCTGAGCGGGAGCCGGGGGGTCCACTCGGTCCTGAGCGGGAGCCAGGGGAGCCACTCTGTCCGGAGTGGGAGCCGAGGGGGGGCCACTCTGTCCTGAGCGGGAGTCAGGGGGGCGACTCTGTCCTGAGCGGGAGTCGGGGGGGCCACTCTGTCCTGAGCGGGAGTCGGGCGGGCCACTCTGTCCTGAGCGGGAGTCGGGGGGGCCACTCTGTCCTGAGCGGGTGTCGGGGGGCCACTCTGTCCTGAGTGGGAGTCGGGGGGGCCACTCTGTCCTGAGCATGAGGTGGGGGGCAACTGTGTTCTGAGGGGGAGCCGGGGGGGCCACTCTGTCCTGAGCGTGAGGTGGGGGGGCCACTCTGTCCTGAGCGGGATCCGGGGGGGCCACTCTGTCCTGAGCGGGAGCCGGGGGGGCCACTCTGTCCTGAGCGGGAGTCGGGGGGCCACTCTGTCCTGAGCGGGAGCCACTCTGTCCTGAGCAAGAGTCGGGGGGGCCACTCTGTCCTGAGCGGGACTCAGGGGGGGCCACTCTGTCCTGACCGGGAGTCGGGGGGGCCACTCTGCCCTGAGCGGGAGTAGGGGGGCCACACTGTCCTGAGCGGGAGTAAGGGGGGCCACTCTGTCCTGAGCGGGAGTCGGGGGGGCCACTCTGTCCTGAGGGGGAGCCGATGGGGTCCACTCTGTCCTGAGCAGAAGCCGGGGGGGCCACTCTGTCCTGAGCGGAAGCCGGGGGGGCCACTCTGTCCTGAGCGGGAGCCGGGGAGGGCACTTTGTCCTGAGCGGGAGCCGGGGAGGCCACTCTGTCCTGAGCGGGAGCCGGGGGGGCCACTCGGTCCTGAGCGGGAGCCGGGGGGGACACTCTGTCCTGAGCGGGAGCCACTCTGTCCTGAGCGGGAGCCGGGGGGGCCACTCTGTCCTGAGCGGGATTCCGGGGGCCACTCTGTCCTGATCGGGAGCCGGGGGGGCCACTCTGTCCTGAGCAGGAGCTGGGGGGGCTACTCTGTCATGAGCGGGAGCCACTCTGTCCTGAGCAGGAGTCGGGGGAACCACTCTGTCCTGAGCGGGAGTCGGAGGGGCCACTCTGTCTTGAGCGGGAGCCGGGGGGCCACTCTGTCTTGAGCGGGAGCCGAGGGGGCCACTCTTTCCTAAGCGGGAGTCGGGGGGGACACTCTGTCCTGAGCGGGAGTCGGGGGAGCGACTCTGTCCTGAGCGGGAGTCGGGGGGGCCACTCTGTCCTGAGCAGAAGCCGGGGGGGCCACTCTGTCCTGAGCGGGAGTTTGGGGAGCCACTCTGTCCTGAGCGGGAGCCACTCTGTCCTGAGCAGGAGCCGGGGGGGCCACTCGGTCCTGACCGGGAGCCGGGAGGGCCACTCTGTCCTGAGCGTGAGCCGGTGAGGCCACTCTGTCCTGAGCGGGAGTCGGGGGGGCACTCTGTCCTGAGCGGGAGCCGGGGGGGTCACTCTGTCCTAAACGGGAGCCGGGGGGGCCACTCTGTCCTTAGCAGGAGCCGGGGGGGGCCACTCTGTCCTGAGCGGGAGGCAGAGGGGCCACTCTGTCCTGAGTGGGAGCCGGGGGGGCCACTCTGTCCTGAGCGGGAGCCGGGGGGCCACTCTGTCCTGAGCGGGAGCCACTCTGTCCTGAGCGAGAGTCGGGGTGGCCACTCTCTCCTGAGCGGGAGCCGGGGGGGCCACTCTGTCCTGAGCAGGAGATAAGGGGGCCACTCTGTCCTCAGCGGGAGATAAGGGGGCCACTCTGTCCTGAGCGGGAGATAAGGGGGCCACTCTGTCCTGAGCGGGAGATAAGGGGGCCACTCTGTCCTGAGCGGGTGCTGGGGGGGCCAATCTGTCCTGAGCGGGAGTCGGGGGGGCACTCTGTCCTGAGCGGGAGCCGGGGAAGGCCACTCTGTCTTGAGCAGAAGCCGGGGGAGGCCACTCTGTCCTGAGCGGGAGCCGGGGGAGGCCACTCTGTCCTGAGCGGGAGTCGGGGGAGGCCACCCTGTCCTGAGCGGGAGCCGGGGGGGCCACTCTGTCCTGAGCGGGAGTCGGGGGGGTCCACTCTGTCCTGAGCGGGAGCCGGGGGGGGCCACTCTGTCTTGAGCGGGAGTCACTCTGTCCTGAGCTGGAGCCGGGGGGGGCCACTCGGTCCTGAGCAGGAGTCGGGGGGGCCACTCTGTCCTGAGCGGGAGCCGGGGGAGCCACTCTGTACTGAGCGGGAGCCGGGGGGGCCACTCTGTCCTGAGCGGGAGCCAGGGGGACCACTCTGTCCTGAGCAGGAGCAACTCTGTCCTGAGCGAATGCCTGGGGGCCATTCTGTCCTGAGCAGGAATCAGGGGGGCCACTCTGTCCTGAGCGGGAGCCGGGTGGGCCACTCTGTTCTGAGCGGGAGATAAGGGGGCCACTCTGTCCTGAGCGGGAGATAAGGGGGCCACTCTGTCCTGAGCGGGAGTCGGGGGGGCCACTCTGTCCTGAGCAAAAGCCGAGGGGGCCACTCTGTCCTGAGCGGGAGTTGGGGGGGCCACTCTGTCCTGAGCGGGAGCCACTCTGTCCTGAGCAGGAGTCGGGGGGGGCCTTTCGGTCCTGAGCGGGAGGCGGGAGGGCCACTCTGTCCTGAGCGGGAGTCGGTGAGGCCACTCTGTCCTGAGCGGGAGTCGGGGGGGGCCACTCTGTCCTGAGCGGGAGCCGGGGGGCCACTCTGTCCTGAGCGGGAGTCGGGGGGGCACTCTGTCCTGAGCAGGAGCCGGGGGGGCCCCTCTGTCCTGAGCGGGAGGCAGAGGGGCCACTCTGTCCTGAGTGGGAGCCGGGGGGGCCACTCTGTCCTGAGCGGGAGCCGGGGGGGCCACTCTGTCCTGAGAGGGAGCCACTCTGTCCTGAGCGGGAGTCGGGGTGGCCACTCTGTCCTGAGCGGGAGCCGGGGGGGCCACTTTGTTCTGAGCGGGTGCCGGGGGGACCACTCTGTCCTGAGCGGGAGCTGGGGGGGCCACTCTGTCCTGAGCGGGAGCCACTCTGTCCTGAGCAGGAGTCGGGGGAACCACTCTGTCCTGAGCGGGAGTCGGAGGGGCCACTCTGTCTTGAGCAGGAGCCGGGGGGCCACTCTGTCTTGAGCGGGAGCCGAGGGGGCCACTCTTTCCTAAGCGGGAGTCGGGGGGGCCACTCTGTCCTGAGCGGGAGTCGGGGGGGCCACTCTGTCCTGAGCAGAAGCCGGGAAGGCCACTCTGTCCTGAGCAGGAGTTTGGGGAGCCACTCTGTCCTGAGCGGGAGACACTCTGTCCTGAGCAGGAGCCGGGGGGGGCCACTCGGTCCTGAGCGGGAGCCGGGAGGGCCACTCTGTCCTGAGTGGGAGCCGGTGAGGCCACTCTGTCCTGAGCGGGAGTCGGGGGGGGCCACTCTGTCCTGAGCGGGAGCCGAGGGGGCCACTCTGTCCTGAGCGGGAGCCGGGGGGGCCACTCTGTTCTGAGCGGGAGTCGGGGGGGCCACTCTATCCTGAGCGGGAGTCGGGGGGCCACTCTGTCCTGAGTGGGAGCCGGGGGGGCCACTCTGTCCTGAGCGGGAGGTGGGGGGGCCACTCTGTCCTGAGCGGGATCCGGGGGGGCCACTCTGTCCTGAGCGGGAGCCGGGGGGCCACTCTGTCCTGAGCAGGAGTCGGGGGGCCACTCTGTCCCGAGCGGGAGCCACTCTGTCCTGAGCAGGAGTCGGGGGGGGCCACTCTGTCCTGAGCGGGAGTCAGGGGGGGCCACTCTGTCCTGACCGGGAGTCGGGGGGGGGCCACTCTGTCCTGACCGGGAGTCGGGGGGGCCACTCTGCCCTGAGCGGGAGTCGGGGGGCCACACTGTCCTGAGCGGGAGTCAGGGGGGCCACTCTGTCCTGAGCGGGAGTCGGGGGGGCCACTCTGTCCTGAGGGGGAGCCGGGGGGTCCACTCTGTCCTGAGCGGAAGCCGGGGGGGCCACTCTGTCCTGAGCGGGAGCCGGGGGGGCCACTCGGTCCTGAGCGGGAGTCGGGGGGGACACTCTGTCCTGAGCGGGAGCCACTCTGTCCTGAGCGGGAGTCGGGGGTGCCACTCTGTCCTGAGCGGGAGTCGGGGGGGCCACTCTGCCCTGAGCAGGAGCCGGGGTTCCAATCTGTCCTGAGCGGGAGCCGGGGGAGCCACTCTGTCCTGAGCGGGAGCCGGGGGGGCCACTCTGTCCTGAGCGGGATTCCGGGGGCCACTCTGTCCTGATCGGGAGCCGGGGGGGCCACTCTGTCCTGAGCAGGAGCTGGGGGGGCTACTCTGTCCTGAGCGGGAGCCACTCTGTCCTGAGCAGGAGTCGGGGGAACCACTCTGTCCTGAGCGGGAGTCGGAGGGGCCACTCTGTCTTGAGCGGGAGCCGGGGGGCCACTCTGTCTTGAGCGGGAGCCGAGGGGGCCACTCTTACCTAAGCGGGAGTCGGGGGGGACACTCTGTCCTGAGCGGGAGTCGGGGGGGCCACTCTGTCCTGAGCAGAAGCCGGGGGGGCCACTCTGTCCTGAGCGGGAGTTTGGGGAGCCACTCTGTCCTGAGCGGGAGCCACTCTGTCCTGAGAAGGAGCCGGGGGGGGCCACTCTGTCCTGACCGGGAGTCGGGGGGGCCACTCTGCCCTGAGCGGGAGTCGGGGGGCCACACTGTCCTGAGCGGGAGTCAGGGGGGCCACTCTGTCCTGAGCGGGAGTCGGGGGGGCCACTCTGTCCTGAGGGGGAGCCGGGGGGTCCACTCTGTCCTGAGCGGAAGCCGGGGGGGCCACTCTGTCCTGAGCGGGAGCCGGGGGGGCCACTCGGTCCTGAGCGGGAGTCGGGGGGGACACTCTGTCCTGAGCGGGAGCCACTCTGTCCTGAGCGGGAGTCGGGGGTGCCACTCTGTCCTGAGCGGGAGTCGGGGGGGCCACTCTGCCCTGAGCAGGAGCCGGGGTTCCAATCTGTCCTGAGCGGGAGCCGGGGGAGCCACTCTGTCCTGAGCGGGAGCCGGGGGGGCCACTCTGTCCTGAGCGGGATTCCGGGGGCCACTCTGTCCTGATCGGGAGCCGGGGGGGCCACTCTGTCCTGAGCAGGAGCTGGGGGGGCTACTCTGTCCTGAGCGGGAGCCACTCTGTCCTGAGCAGGAGTCGGGGGAACCACTCTGTCCTGAGCGGGAGTCGGAGGGGCCACTCTGTCTTGAGCGGGAGCCGGGGGGCCACTCTGTCTTGAGCGGGAGCCGAGGGGGCCACTCTTTCCTAAGCGGGAGTCGGGGGGGACACTCTGTCCTGAGCGGGAGTCGGGGGGGCCACTCTGTCCTGAGCAGAAGCCGGGGGGGCCACTCTGTCCTGAGCGGGAGTTTGGGGAGCCACTCTGTCCTGAGCGGGAGCCACTCTGTCCTGAGAAGGAGCCGGGGGGGCCACTCGGTCCTGACCGGGAGCCGGGAGGGCCACTCTGTCCTGAGCGGGAGCAGGTGAGGCCACTCTGTCCTGAGCGGGAGTCGGGGGGGCACTCTGTCCTGAGCGGGAGCCGGGGGGGCAACTCTGTCCTGAGCGGGAGCCGGGGGGGGCCACTCTGTCCTGAGCAGGAGCCGGGGGGGCCACTCTGTCCTGAGCAGGAGGCAGAGGGGCCACTCTGTCCTGAGTGGGAGCCGGGGGGGCCACTCTGTCCTGAGCGGGAGCCGGGGGGGCCACTCTGTCCTGAGCGGGAGCCACTCTGTCCTGAGCGGGAGTCGGGGTGGCCACTCTCTCCTGAGCGGGAGCCGGGGGGGCCACTCTGTCCTGAGCGGGAAATAAGGGGGCCACTCTGTCCTCAGCGGGAGATAAGGGGGCCACTCTGTCCTGAGCGGGAGATAAGGGGGCCACTCTGTCCTGAGCGGGAGATAAGGGGGCCACTCTGTCCTGAGCGGGTGCTGGGGGGGCCAATCTGTCCTGAGCGGGAGCCAGGGGGGCACTCTGTCCTGAGCGGGAGCCGGGGAAGGCCACTCTGTCCTGAGCAGGAGCCGGGGGAGGCCACTCTGTCCTGAGCGGGAGCCGGGAAAGGCCACTCTGTCCTGAGCGGGAGTCGGGGGAGGCCACCCTGTTCTGAGCGGGAGCCGGGGGGGCCACTCTGTCCTGAGCGGGAGCCGGGGGGGCCACTCTGTCTTGAGCGGGAGTCACTCTGTCCTGAGCTGGAGCCGGGGGGGGCCACTCTGTCTTGAGCGGGAGTCACTCTGTCCTGAGCTGGAGCCGGGGGGGGCCACTCGGTCCTTAGCGGGAGTCGGGGGGGCCACTCTGTCCTGAGCGGGAGCCGGGGGAGCCACTCTGTACTGAGCGGGAGCCGGGGGGGCCACTCTGTACTGAGCGGGAGCCAGGGGGACCACTCTGTCCTGAGGAGGAGCCACTCTGTCCTGAGCGAATGCCTGGGGGCCATTCTGTCCTGAGCAGGAATCAGGGGGGCCACTCTGTCCTGAGCGGGAGCCGGGTGGGCCACTCTGTCCTGAGCGGGAGATAAGGGGGCCACTCTGTCCTGAGCAGGAGATAAGGGGGCCACTCTGTCCTGAGCGGGAGTCGGGGGGGCCACTCTGTCCTGAGCAGAAGCCGGGGGGGCCACTCTGTCCTGAGCGGGAGTTGGGGGGGCCACTCTGTCCTGAGCGGGAGCCACTCTGTCCTGAGCAGGAGTCGGGGGGGCCACTCTGTCCTGAGCAGAAGCCGGGGGGGCCACTCTGTCCTGAGCGGGAGGCGGGAGGGCCACTCTGTCCTGAGCGGGAGTCGGTGAGGCCACTCTGTCCTGAGCGGGAGTCGGGGGGGCCACTCTGTCCTGAGCGGGAGCCGGGGGGGCCACTCTGTCCTGAGCGGGAGCAGGGGGGGGCCACTCTGTCCTGAGCAGGAGCCGGGGGGGCCCCTCTGTCCTGAGCGGGAGGCAGAGGGGCCACTCTGTCCTGAGTGGGAGCCGGGGGGGCCACTCTGTCCTGAGCGGGAGCCGGGGGGGCCATTCTGTCCTGAGAGGGAGCCACTCTGTCCTGATCGGGAGCCGGGGGGGCCACTTTGTTCTGAGCGGGTGCCGGGGGGACCACTCTGTCCTGAGCGGGAGCTGGGGGGGCCACTCTGTCCTGAGCGGGAGCCACTCTGTCCTGAGCAGGAGTCGGGGGAACCACTCTGTCCTGAGCGGGAGTCGGAGGGGCCACTCTGTCTTGAGCAGGAGCCGGGGGGCCACTCTGTCTTGAGCGGGAGCCGAGGGGTCACTCTTTCCTAAGCGGGAGTCGGGGGGGCCACTCTGTCCTGAGCGGGAGTCGGGGGAGCGACTCTGTCCTGAGCGGGAGTCGGGGGGGCCACTCTGTCCTGAGCAGAAGCCGGGAAGGCCACTCTGTCCTGAGCAGGAGTTTGGGGAGCCACTCTGTCCTGAGCGGGAGCCACTCTGTCCTGAGCAGGAGCCGGGGGGGCCACTCGGTCCTGAGCGGGAGCCGGGAGGGCCACTCTGTCCTGAGTGGGAGCCGGTGAGGCCACTCTGTCCTGAGCGGGAGCCGGTGAGGCCACTCTGTCCTGAGCGGGAGTCGGGGGGGCCACTCTGTCCTGAGCGGGAGCCGAGGGGGCCACTCTGTCCTGAGCGGGAGCCGGGGGGGCCACTCTGTCCTGAGCGGGAGCAACTCTGTCCTGAGCGGGAGTCGGGGTGGCCACTCTGTCCTGAGCGGGAGCCGGGGGGGGCCACTCTGTCCTGAGCGGGAGATAAGGGGGCCACTCTGTCCTGAGCGGGAGATAAGGGGGCCACTCTGTCCTGAGCGGGAGATAAGGGGGCCACTCTATCCTGAGCGGGAGATAAGGGGGCCACTCTGTCCTGAGCGGGTGCTGGGGGGGGCCAATCTGTCCTGAGCGGGAGCCGGGGGGGGCACCCTTTCCTGAGCGGGAGCCGGGGAAGGCCACTCTGTCCTGAGCAGGAGGCGGGGGAGGCCACTCTGTCCTGAGCGGGAGCCGGGGGAGGCCACTCTGTCCTGAGCGGAAGTCTGGGGAGGCCACTCTGTCCTGAGCGGGAGCTGGGGGGGCCACTCTGTCCTGAGCGTGAGCCGGGGGGGCCACTCTGTCCTGAGCGGGAGCTGGGGGGGGCCACTCTGTCTTGAGCGGGAGTCACTCTGTCCTGAGCGGGAGCCGGGGGGGCCACTCGGTCCTGAGCAGGAGTCGGGGGGGGCCACTCTGTCCTGAGCGGGAGCCGGGGGAGCCACTCTGTACTGAGCGGGAGCCGAGGGGGCCACTCTGTCCTGAGTGGGAGCCGGGGGGACCACTCTGCCCTGAGCTGGAGCCACTCTGTCCTGAGCGGATGCCTGGGGGCCATTCTGTCCTGAGCAGGAATCGGGGGGGCCACTCTGTCCTGAGCGGGAGCCGGGGGGGCCACTCTGTCCTGAGCGGGAGATAAGGGGGCCACTCTATCCTGAGCGGGAGATAAGGGGGCCACTCTGTCCTGAGCGGGAGTCAGGAGGGGCCACTCTGTCCTGAGCAGAAGCCGGGGGGGGCACTCTGTCCTGAGCGGGAGTTGGGGGGGCCACTCTGTCCTGAGCGGGAGGCATTCTGTCCTGAGCAGGAGCCGGGGGGGCCTTTCGGTCCTGAGCAGGAGGCGGGAGGGCCACTCTGTCCTGAGCGGGAGCCGGTGAGGCCACTCTGTCCTGAGCGGGAGTCGGGCGGGGCCACTCTGTCCTGAGCGGGAGCCGGGGGGGGCCACTCTGTCCTGAGCGGGAGCCGGGGGGGCAACTCTGTCCTGAGCAGGAGCCGGGGGGCCCCTCTGTCCTGAGCGGGAGGCAGAGGGGCCACTCTGTCCTGAGTGGGAGCCGGGGGGGCCACTCTGTCCTGAGCGGGAGCCGGGGGGGCCACTCTGTCCTGAGAGGGAGCCACTCTGTCCTGAGCGGGAGTCGGGGTGGCCACTCTGTCCTGAGCGGGAGTCGGGGGAACCACTTTGTTCTGAGCGTGTGCCAGGGGGACCACTCTGTCCTGAGCGGGAGCCGGGGGGGGCACTCTGTCCTGAGCGGGAGCCGGGGAAGGCCTCTCTGTCCTGAGCAGGAGTCGGGGGAGGCCACTCTGTCCTGAGCGGGAGCCGGGGGGGGCCACTCTGTCCTGAGTGGGAGATAAGGGGGCCACTCTGTCCTGAGCGGGAGATAAGGGGGCCACTCTGTCCTGAGCGGGAGCCGGGGGGGCCACTCTGTCCTGAGCAGGATCCGGGGGGACCACTCTGTCCTGAGCAGGAGCCGGAAGAGCCACTCTGTCCTGAGCGGGAGCCGGGGGGGGCAACTCTGTCCTGAGCGGGAGCCGGGAAGGCCATTCTGTCCTGATCGGGATCCGGGAGGGCCACTCTGTCCTGAGCGGGAGCCGGGGGGCCACTCTGTCCTGAGCGGGAGCCGGAGGGCCACTCTGTCCTGAGCGGGAGCCGGGGGGGCCACTCTGTCCTGAGCGGGAGGCGGGGGGGCCATTCTGTCCTGAGCGGGAGCCACTCTGTCCTGAGCGGGAGCCGGTGGGCCACTCTGTCCTAAGCAGGAGCCGGGGGCCACTAAGTCATGAGCAGGAGCCGGGGGGGCCACTCTGTCCTGAGCGGTAGGCGGGGGGCCACTTTGTCCTGAGCGGGACCCGGGGGGGGCCACTCTGTCCTGAGCGGGAGCCAGGGGAGGCCACTCTGTCCTGAGCGGGAGCTGGGGGAGGCCACTCTGTCCTGAGCGGGAGCCGGGGGAGGCCACTCTGTCCTGAGCGGGAGCCGAGGGAGGCCACTCTGTCCTGAGCGGGAGTCGGGGGGCCACTCTGTCCTGAGCGGGAGCCGGGGGGGCCACTCTGTCCTGAGCGGGAGCAACTCTGTCCTGAGCGGGAGCCGGGGGCCCACTCGGTCCTGAGCGGGAGCCAGGGGGGCAACTCTGTCCGGAGCGGGAGCCGGGGGGGCCACTCTGCCTGAGCGGGAGTCAGGGGGGCGACTCTGTCCTGAGCGGGAGCCGGGGGGCCACTCTGTCTTGAGCGGGAGTCACTCTGTCCTGAGCGGGAGCCGGGGGGGCCACTCGGTCCTGAGCGGGAGTCGGGGGGGCCACTCTGTCCTGAGCGGGAGCCGGGGGAGCCACTCTGTCCTGAGCGGGAGCCGGGGGGGCCACTCTGTCCTGAGCGGGAGTCGGGGGGACCACTCTCTCCTGAGCAGGAGCCACTCTGTCCTGAGCGGATGCCTGGGGGCCACTCTGTCCTGAGCAGGAATCAGGGGGGCCACTCTGTCCTGAGCGGGAGCCGGGGGGGGCCACTCTGTCCTTAGCGGGAGATAAGGGGGCCACTCTGTCCTGAGCGGGAGTCGGGGGGGCCACTCTGTCCTGAGCAGAAGCCGGGGGGGCCACTCTGTCCTGAGCGGGAGTTGGGGGGGCCACTCTGTCCTGAGCGGGAGACACTCTGTCCTGAGCAGGAGCCGGGGGGGCCACTCTGTCCTGAGCGGGAGCCGGGGGGGCCACTCTGTCCTGAGCGGGAGATAAGGGGGCCACTCTGTCCTGAGCGGGAGATAAGGGGGCCACTCTGTCCTGAGCGGGATCCGGGGGGGCCACTCTGTCCTGAGCAGGAGCCGGAAGAGCCACTCTGTCCTGAGCGGGAGCAGGGGGTGCAACTCTGTCCTGAGCGGGAGGCGGGGGGGCCATTCTGTCCTGAGCGGGAGCCACTCTGTCCTGAGCGGGAGCCGGTGGGCCACTCTGTCCTAAGCGGGAGCCGGGGGCCACTAAGTCATGAGCGGGAGCCGGGAGGGCCACTCTGTCCTGAGCGGTAGGCGGGGGGTCATTTTGTCCTGAGCGGGAGCCGGGGGGGCCACTCTGTCCTGAGCGGGAGCCAGGGGAGGCCATTCTGTCCTGAGCGGGAGCTGGGGGAGGCCACTCTGTCCTGAGCGGGAGCCGGGGGAGGCCACTCTGTCCTGAGCGGGAGCCGAGGGAGGCCACTCTGTCCTGAGCGGGAGTCGGGGGGGCCATTCTGTCCTGAGCGGGAGCCGGGAGGGCCACTCTGTCCTGAGCGGGAGCAACTCTGTCCTGAGCGGGAGCCGGGGGTCCACTCGGTCCTGAGCGGGAGCCGGGGGAGCCACTCTGTCCTGAGCGGGAGCCGGGGGGGCCACTCTGTCCTGAGCGGGAGCCGGGGGGACCACTCTCTCCTGAGCAGGAGCCACTCTGTCCTGAGCGGATGCCTGGGGGCCACTCTGTCCTGAGCAGGAATCAGGGGGGCCACTCTGTCCTGAGCGGGAGCCGGGGGGGCCACTCTGTCCTTAGCGGGAGATAAGGGGGCCACTCTGTCCTGAGCGGGAGTCGGGGGGGCCACTCTGTCCTGAGCAGAAGCCGGGGGGGCCACTCTGTCCTGAGCGGGAGTTGGGGGGGCCACTCTGTCCTGAGCGGGAGACACTCTGTCCTGAGCAGGAGCCGGGGGGGCCACTCTGTCCTGAACGGGAGCCGGGGGGGCCACTCTGTCCTGAGCGGGAGATAAGGGGGCCACTCTGTCCTGAGCGGGAGATAAGGGGGCCACTCTGTCCTGAGCGGGATCCGGGGGGGGCCACTCTGTCCTGAGCAGGAGCCGGAAGAGCCACTCTGTCCTGAGCGGGAGCAGGGGGGTGCAACTCTGTCCTGAGCGGGAGCCGGGAAGGCCACTCTGTCCTGAGCTGGATCCAGGAGGGCCACTCTGTCCTGAGCGGGAGCCGGGGGGCCACTCTGTCCTGAGCGGGAGCCGGAGGGCCACTCTGTCCTGAGCGGGAGCTGGGGGGCCACTCTGTCCTGAGCGGGAGGCGGGGGGGCCATTCTGTCCTGAGCGGGAGCCACTCTGTCCTGAGCGGGAGCCGGTGGGCCACTCTGTCCTAAGCGGGAGCCGGGGGCCACTAAGTCATGAGCGGGAGCCGGGAGGGCCACTCTGTCCTGAGCGGTAGGCGGGGGGTCATTTTGTCCTCAGCGGGAGCCGGGGGGGGCCACTCTGTCCTGAGCGGGAGCCAGGGGAGGCCACTCTGTCCTGAGCGGGAGCTGGGGGAGGCCACTCTGTCCTGAGCGGGAGCCGGGGGAGGCCACTCTGTCCTGAGCGGGAGCCGAGGGAGGCCACTCTGTCCTGAGCGGGAGTCGGGGGGGCCATTCTGTCCTGAGCGGGAGCCGGGAGGGCCACTCTGTCCTGAGCGGGAGCAACTCTGTCCTGAGCGGGAGCCGGGGGTCCACTCGGTCCTGAGCGGGAGCCGGGGGAGCCACTCTGTCCTGAGCGGGAGCCGGGGGGGCCACTCTGTCCTGAGCGGGAGCCGGGGGGACCACTCTCTCCTGAGCAGGAGCCACTCTGTCCTGAGCGGATGCCTGGGGGCCACTCTGTCCTGAGCAGGAATCAAGGGGGCCACTCTGTCCTGAGCGGGAGTCGGGGGGGCCACTCTGTCCTTAGCGGGAGATAAGGGGGGCCACTCTGTCCTGAGCGGGAGTCGGGGGGGCCACTCTGTCCTGAGCAGAAGCCGGGGGGGCCACTCTGTCCTGAGCGGGAGTTGGGGGGCCACTCTGTCCTGAGCGGGAGACACTCTGTCCTGAGCAGGAGCCGGGGGGGCCACTCTGTCCTGAACGGGAGCCGGGGGGGCCACTCTGTCCTGAGCGGGAGATAAGGGGGCCACTCTGTCCTGAGCGGGATCCGGGGGGGCCACTCTGTCCTGAGCAGGAGCCGGAAGAGCCACTCTGTCCTGAGCGGGAGCAGGGGGGTGCAACTCTGTCCTGAGCGGGAGCCGGGAAGGCCACTCTGTCCTGAGCTGGATCCAGGAGGGCCACTCTGTCCTGAGCGGGAGCCGGGGGGCCACTCTGTCCTGAGCGGGAGCCGGAGGGCCACTCTGTCCTGAGCGGGAGCTGGGGGGCCACTCTGTCCTGAGCGGGAGGCGGGGGGGCCATTCTGTCCTGAGCGGGAGCCACTCTGTCCTGAGCGGGAGCCGGTGGGCCACTCTGTCCTAAGCGGGAGCCGGGGGCCACTAAGTCATGAGCGGGAGCCGGGAGGGCCACTCTGTCCTGAGCGGTAGGCGGGGGGTCATTTTGTCCTGAGCGGGAGCCGGGGGGGCCACTCTGTCCTGAGCGGGAGCCAGGGGAGGCCACTCTGTCCTGAGCGGGAGCTGGGGGAGGCCACTCTGTCCTGAGCGGGAGCCGGGGGAGGCCACTCTGTCCTGAGCGGGAGCCGAGGGAGGCCACTCTGTCCTGAGCGGGAGTCGGGGGGGCCATTCTGTCCTGAGCGGGAGCCGGGAGGGCCACTCTGTCCTGAGCGGGAGCAACTCTGTCCTGAGCGGGAGCCGGGGGTCCACTCGGTCCTGAGCGGGAGCCAGGGGAGCCACTCTGTCCGGAGCGGGAGCCGGGGGGGCCACTCTGTCCTGAGCGGGAGTCGGGGGGCCACTCTGTCCTGAGCGGGAGCCACTCTGTCCTGAGCGGGAGTCGGGGGGGCCACTCTGTCCTGAGCGGGAGTCAGGGGGGGCCACTCTGTCCTGACCGGGAGCCGGGGGGGGCCACTCTGTCCTGACCGGGAGTCGGGGGGGCCACTCTGCCCTGAGCGGGAGTCGGGGGGCCACACTGTCCTGAGCGGGAGTCAGGGGGGCCACTCTGTCCTAAGCATGAGTCGGGGGGGCCAATCGGTCCTGAGGGGGAGCCGGGGGGTCCACTCTGTCCTGAGCGGAAGCCGGGGGGGCCACTCTGTCCTGAGCGGGAGCCGGGGAGGGCACTTTGTCATGAACAGGAGCCGGGGGGGCCACTCTGTCCTGAGCGGGAGCCGGGGGGGCCACTCGGTCCTGAGCGGGAGCCGGGGGGGCCACTCGGTCCTGAGCGGGAGCCGGGGGGGACACTCTGTCCTGAGCGGGAGCCACTCTGTCCTGAGCGGGAGTCGGGGGGGCCACTCGGTCCTGAGCGGGAGCCGGGGGGGCCATTCTTTCCTTAGCGGGAGATAAGGGGGCCACTCTGTCCTGAGCGGGAGTCGGGGGGGCCACTCTGTCCTGAGCAGAAGCCGGGGGGGGCCACTCTGTCCTGAGCGGGAGTTGGGGGGGCCACTCTGTCCTGAGCGGGAGCCACTCTGTCCTGAGCAGGAGCCGGGTGGGCCACTCTATCCTGAGCGGGAGCCGGGGGGGCCACTCTGTCCTGAGCGGGAGATAAGGGGGCCACTCTGTCCTGAGCGGGAGATAAGGGGGCCACTCTGTCCTGAGCGGGAGCCGGGGGGGGCCACTCTGTCCTGAGCGGGATCCGGGGGGGCCACTCTGTCCTGAGCAGGAGCCGGAAGAGCCACTCTGTCCTGAGCGGGAGCCAGGGGTTCAACTCTGTCCTGAGCGGGAGCCAAGAAGGCCACTCTGTCCTGAGCTGGATCCAGGAGGGTCACTCTGTCCTGAGCGGGAGCCGGGGGGCCACTCTGTCCTGAGCGAGAGCCGGAGGGCCACTCTGTCCTGAGCGGGAGCTGGGGGGCCACTCTGTCCTGAGCGGGAGGCGGGGGGGGCCATTCTGTCCTGAGCGGGAGCCACTCTGTCCTGAGCGGGAGCCGGTGGGCCACTCTGTCCTAAGCGGGAGCCGGGGGCCACTAAGTCATGAGCGGGAGCCGGGAGGGCCACTCTGTCCTGAGCGGTAGGCGGGGGGTCATTTCGTCCTGAGTGGGAGACGGGGGGGGCCACTCTGTCCTGAGCGGGAGCCAGGGGAGGCCACTCTGTCCTGAGCGGGAGCTGGGGGAGGCCACTCTGTCTTGAGCGGGAGCCGGGGGAGGCCACTCTGTCCTGAGCGGGAGCCGAGGGAGGACACTCTGTCCTGAGCGGGAGTCGGGGGGGCCATTCTGTGCTGAGCGGGAGCCGGGGGGGGCCACTCTGTCCTGAGCGGGAGCAACTCTGTCCTGAGCGGGAGCCGGGGGTCCACTCGGTCCTGAGCGGGAGCCAGGGGGGCCACTCTGTCCGGAGCGGGAGCCGGGGGGGCCACTCTGTCCTGAGCGGGAGTCAGGGGGGCGACTCTGTCCTGAGCGGGAGTCGGGGGGGCCACTCTGTCCTGAGCGGGAGTCGGGCGGGCCACTCTGTCCTGAGCGGGAGTCGGGGGGGCCATTCTGTCCTGAGCGGGAGTCGGGGGGGCCACTCTGTCCTGAGTGGGAGGCGGGGGGGCCACTCTGTCCTGAGCGTGAGGTGGGGGGCCACTGTGTTCTGAGGGGGAGCCGGGGGGGGCCACTCTGTCCTGAGCGGGAGGTGGGGGGGGGCCACTCTGTCCTGAGCGGGATCCGGGGGGGCCACTCTGTCCTGAGCGGGAGCCGGGGGGGCCACTCTGTCCTGAGCGGGAGTCGGGGGGCCACTCTGTCCTGAGCGGGAGCCACTCTGTCCTGAGTGGGAGTCGGGGGGGCCACTCTGTCCTGACCGGGAGTCGGGGGGGGCCACTCTGTCCTGACCGGGAGTCGGGGGGGGCCACTCTGCCCTGAGCGGGAGTCGGGGGGCCACAATGTCCTGAGTGGGAGTCAGGGGGGCCACTCTGTCCTGAGCGGGAGTCGGAGGGCCACTCTGTCCTGAGCGGGATTCGGGGGGCCACTGTGTCCTGAGGGGGAGCCGGGGGGTCCACTCTGTCCTGAGCGGGAGTCGGGGGGGCCATTCTGTCCTGAGCGGGAGCCGGGGAGGGCACTTTGTCCTGAGCGGGAGCCGGGGGGGCCACTCTGTCCTGAGCGGGAGCCGGGGGAGACACTCTGTCCTGAGCGGGAGCCACTCTGTCCTGAGCGGGATTCGGGGGTGCCACTCTGTCCTGAGCGGGAGTCGGGCGGGGCCACTCTGCCCTGAGCAGAAGCCGGGGGGGCCACTCTGCCCTGAGCAGGAGTCGGGGGGGCCACTCTGTTCTGAGTGGGAGACGGACGGGCCACTCTGTCCTGAGCTGGATCCGGGAGGGCCACTCTGTCCTGAGCGGGAGCCGGAGGGCCACTCTGTCCTGAGCGGGAGCCGGAGGGCCACTCTGTCCTGAGCGGGAGCTGGGGGGCCACTCTGTCCTGAGCGGGAGGCGGGGGGACCATTCTGTCCTGAGCTGGAGCCACTCTGTCCTGAGCGGGAGCCGGTGGGCCACGCTGTCCTAAGCAGGAGCCAGGGGCCACTAAGTCATGATCGGGAGCCGGGGGGGCCACTCTGTCCTGAGCGGTAGGCGGGGGGGTCATTTTGTCCTAAGTGGGAGCCGGGGGGGCCACTCTGTCCTGAGCGGGAGCCAGGGGAGGCCACTCTGTCCTGAGCGGGAGCTGGGGCAGGCCACTCTGTCCTGAGCGGGAGCCGGGGGAGGCCACTCTGTCCTGAGCGGAAGCCGAGGGAGGCCACTCTGTCCTGAGCGGGAGTCGGGGGGCCATTCTTTCCTGAGCGGGAGCTGGGGGGGGCCACTCTGTCCTGAGCGGGAGCAACTCTGTCCTGAGCGGGAGCCGGGGGTCCACTCGGTCCTGAGCGGGAGCCAGGGGGGCCACTCTGTCCGGAGCGGGAGCCGGGGGGGGCCACTCTGTCCTGAGCGGGAGTCAGGGGGGCGACTCTGTCCTGAGCGGGAGCCGGGGGTCCACTCGGTCCTGAGCGGGAGATAAGGGGGCCACTCTGTCCTGAGCGGGAGCCGGGGGGGCCACTCTGTCCTGAGCGGGATCCGGGGGGGGCCACTCTGTCCTGAGCAGGAGCCGGAAGAGCCACTCTGTCCTGAGCGGGAGCCGGGGGTGCAACTCTGTCCTGAGCGGGAGCCAAGAAGGCCACTCTGTCCTGAGCTGGATCCAGGAGGGTCACTCTGTCCTGAGCGGGAGCCGGGGGGCCACTCTGTCCTGAGCGAGAGCCGGAGGGCCACTCTGTCCTGAGCGGGAGCTGGGGGGCCACTCTGTCCTGAGCGGGAGGCGGGGGGGCCATTCTGTCCTGAGCGGGAGCCACTCTGTCCTGAGCGGGAGCCGGTGGGCCACTCTGTCCTAAGCGGGAGCCGGGGGCCACTAAGTCATGAGCGGGAGCCGGGAGGGCCACTCTGTCCTGAGCGGTAGGCGGGGGGTCATTTTGTCCTGAGTGGGAGACGGGGGGGCCACTCTGTCCTGAGCGGGAGCCAGGGGAGGCCACTCTGTCCTGAGCGGGAGCTGGGGGAGGCCACTCTGTCTTGAGCGGGAGCCGGGGGAGGCCACTCTGTCCTGAGCGGGAGCCGAGGGAGGACACTCTGTCCTGAGCGGGAGTCGGGGGGGCCATTCTGTGCTGAGCGGGAGCCGGGGGGGCCACTCTGTCCTGAGCGGGAGCAACTCTGTCCTGAGCGGGAGCCGGGGGTCCACTCGGTCCTGAGCGGGAGCCAGGGGGGCCACTCTGTCCGGAGCGGGAGCCGGGGGGGGGCCACTCTGTCCTGAGCGGGAGTCAGGGGGGCGACTCTGTCCTGAGCGGGAGTCGGGGGGGCCACTCTGTCCTGAGCGGGAGTCGGGCGGGCCACTCTGTCCTGAGCGGGAGTCGGGGGGGCCATTCTGTCCTGAGCGGGAGTCGGGGGGGCCACTCTGTCCTGAGTGGGAGGCGGGGGGGCCACTCTGTCCTGAGCGTGAGGTGGGGGGCCACTGTGTTCTGAGGGGGAGCCGGGGGGGGGCCACTCTGTCCTGAGCGGGAGGTGGGGGGGGCCACTCTGTCCTGAGCGGGATCCGGGGGGGCCACTCTGTCCTGAGCGGGAGCCGGGGGGGCCACTCTGTCCTGAGCGGGAGTCGGGGGGCCACTCTGTCCTGAGCGGGAGCCACTCTGTCCTGAGTGGGAGTCGGGGGGGCCACTCTGTCCTGACCGGGAGTCGGGGGGGGGCCACTCTGTCCTGACCGGGAGTCGGGGGGGCCACTCTGCCCTGAGCGGGAGTCGGGGGGGCCACACTGTCCTGAGTGGGAGTCAGGGGGGCCACTCTGTCCTGAGCGGGAGTCGGGGGGGCCACTCTGTCCTGAGCGGGATTCGGGGGGCCACTGTGTCCTGAGGGGGAGCCGGGGGGTCCACTCTGTCCTGAGCGGGAGTCGGGGGGGCCATTCTGTCCTGAGCGGGAGCCGGGGAGGGCACTTTGTCCTGAGCGGGAGCCGGGGGGGCCACTCTGTCCTGAGCGGGAGCCGGGGGAGACACTCTGTCCTGAGCAGGAGCCACTCTGTCCTGAGCGGGATTCGGGGGTGCCACTCTGTACTGAGCGGGAGTCGGGGGGGCCACTCTGCCCTGAGCAGAAGCCGGGGGGGCCACTCTGCCCTGAGCAGGAGTCGGGGGGGCCAGTCTGTTCTGAGTGGGAGACGGACGGGCCACTCAGTCCTGAGCTGGATCCGGGAGGGCCACTCTGTCCTGAGCGGGAGCCGGAGGGCCACTCTGTCCTGAGCGGGAGCCGGAGGGCCACTCTGTCCTGAGCGGGAGCTGGGGGGCCACTCTGTCCTGAGCGGGAGGCGGGGGGACCATTCTGTCCTGAGCGGAAGCCACTCTGTCCTGAGCGGGAGCCGGTGGGCCACGCTGTCCTAAGCAGGAGCCAGGGGCCACTAAGTCATGATCGGGAGCCGGGGGGGCCACTCTGTCCTGAGCGGTAGGCGGGGGGTCATTTTGTCCTAAGTGGGAGCCGGGGAGGCCACTCTGTCCTGAGCGGGAGCAAGGGGAGGCCACTCTGTCCTGAGCGGGAGTCGGGGGGGCCACTCTGTCCTGAGCAGAAGCCGGGTGGGGCCACTCTGTCCTGAGCGGGAGTTGGGGGGGCCACTCTGTCCTGAGCGGGAGCCACTCTGTCCTGAGCAGGAGTCGGGGGGGGCCACTCTGTCCTGAGCAGAAGCCGGGGGGGCCACTCTGTCCTGAGCGGGAGGCGGGAGGGCCACTCTGTCCTGAGCGGGAGTCGGTGAGGCCACTCTGTCCTGAGCGGGAGTCGGGGGGGCCACTCTGTCCTGAGCGGGAGCCGGGGGGGCCACTCTGTCCTGAGCGGGAGCAGGGGGGGCCACTCTGTCCTGAGCAGGAGCCGGGGGGGCCCCTCTGTCCTGAGCGGGAGGCAGAGGGGCCACTCTGTCCTGAGTGGGAGCCGGGGGGGCCACTCTGTCCTGAGCGGGAGCCGGGGGGGCCATTCTGTCCTGAGAGGGAGCCACTCTGTCCTGATCGGGAGCCGGGGGGGCCACTTTGTTCTGAGCGGGTGCCGGGGGGACCACTCTGTCCTGAGCGGGAGCTGGGGGGGCCACTCTGTCCTGAGCGGGAGCCACTCTGTCCTGAGCAGGAGTCGGGGGAACCACTCTGTCCTGAGCGGGAGTCGGAGGGGCCACTCTGTCTTGAGCAGGAGCCGGGGGGCCACTCTGTCTTGAGCGGGAGCCGAGGGGGCCACTCTTTCCTAAGCGGGAGTCGGGGGGGCCACTCTGTCCTGAGCGGGAGTCGGGGGAGCGACTCTGTCCTGAGCGGGAGTCGGGGGGGCCACTCTGTCCTGAGCAGAAGCCGGGAAGGCCACTCTGTCCTGAGCAGGAGTTTGGGGAGCCACTCTGTCCTGAGCGGGAGCCACTCTGTCCTGAGCAGGAGCCGGGGGGGCCACTCGGTCCTGAGCGGGAGCCGGGAGGGCCACTCTGTCCTGAGTGGGAGCCGGTGAGGCCACTCTGTCCTGAGCGGGAGCCGGTGAGGCCACTCTGTCCTGAGCGGGAGTCGGGGGGGCCACTCTGTCCTGAGCGGGAGCCGAGGGGGCCACTCTGTCCTGAGCGGGAGCCGGGGGGGCCACTCTGTCCTGAGCGGGAGCAACTCTGTCCTGAGCGGGAGTCGGGGTGGCCACTCTGTCCTGAGCGGGAGCCGGGGGGGGCCACTCTGTCCTGAGCGGGGAGATAAGGGGGCCACTCTGTCCTGAGCGGGAGATAAGGGGGCCACTCTGTCCTGAGCGGGGAGATAAGGGGGCCACTCTATCCTGAGCGGGAGATAAGGGGGCCACTCTGTCCTGAGCGGGTGCTGGGGGGGGCCAATCTGTCCTGAGCGGGAGCCGGGGGGGGGCACCCTTTCCTGAGCGGGGAGCCGGGGAAGGCCACTCTGTCCTGAGCAGGAGGCGGGGGAGGCCACTCTGTCCTGAGCGGGAGCCGGGGGAGGCCACTCTGTCCCTGAGCGGAAGTCTGGGGACGGCCACTCTGTCCTGAGCGGGAGCTGGGGGGGCCACTCTGTCCTGAGCGTGAGCCGGGGGGGCCACTCTGTCCTGAGCGGGAGCTGGGGGGGGGCCACTCTGTCTTGAGCGGGAGTCACTCTGTCCTGAGCGGGAGCCGGGGGGGGCCACTCGGTCCTGAGCAGGAGTCGGGGGGGGCCACTCTGTCCTGAGCGGGAGCCGGGGGAGCCACTCTGTACTGAGCGGGAGCCGAGGGGGGCCACTCTGTCCTGAGTGGGAGCCGGGGGGACCACTCTGCCCTGAGCTGGAGCCACTCTGTCCTGAGCGGATGCCTGGGGGCCATTCTGTCCTGAGCAGGAATCGGGGGGGCCACTCTGTCCTGAGCGGGAGCCGGGGGGGCCACTCTGTCCTGAGCGGGAGATAAGGGGGCCACTCTATCCTGAGCGGGGAGATAAGGGGGCCACTCTGTCCTGAGCGGGAGTCAGGAGGGGCCACTCTGTCCTGAGCAGAAGCCGGGGGGGGCACTCTGTCCTGAGCGGGAGTTGGGGGGGCCACTCTGTCCTGAGCCGGAGGCATTCTGTCCTGAGCAGGAGCCGGGGGGGGCCTTTCGGTCCTGAGCGGGAGGCGGGAGGGCCACTCTGTCCTGAGCGGGAGTCGGTGAGGCCACTCTGTCCTGAGCGGGAGTCGGGCGGGGCCACTCTGTCCTGAGCGGGAGCCGGGGGGGCTCCACTCTGTCCTGAGCGGGAGCCGGGGGGGCAACTCTGTCCTGAGCAGGAGCCGGGGGGGCCCCTCTGTCCTGAGCGGGAGGCAGAGGGGCCACTCTGTCCTGAGTGGGAGCCGGGGGGGCCACTCTGTCCTGAGCGGGAGCCGGGGGGGGCCACTCTGTCCTGAGAGGGAGCCACTCTGTCCTGAGCGGGAGTCGGGGTGGCCACTCTGTCCTGAGCGGGAGTCGGGGGAACCACTTTGTTCTGAGCGTGTGCCAGGGGGACCACTCTGTCCTGAGCGGGAGCCGGGGGGGGCACTCTGTCCTGAGCGGGAGCCGGGGAGGCCTCTCTGTCCTGAGCAGGAGTCGGGGGAGGCCACTCTGTCCTGAGCGGGAGCCGGGGGGGGGCCACTCTGTCCTGAGTGGGAGATAAGGGGGCCACTCTGTCCTGAGCGGGGAGATAAGGGGGCCACTCTGTCCTGAGCGGGAGCCGGGGGGGCCACTCTTGTCCTGAGCAGGATCCGGGGGGACCACTCTGTCCTGAGCAGGAGCCGGAAGAGCCACTCTGTCCTGAGCGGGAGCCGGGGGGGCAACTCTGTCCTGAGCGGGAGCCGGGGAAGGCCATTCTGTCCTGATCGGGATCCGGGAGGGCCACTCTGTCCTGAGCGGGAGCCGGGGGGCCACTCTGTCCCTGAGCGGGAGCCGGAGGGCCACTCTGTCCTGAGCGGAGCCGGGGGCCACTCTGTCCTGAGCGGGAGGCGGGGGGGCCATTCTGTCCTGAGCGGGAGCCACTCTGTCCTGAGCGGGAGCCGGTGGGCCACTCTGTCCTAAGCAGGAGCCGGGGGCCACTAAGTCATGAGCAGGAGCCGGGGGGGCCACTCTGTCCTGAGCGGTAGGCGGGGGGCCACTTTGTCCTGAGCGGACCCGGGGGGGCCACTCTGTCCTGAGCGGGAGCCAGGGAGGCCACTCTGTCCTGAGCGGGAGCTGGGGGGAGGCCACTCTGTCCTGAGCGGGAGCCGGGGGAGGCCACTCTGTCCTGAGCGGGAGCCGAGGGAGGCCACTCTGTCCTGAGCGGGAGTCGGGGGGCCACTCTGTCCTGAGCGGGGAGCCGGGGGGGCCACTCTGTCCTGAGCGGGAGCAACTCTGTCCTGAGCGAGGAGCCCGGGGGCCCACTCGGTCCTGAGCGGGAGCCAGGGGGGCAACTCTGTCCGGAGCGGGAGCCGGGGGGGCCACTCTGCCTGAGCGGGAGTCAGGGGGGCGACTCTGTCCTGAGCGGGAGCCGGGGGGCCACTCTGTCTTGAGCGGGAGTCACTCTGTCCTGAGCGGGAGCCGGGGGGGCCACTCGGTCCTGAGCGGGAGTCGGGGGGGCCACTCTGTCCTGAGCGGGAGCCGGGGGATGCCACTCTGTCCTGAGCGGGAGCCGGGGGGCCACTCTGTCCTGAGCGGGAGTCGGGGGGACCACTCTCTCCTGAGCAGGAGCCACTCTGTCCTGAGCGGATGCCTGGGGGCCACTCTGTCCTGAGCAGGAATCAGGGGGGCCACTCTGTCCTGAGCGGGAGCCGGGGGGGCCACTCTGTCCTTAGCGGGAGATAAGGGGGCCACTCTGTCCTGAGCGGGAGTCGGGGGGCCACTCTGTCCTGAGCAGAAGCCGGGGGGGCCCACTCTGTCCTGAGCGGGAGTTGGGGGGGCCACTCTGTCCTGAGCGGGAGACACTCTGTCCTGAGCAGGAGCCGGGGGGGCCACTCTGTCCTGAGCGGGAGCCGGGGGGGCCACTCTGTCCTGAGCGGGAGATAAGGGGGCCACTCTGTCCTGAGCGGGAGATAAGGGGGCCACTCTGTCCTGAGCGGGATCCGGGGGGCCACTCTGTCCTGAGCAGGAGCCGGAAGAGCC